>NW_003852408.1:370009-371655 GCF_000181295.1 Otolemur garnettii | reverse complement strand
TGGGTTTTTTTTTTGCAGTTTTTGGCTGAGTCTGGGCTTGAACCCTCCACCTCCGGTATATGGGGCCAGCACCCTACTCCTTGAGCCACAGGCGCCACCCTGGCCCCCTGTTTAAAAAGCTTGAGGACCCCTGCTCAGGTATCTTTAACTTTTTTTTTTTGAGACAGAGCCTCAAGCTATTCCCCTGGGTAGAGTGTCATGGCATCACAGCTCACAGCACCCTCAAACTCCTGGGCTCAAGCGAGTCTCCTGCCTCAGCCTCCCAAGTAGCTGGGACCACAGGTGCCCGCCACAGCGCCTGGCTAGTTTTGGTTGCAGCCATCATTGTTGTTTGGCAGGTCTGGGCTGGATTTGAACCCACCACCTTAGGTGTATGTGGCTGGCACCTTAGCCATTTGAGCCACAGGCACCGAGCCCTTTAACTTTTTTAATATGCCAAACTGATGGCAAGATGAGGAGCTCCTGGGTGAGATGAGCCATTGGACCTGGCTGAGAGGTAACAGACGTCTCAACCTCAGCAGGGCCAGAGGAGAACTAACGAGGCCCTCTCCCGCCTGTGAAGCCTGACACTGAAGTGTCCCTGTCCCTGTTCTCTGTCCCATCTCCTCTGTCTCACCCCGTTCTGTTCCACCTGAGCACTCAGAGCCCAGCCACTCTTTTTGACTTTGTCTCTTGATGGGTTACTGAAGAATCTCCCAAAGGCATCCTGACTTCCATCCTGCCCCCACTGACTGCTACTTTCTAAACACAAGTTGGATGTTAGCCTTTTACACAAAAGTTACCCCAGTTCCTCATTTTACATGAAATAAAAGCCAGAGTTCTTAAGACCTGTGTGGCCCTCCATTGCCGCAGTGTTCCTTTAGGCTGTCCCTCTTCCCAACTCCAGCTCTAGCCTCCAACCATGTGCCTGCTTAGGTCTGCCCTTCTGCCTCCTTCCTCCCCTCCTTCCCATCTCTGCCTCCCCCCTCCTCCCATCCCTGCCTCCCCTCCCCTCCTCCCCACCTCCGCAGCCTCCCTCACCTCTTCTCCATCTCCGCCTCCTCCCTCCCCTCCTCCCCACCTCCTCACCATCTCTGCCTCCTCCCCCACCTCCTCCCCATCTCCGCCTCCTCCCCCACCTCCTCCCCATCTCTGCCTCCTCCCTCACCTCTTCTCCATCTCCGCCTCCTCCCTCACCTCCTCTCCATCTCCACCTCCTCCCCCATCTCCATCTCCACCCTCACCTCCCCATCTCCACCTCCTTCCTCCCCTCCTTTCCATCTCTACCTCCTCCCCCACCTCCTCCCCATCTCCACCTCCTTCCTCCCCTCCTCTCCACCTCCTCCCTCACCTCCTCCCCATCTCCACCTCCTCCCTCCCCTCCTTTCCATCTCTGCCTCCTTCCTATCTGCACCTCCTCCCTCACCTCCTCCCCATCTCCACCTCCTCCCTCACCTCCTCCTCCTCCCTCACCTCCTCCTCATCTCCACCTCCTCCCCCACCACCTCCCCATCTCCACCTCCTTCCTCCCCTCCTCTCCACCTCCTCCCTCACCTCCTCCCCATCTCCACCTCCTCCCTCACCTCTTCTCCATCTCCGCCTCCTCCCTCATCTCTTCTCCATCTCCGCCTCCTCCCTCCCCTCCTTTCCATCTCCGCCTCCTCCCC
>NW_003852408.1:357822-368686 GCF_000181295.1 Otolemur garnettii | reverse complement strand
ACATGCCACCTCATGAGAGCAGGAACCTTATCTGTTCAAATGAAAGTCACCTGAGTTTACTTCTGAGGCAGAAAGGAAGAATTTGGAGCCTGAAGATGAGGGGTGAGTGTGGTGTGAAGGTGGTGTTTGGGGAGCAGTTTTTGGCTTGGGAGGTTGGGTGGGTGGTGGCAGAATTGAGGGCTCTGGGGGGCATTTGACACAGGATGGCCTGAAGGCTCCCTGGCTGTGTAGTGGAACCCCTGAGGGGCTTGTCTGGCAGAAGTTTCTGGGGCTGGGGAGGTGGCACCTTTCCAGGCCCTCGTCTTGCTGGTGCCAATGGCTGCTTCCAGATGCAGAGCATGTGGGGGACAGCCTAGGTGGGCGCTGGGCCAGCCCATTCTTCCCAGGAAGTGCATTTCTGTCCCAGGCAGGAGCCTGGGCTCATTCAGGCTAAGCCCCGGGCACACAGCTCCCCAAGTCCTCAGGCACTGCGGTGTTCAGTCAGTGCAGATCCTGCTGCTCCTGGGCTCCGCCTGTGCGGGCCGAGTGCCTGGCCACGTGTCGCTGCCTGGTAGTGAAGGAGCGCCTCAGCGGGGTACAGTTCGTGGCACTCCCCTATGCACTTTGACTCCACTGCCCACGTACAGCCCCCAGGATGTAGAGGACCCGCCAGGCTTTTTCTTGAGAATGTGTACCGAAGGTGTAGCCACATCATGTTTTCTTGGTGGCGAGTCACTTGTGTCACACCTTGTGCTATCTCCATACACAGGACTTTAACAAGATAAGATTCCTTTTAACTCATGCTGACCACACACGCCCTTGTCCTGCAGAAACACAGTGTTGTTCTGGGGTTGCTCCTTGCTTTTCTTGGTTTAAATTCAAATATGGCTGATTGTGGTTACTTATGTTTAATTAAACTTTTTATCTTGAGATTCTTTGTAACCTTTACCCAGTTTCATTCTATGATAGCCTCTTGCACAACTCTAGTATAGTATCACACCCAGAATATTGACCTCGCTGCAGTCCAGAACGTTCCCTCTCCACAGGGGCTGCTCCTGGGGCCTTTTACAGCTGTACATGCTTCCCTTCCTACTTCGCGCACGCTTCCCTGGCAGCCACTAGTCTGTTCTCTGTTTCTGAATTTTGTCATTTTAAAAGGGAATGTAAATGGAATCCCACTGTTGGTCAGGATGTAAAATGGCACAGCCACTCCATCCCATCGGGGTAATTCCCTGGGGGCCCTCTAGGCTGTAGTGCGTGTCAGTAGCTGTTCCTTCTGTTTCTTGAGTGGCACCCTGGGGGGTGGTGCACCACAATGCATCTGTCCTTCACCCACTGCCAGGCAGTTCCTGGTGACTGTTCTCACTGGGAGACTGATGAGGGGATGACACTGTGTGAACACTCACAGGCTCTGTAGACATAGGTCTGCGTTTCTCAGGGGTAAGTCCTGGAGAGTGCCAAGTCTGTGGTGGTTGTGTGTTTGTTTTTTAGGAGATGGACAAGCTGTTTTGGAGAGTGGCTCTGCCATTTTACACCCTGAGTAACAATGTGACCCGGTTTCTCCACACCCTCCTGGCAGGGGCACAGTGTGCCTCTCCCTGGGGGCACTGATGCTGAGTATCTTCCGATGCTCTTATTTGCCACCTGCATATCCTCTGACACTGGGGCAGGGAGTAACTCATCACCACTGGCAGGGAGAGAGGCCCTAGCTGTCTACTTGGCCTTCTCTACATGCCCTGTAGCAGGCGGGTGCTGGGGTGCCTCCCTGCAGTCTTTACGGTGGGCTTGGGCCACTGCTTCTTCTGTGGCTTTGGCTGATGTAGGGTGGTTATTGAGGACTGTTGCTGATTTCTCTGTCTGACTGCTCCTTTCCCAATCCTTTGTCTGTGGGGCTCTTCCCTCTTTCCCCCTTAGACCAATTGGTATTTCCAGCTGCTGTCTTCTTTAGCTGCAAGTCTAGACTATATGAGGCAAAAAGAAAATCCATAGAACTTGCCACCGTGTCATCCCTCAGGCCAAGCCCCTCATCAGTCTCCCACCTTCTCCCCCTTTCAGAGTCTGCTCATTTGTGTTTCCTGCTGCCTTTGTTGCCCTCAGTAGAGGAGCACAGAGTAGGAAGTCCACGCACTGGACTTCCACTACCAGGAAGTCCACTGCCCACTCAAGAGTGGGCAGCTGTCTGTGTGGGCTGGATGTTCTGCCCTCACCCATCCTGTGTCCCTGAGGCCTTTGGACCATCCGGGACTCAGGGCTTCACATTTATTACTTTCAGGCCTGTTCGGTGTGGCCTGTGGTTCCTGTGTGACACAATTTGCAGGATATGTATGTTTTTGTCATCTAAAAAATGCCAATTTGCCAATGAGATGCACATGCAAACTGTGGTTTGAAATGATTGGAGAAGATGTGGTCGTTTTGGTGCGGTGACTCAGCCTGATGGTGAACCGATGAGAAACTGCCTTCGTCATCACCCTCCAGATCTTATTTCTCCAGCTTCTGTTTTGAACTCTTGGAAAACCTGGTCGGAAGGGGAGGGGCAGCTGGTCTGATGACTTATAAGATATAGATTCTGTCCTCTTGGTAATCCTCCACTCCTGTCACCCTGCCAAAGAGGAACTGAAATGCACCAGACACCACTAATTCTGAATGTGCCTGGGAAAGCACCTGGTGAGTGCCAGTTGTCCTCTGCCCCTGTCCGCTGTTCTTGGCCGAGGTTTCTGTGCAGTCTACCCACTGTCCAGGTGAGAAGCAGCTGCTGGGTAGCAGTCTGGGGCCACCTTGACTGTACCACCTCATTTGCTGGGGGACCTTGACAAGTCCCCTAGCTGGTTCCCTTCCCTCCTGATACTGCTTCAACAGATGTGGAGAAGCTGAATTGAGCAGATAAGACACTGTTCAGACACCTAGCAGGTTGCCCTGGGTGTTCTGAGCACCCTGTGCATGTTAGCTAAAGCTGCCCTTGTTGTATCAGCTACTATGTATGTAAGTCAGAGTCTATCTTCTTTTCCATTTAAGAAACCACATCTGGTTGGGCACAGGGGCTCATACTTATAATCCCAGCATTCTAGGAGGCCAAGGCAAGAAGATTGTTTGAGGCCAGGAGTTAGAGACTAACTTGAGCAAGATTGAGACCCTATCTCTACTAAAAATTGAAAAATTATTCAGGCATGGTGGTGGGCGCCTGTAGTTCCAGCTACTCAGGAGGCTGAAGCAGGAGGATTGCTTGAGCCCAGGAGTTTGAGGTTGTTATGATGGAGGCTGAAGCCATGTCACTTTACTTAGAGTGAGAGAATGGGACTGTTTTAAAAAAAAAGTAACAACTCTTCTATGTCTCAGCATATTTCTTTTCACCATGGTTTCTCAGTAATTGATTGCCGCCCATAATTTAATAATAAGGCCCTTGGCTAATTCTTCCCAGGACAGTGGAAGATACTTTTTCTGGCCTGGGTTCTCAACCTCATTGTAAGTAGCTAGAGATTTTCTGATCTCTCTTGGAAGATCATGTACTTAAGTAAAAGAATGGAAACAAAAGTTTTATTTCAAATAGAAATTTTAAGGCTTTTATTTTTGTCCTTAGCATTTGTGATAAACTTAAGACTTTGTACTTTTTAAACAGATAATTTTTGAATAGGTAGTATATGCACATGGTACAGAAATCATAAGGAAAAAGGTGTAGAGAGTTTCCCAGCTCCTCAGAAGTGCCCTAGTAGAGGTAAGTGGTCTTCCTTTCCCCTCTGCTCTGTACTCTCGCTGCAGTTGGCTTTTATCCTGTAACGGTGTCTTAGAGGTTGTTCCGTGTGAGTTCCTGAAGAGCAGCTTCGGTCTTTTTAATGCGTTTTGTTACACGAATGCACCATAATTACTGTGCTAGTTTCCTGCTAGGCCTGTCTTGATCCAGGCAGTTTCCAGTCTGTGGTCTTTATGGTGAATGTGGCCCTGAATAACCTTGTATGTACAGTATGTGATTTCTCATGAGGATATACAAGAGGGACGTTTACAGAAGCACTGTTGTTACAAAGACAGGTGTATGTTCTGAGGTTGATGGCTTTTACATGTTCCCCACAGAAGTTGTTCTCTCGAGAGTGAGAACATGTAATCAAACGTTTGATCTTTGTGAATCAGGTAGCTAAAAGATAAAAGGAGGCATCTCCTAATTTTAATTATGAGCATTTTCTACGTCTCAAACCCATTTCCAGCATTATTCTAACATGGCTCTACCAGGGTCTTGTTCTCTCCTTCCATCTTCCTGTGCCCATCTCTGAGACTTTTCTTTTTCTAAGCAGGTGTGTCAAAGAGTCTATGTAGCCATGCAGTTTTCTTTCTAGTTTTACATTTCTGAGAAATTCCAGGTCCTGTTTCCTTTTTACTGAGGTGCAGTGCTGTGTGAGAAGGTACTTGTTATGTGTGTATAGCACAGTGAATGGTCCAGTGGGGGGTGGGGAGCAGCTCCCAGGGAGCCTCCTGTGTGCCCCTCCCCTCAAAGTAGCTGCTAGGCGTAGATGGCTTCTGACACTGTAGATTAATTTAGCTTGTTTTTTAAACTTTATATAAAGGAGATTGTGCAGCCAGTCTATTTTTGTGTGAGGCTTCTTTATAAGCTCCGTCGCGTGACTGCCTGCAGCAGCAGGAGTTTCCTCTTCGCTGCTCCATGCTCTTCGCGTTCATAAGTGCGTTGTATTTATCTGCTCCACCGATGCTGGCTGGGCATCTGTCGGGTATCTGGTGGGGCCCAGTTGACCGCAGTGATCTGTGTCAGGGAGATGTCTGTTAGCCTTTCTGTGGGGTGCGTGCTGAGATTGCCGAGTTACAGGGTCCGTATAAGTTCAGCTGCTTTCCAAAGTGGTTGCATCAGTTGCGCCCTTTCTAGCACCTGAGAGCGGCGGTTGCGGTCCGGCCATTGTGAAAGACTTACCATGTTGTGGTCTTGATTTCCACTTCCCTGGCGACTCCTGAAACCAACCACCTGGTCATGTGCTGTTTGTGAAGTAGCTGTTCTTTTGTCCACTTTTTATTAGTTGGTAGGCTTTTTTCTCACAATTTTTAAGTCCTTTTACTTTCAGGAGGATTCCAGCAAGTATGTAAGAATTCAGACCCATCTGCAGCTATTCTGTCCCGCGTCAGGATCCTGTGAGAAACGCCTCCTTCCTCTTTGCTGTCCTGTTGATTTGGCTGCTCTCACTCCCTGCAGTTTGTGGGTTTCCTGCTGCCACCTGTCTTCCTGCTCTCTGGTGTAATTTTCTTCCTTCTCTTGGCACGACGGCCTGAGTTCTGGCCTGCGGAATCTCACTGCTGTCATTAGTTTGTTCTTTTGAGTTCTCTTTTTTGCTCCACTTTTCACTTGCATTTATCCTTTAAGTCGATTTAGTTCATGTGAGCCATTTCTTTCTTTCTTTCTTTTTTTTTTTTCGTAGAGACAGAGTCTCACTTTGCACCCTTGGTAGAGTGCTGTGGCATCATAGCTCACAGCAACCTCCAACTCTTGGGCTTAGGCGATTCTCTTGCCTCAGCCTCCCAAGTAGCTGGGACTACAGGTGCCCGCCACAACGTCCGGCAGTGCTGCGGTTTGGCCGGGGCCAGGTTTGAACCCGCCACCGTCGGTATATGGGGCCGGTGCCCTACTCACTGACCCACAGGAGCTGCCCAAGCCATTTCTTACCTTATAAAGCTACTTGAAAAACGTGAGCATCTTTTGGTATCCAGTATTTTATGTGTGAAGGCTGGATTTTGGAGTTAGTCCCATTTTGTACCATTCTTCATTTTCCAGTAGTAATGGTATTGGCTGCAGTCCAAATACAGGAACACTCTTGTATTCCTTTGAGCGTCTCTCCTGCCTCCTCCTCTTTCCTGCCCTGGTAGACGGGTCAAGCAGCTGGGTAGGTGTAGCCTGAAGGGTTGTGTCCAGCCTCTGCTTCCTCACCAGTGTCCTTCTTGCCCATACCGTCTCCCACATCAAGGGGCTGAAAAGGCAGGGCTATCCAGAGCATTCCCCAGAATCGGCCTCCCAAGGAGGCCCACCCTCACCCCTACAGATATCGGGCTGGGGCTGGTGCCAGGGGACAGGAGGAAAAGATAGGGTCCCTGCCTGAGTGGAGCTCCTTTGCTGGTGCTGGGGGCTATGAAGCTGTGTGGGGGCTTGCCAGGAGGGGCGTTCCAAGGAGGTGGACCAGCACCAACATGAGGCATGACAGGTCATGCATGTGTCGGGAGGACCAGCACAGAGAGGCTGGGCCCAGTTGCGACCCCTCGGTGGGCGGCCAGGAAACAGGGATTCTGAGCAGGTGGCAGGGCCTTACTGCAAAGAAGCAGGGGGTTGAGTTTTTTTTGAGGGACTCTCCTGTAATGATGCTTGTGATTTGGGAGGGTAGACTGTTGACCCCAGCATGGTCTTAAGGAAGGCGAAATCTGCTCTTGACTCTCTCAAGTGATGATACCTGAAGCTGAGGGCTTTGAGCATGAGGTGGCACTGAGGAGACTTATGGCTGTCCCAGAACTTTGCAAGGTTGTGACCTCATGACGACACTAGGATGCATTGTTGCCATTAGTAACCTCAGTTTTTGGATGGGGAAATGGAGGCACAGAACAGAGAAGCATCTACTCCAAGTTATGTAGCTACAAGGGCTTCACACCCAGGGGCCTAACACTGTGCCAGGTCCTGTGCACATTAGATCCTGTTCAGTCCCATCACAGCCCCGCCAGGTGGCTTTTCCATCCTTTTTCTGGAAGAGAAAGAGCCTGTCCACATTTCTCAACCAGGCAGTGGCTGGGTGGGACTTAATATTTCTCAGGCTTCTTCATAACAGAACAGGGGTATGTAACAGTTAAAAAACAAACAAAAAAGCCCAAATTTAGCTTCTTGGGACATTTATCTCTTGCTTAGTGTTTATTTCCTGTAAGCAGTCACCAAGATTAAGGAAGTGATGTCATTTATCATTTGTGTCATTGACTCGCTGTCTTTCAGCCTGATGGTTTTGTCTGCAGGTGGCTGCCCAGCCATTCCGTTCCGTACCCATGCATCTCATGAGTAAGGAGTAAGCCCTTCCTTCAGGGCCCAAACGACCTGGCTGAGTTGTAGGATATCCTGGGCACCCACCGTGTTCAGGCCGTCATGGGGTAGTCGACATAAACCTAGTGTAGAACGGGACATAGAAAGTCTTGTCCTCTGTACGTATCCTGATCGCATAACTCCTCCCAGAATCCTGCAGAATGAAGCACCGTGTTTGGCTGTGTATAACGCACACCTTTTTGCCCAAATTTTTGAGGGAAAAATAAGGATGAGATTGTATATGGGTGGTGCTGTGTGTTGCTGGTGCATACAATTCCATATACCTCATACCTATTCTTGTGTTTTGTAATAGTTACATAAAATTTCTTGTACCATGATATGTTAAAAAATAAATGCTAGAATTCCTTTATAATAGAAAAAACAAGTACCTAAATATAAGCAAATAAAAATTTGAAATAAAAGGGATGGTGCTTGTGGCTCAGTGGGTAGCGCCCTGGCCCCATACACCCAGAGTGGCAGGTTCAAACTCAGCCCTGGCCAAACTGCAACAAAAAAAAATAGCCAGGCGTTGTGGCGGGTACCTGTAGTCCCAGCTACTCTGGAGGCTGAGGAAAGATAATTGCCTAAGTCCAGGAGTTGGAGGTTGCTATGAGCTGTGACGCCATGGCAGTTTACCAAGGGGGCGATAAAGTGAGACTCTGTCTCTACGAAAAAAAAATTAAATAAATTCAAGTGAAAGATTTTTTTCCCTGAAACTTTGGGCCAAAAATGTGGGTGTGGATTATACACAGGAGCACATTACACATGGCAAAATATGATATATTATCTTCCTTTTGCTGTATTTGTTCTGACAAAAATGTGCAAATCCTAAAGCCCCAGAATGAGCAGTTAGGGAGTGCGGCTCAGGCTGCGCAGACTTGATGGATAGATGATGGCTGCTCCGGGGACTCCTCAGACCCAGGCCTGCACACCACCAGGTCTTCCTGTAGGTGCCGCCCTGACTTCACAGCCAATTCAGCCTTGGAAGTGGCTGTCTCTTCCCACCGTAACTTATATGAGGGCAAGAGTTCTGTCATGGCCTAGAAGAGACGCTTGGTAGGCTTGCTGAGCCTGTGGGCTTGGCCTGCTGGGAAAGGGCACTTGGTGTGCTCTCAAGGCAAGCAGGAGAGCAGAGCGGCCCACGGTCCCTGCTCCCCCCTCCCCGGCTCTGCCCCTTCTACCCCCAGTAACCCTGGCTATGCAGAAGGAAGAATGAGCCATGCACAAGGGGCTTGGTTCCATCTACCCCCCTCTGTGAGATGCTTAATCACTGCAGAGAGAATTTCTCCATAAAAGAGAAAAACAGGATCCTCTAATAATTTAAATTGTATGTTCCTAAATTGGGTCTTCTTAATGTAGATTAAAGCTATAAGATAGGCAGAAATCCAAAAATTAAATAGTGTATTTTATCAAGGAATCCGTAAGGAAGCAGACATTATCCTAACACCACTAGTGAGAATGCAAGATGGTACAACCCCTGTCGGGGAGAATTTGGCAATAGCAAAACTACATGTGCACATAACTGTTTGTCAGGGCATAAGGATTCACCCCAAAGAGACGCTGGTAAAATAGGCAAAGCGCTGTGTGAAGACAGTTCACGGCAGCATCGTGTGGAACAGTGCAGAACAGGATTCTCGTGAAGACGGTACTGGTTGAATAGACATGGCGTGTCTGTCCAGTGGAGAAGGACAGCCCAAGGAAGCTCAGCATCTCTGTATATTGCTAAGGAGGGGACAAAGGTATCTGTGGTACTGTTTACAAAGGGGAGACAAAAATACATATGTTTTCCCATATCTCAAAAATGGATAAATCATATATTTTTTTTGTCTTTGTCTCACTCTATCTTACTTTGTCGACCTCGGTAGAGTGCCATGGCTTCACAGCTCACAGCAACCTCCAACTCCTGGGCTTAGGCGATTCTCTTACCTCAGCCTCCGAGGTAGCTGGGGCTACAGGCACCTGCCACAACGCCCAGCTGTTTTTTTGTTGCAGTTTGGCCGGGGCTGGGTTCAAACCCACCACCCTCGGTATATGGGGCTGGCTCCCTACCCACTGAACCACAGGCGCCCCCCTGCCCCCCTTAAGCTACCTATGGGAGCCTGGATAGCAGGGAAAGATGTAAAAACTAGACTTCCGACTCTACCTTGTTTTGTAGATTTGACTTTGGAACTGTGACTGTAGATCTTTTGCATCATTATAAAATAAAATCAAGTAAAAGTTTATGACCTTGAACATTTCCATAGACACTGTCAGATTTTTCTCTAAGCAGTTTGCACCTTGTTCACTTCCTCCCAATACTTGACTTTTCTGCCATGACTTTGCCACCACTAGATTATCTTTTAAAACTTTGCTAATCCCATGGGTGAAAAATAGATTGCTATTTTCATTTGTATTCTCTGATGACTGGAGTGATTAAGCAGATTTTAATTTGTTTTATTAGGTGTTTTGTGTTTCTTTGGTTACATGCAAGTTCATAGCCTCTTTTTAATACCAGAAAGTTTTTTTCCTACTGATTTATAAACACTATATTGTGGATATACTTTTTACCTGCTGATTATTAACAGGTTCAGGGCCTCATCTGCAGTGAAGTTGTCAGGCCCTGACTGTAGGAGCTGTGTTTTTTTCCCTGTTGTTTTATGTTGAGATTTTCTACAAGAACATTTATGCGTGATACATGTTTGTGTTATTCTAGAATTATCTGTGGGCCAAACTTCACTAAAATGAGCAAGTGCTGGACATCAGCGTGTGGGCTCTTAGCCAACCCAACTGTTTGCTACTCCTTTCTGTTGTAAATTTTCTAGAACGTAGTGCCACGTCTAAGTAGTGAGTAGTTATAAGTGTCCATTAAGTTCATCACCAGTAAACAAATTTCATTGTCTTTTTGGTTGTAGATTGTTTTTGATTTTTAGTGACCCATGGTAACTTTTTCTGTTGTGTTCACTGTACTTACCTGAATGAAATAGTAATTTTTTATTTTATACACACATTTTGGAGGTAGACTTTTTAAAAGTGTTTATAGCTGTAGACACTCGTCCTTTGTTCACAGATATATTGAATATGTTTCTTTCTCTGTAGGTCATCACTCCATGTAGGAAGCTCATTTTGTGTGCTGATAACAGAAAAGAAATGGAAGATTGGATTGCAGCTCTGAAGACTGTCCAGAACAGGGAGCATTTTGAGGTTAGGAAAATATCTTTATACAAATGCCTGCTGTTGCCTCTGTGGCCCTTTCCCTAATGTCCTGCTGCCTGAGACCTCCCCGTGCAGACCAGCGGTTCTGGAACTCATGTTCTCAGCATGTTTCTTACCAAATGGGGGCTGCCACTGGTTCTTTCTGTGGAGTAGACCTGCACACTAGGATCCTGTCCTTCGTAAACCTTCCTCCTCCCTTTCTTGGGCACTTTGTTTAATTTTAAGTTGCCACACTTAAGAATTTCAAAGGTCCACTTATCTTTGCCATCTTTATTTATTTCTTCCAGCCCACCCAGTACAGCATGGACCACTTCTCAGGGACACACAATTGGTATGCCTGTTCCCACGCCAGGCCAACCTACTGCAATGTGTGCCGGGAGGCTCTGTCTGGGGTCACGTCCCACGGGCTGTCTTGTGAAGGTACAGATGATGTGTTTCTTTTTTTTTTTTTTTTCCATCTGAAGACCTTTGGGGTCCATTTTTTTTTCTTTTTTTATTGTTGGGGATTCATTGAAGGTATAAGAAACCAGGTTACACTGATTGCATTTATTAGGTAAAGACCCTCGTACAATCGTTTCTTGCCCCCCAAAAGGTGTGGCACACACCAAGATGCACCCCCTCCCTCCTTTCCTCTCTCTGCTCTTCCTTTTCCCA
>NW_003852408.1:355313-357733 GCF_000181295.1 Otolemur garnettii | reverse complement strand
GTGTTCCACTTCCATCCAGGTTAATACAAGGGCTGTAAAGTCTCCTTTTTAAATGGCTGAATAGTATTCCATAGCGTACATATACCACAGCTTGTTAATCCATTCCTGGGTTGGTGGGCATTTAGGCTGTTTCCACATTTTGGTGATTGTAAATTGAGCTACAATAAATAGTCTAGTGCAAGTGTCCTTATGATAAAAGGATTTTTTTTTCTTCTGAGTAGATGCCCAGGAATGGGATTGCAGGATCAAATGAGAGGTCTAATATGAGTTCTTTAAGGTTTCTCCATACTTCCTTCCAAAAAGATTGCATTAGTTTGCAGTCCCACCAGCAGTGTAAAAGTGTTCCCTTCTCTCCACATCCATGCCAGCATCTGCGGTTTTGAGATTTTTGTGATGTAGGCCATTCTTGCTGGGGTTAGATGGGATCTCAGGGTGGTTTTGATTTGCATTTCTCTAATAATTAGGGATGATGAGCATTTTTTCATATGTTTCTTAGCTATTTGTTTTCTTTAGAGAAGGTTCTATTCATGTCTCTTGCCCATTGATATATGGAATTGTTGGCTTTTTTCATGTGGATTAATTTGAGTTCTCTATAGATCCTACATATCAAGCTTTTGTCTGATTCAAAATATGCAAATATTCTTTCCCATTGTGTAGGTTGTCTGTTTGCTTTGGTTGCTGTCTCCTTAGCTGTATAGAAGCTTTTCAGTTTAAGTCCCATTTGTTTATTTTTGTTGCTGTTGCAATTGCCACGGTAGTCTTCCTCATAAAGTCTTTCCCCAGGCCTGTATCTTCCAGTGTTTTTCCTGTGCTTTCTTTGAGGATTTTTATTGTTTCCTGCCTTAAATTTAAGTATTTTTATCCATCTTGAATCAAATTTGGGAGTGGGAAAAGGTGAGGATCCAGTTTCAGTCTTTTACATGTGGATATCCAGTTCTCCCAGCACCATTCATTGAAAAGGAAGTCTTTCCCCCAAGGTATGTTCTTGTTTGGTTTATTGAAGATTAGGTTGTTGTAAGATGTTAGTTTCATTTCCTGGTTTTCTATTCCATTCCAAATGTCTATGTCTCTATTTTTTTTTTTTTTTTTGCAGTTTTTGCCTGGGGCTGGATTTGAACCTGCCACCTCCAGCATATGGGGTCGGCAGGGACTCCTTTGAGCTACAGGCACCACCCTATGTCTCTATTTTTGTGCCAGTACCATGCTGTCTTGACTACTATGGCCTTGTAATACAGCCTAAAATCTGATATGGTGATGCCCTCACCTTTGTTTTTATAACTAAGAACTGCCTTAGCTACATGGGTTTTTTTCTGGTTCCATACAAAATGCAGAATCATTTTTTTCAAATCTTGGGAGTACAATGTTGGTATCTTAATAGGGATGGCATTGAATCGGTAGATTGCTTTGAGAAGTATAGACATTTTAACAATGTTGATTCTTCCCAGCCATGAGTATGGTGTTATTCCATTTGTTAATATCCTCTGCTATTTCCTTTCTTAGAATTTCATAATTTTCTTTATGGAGGTCCTTCACATCCTTTGTTAGGTATATTCCTAGTTATTTTATTTTATTTGAAGCTACAGTGAAGGGAATTGTGTCCTTAGTTAGCCTCTCATCTTGACTGTTACTGGCGTATACAAAGGGTACTGACTTGTGGACATTGATTTTATATCCTGAGACATTACTGTATTTTTTGATGACTTTCCAGGAGTCTTGTGGTTGAGTCTTTGGGGTTCTCTAAGTGTAAGATCATATCATCAGCAAAGAGGGATAGTTTGACCTCCTCTACTCCCATTTGGATGCCCTTTATTTCCTTGTCTTGCCTAATTATATTGGCTAGAACTTTCATCACTATGTTGAATAGTAATGGCGGCAGAGGACAACCTTGTCTAGTTCCCGTTCTAAGAGGAAAAGCTTTCAGTTTTACTTTATTCAGTAAAATATTAGCTGTGGGTTTGTCACAGATAGCTTTGATCAGTTTAAGAAATGTGCCACCTATGCCTACACTCTTTAGTGTTTTAATTAGAAAAGGATGCTGAATTTTATCGCATACCATTTCCGCATCTATTGAGAAGATCATATGGTCTTTGTTTCTGCTTCTGTTAATACGGTTATGCCCGTATGTTCTGTTAATAACATTTATGTCCTTGCGTATGTTAAATCAGCCTTGCATCCCTAGGATGAAACCTACTTGATCGTGATGTATGACTCTTTAAATGATAAGCTGTAATCTATTGGCTAGGATTTTGTTGAGAAATTTTTGCATCTATATTCATTAGTGAAATTGGTCTGAAATTCTCCTTTTTAGTTGAGTCTTTTCCTGGTTTTGGCATCAAGGTGATGTTTGCTTCGTAGAACATGTTGGGGAAGATTCCTTCCTCCTCAATATTTTGGAATAATTTCTGCAGTATGGGAATAAG
>NW_003852408.1:331749-355011 GCF_000181295.1 Otolemur garnettii | reverse complement strand
GAGATTTTACTTTTCTATTTCTAGGTAGTCTGGCCAAAGGTTTATCTATTTTATTTATTTTTTTCAAAAAGCCAACTCCTTGTTTCATTAATTTTCTGAATGATTCTTTTGTTTTCAGTTTCATTAATCTCTGATTTAATTTTGGATATTTCTTTTCTTCTGCTGGGTTTCGGGTTAGATTGTTCTTCTTTTTCCAATTCTGTCTGATGGCTTGTGAGTTTGTTGATGCACTGTCTTTCTGTTTTTCTAATGTAGGCATCTAAAACAATACATTTTCCTCTCAGGACTGCTTTTGCTGTATCCCACAGGTTTTGGTAGCTTGTGTCTTCATTGTTGTTGTGTTCAAGGCAGTTGAAGGCCTTGATGATTTCCTCTTTTATTTCTTCCTGCACCCAGCTGTCATTCAACAGAAGGTTGTTTAATTTCCATGCCTTTGTGTGGAAAGAACATTTTTGTTGGAGTTGAGTTCCACCTTTAGTGCCTTGTGGTCTGAGAAGATGCAAGGTAGAATTTCAATTCTTTTGATTCTGTTGAGGTTTGTTTTGTGTCCTAGGATATGATCAATTTTGGAGAATGTTCCATGGGGCAATGAGAAGAATGTATATTCTTTATCTTTGGGATGGAGTGTTCTATATGCATCTATCAAGCACAGTTGTTCTAGGGTCTCATTTAAGTCCTTTATATTATATCTTTGTTTAATTTCTATTTAGAGGATCTGTCCAGTTCTATAAGAGGAGTGATAAAGTCCCCTGTTATTATGCTATTACAGGATATCATAGTACTCAGACTGAGTAAGGTCTGTTTCAAGAATCTGGGAGCATTTAAATTGGGTGCATCCATATTTAGAATTGAAACGTCTTCTTGTTGTGTTTTTCCCTTGACCAATATAAAGTGTCCATCATTGTCTTTTTTGACTTTAGTTGCTTTAAATCCACATGTATCTGAAAATAAGATTGCAACTCCTCATTTCTTCTGAATTCCGTTTGCCTGAAAAATTGTCTTCTAACCCTTAACTAAGAGTTTTAATTTGTCTTTTGAAGCTAGGTGTGTTTCCTGCAGACAGCAAATCGATGGCTTATGTTTTTTTCATCCAGTCAGCCCATCTGTGCCTCTTCAGTGGGGAATTCTAGCCATTAACATTTATTGAGATAATCGATAAGTGTGGTAGTGTTCTATTCATCTTATTTTGTGAGCGTCCGTTCTTAGTTTTATCTTTTGCATCAGTGTGGAAGTTAGGTTCTGTCCTTTAATTTCTGAGATCTTACTTTGCTATTGATCCGTTGTGATGGTCAGTGTGTAGAATAGGTTGAAGTATTTCCTGTAGAGCTGGTCTTGTGGCGAATTTCCTCAATGTTTGTATATCAGTAAATGATTTGATTTCTCCATCAATTTTAAAGCTCAGCTTAGCAGGATATAGAATTCTGGGCTGGGAATTGTTCTGTTTAAGTAGATTAAAGGTAGGTGACCACTGTCTTCCTGCTTGGAAAGTTTCATTAGAGAAGTCTGCAGTCACCCTGATGGATTTGCCCCTGTAGGTCAACTGGTGCTTACTCCTGGCAGCTTGAAGAATCTTTTCTTTTGTCTTGACTTTGGACAGGTTCATCACAATGTGTCTTGGAGAAGCTCTCTTAGAGTTGAGGTGACCTGGGGTCTGACATCCCTCTGAAAGGAGTGTGTCAAGATCTTTGGTGATATTTGGGAAATTTTCATTTAAAATATTCTCTAGAACGGCTTCCATTCTCCTGGGGCATTCTTCTTCCACTTCTGGGATACCTGTAACTTGTATATTTGAATGCTTCATAAAGTCCCATAATTCTGTCAGTGAACGTTCTACTTTCTCTCTCTTCTTTTCTGCCTCTTTAACTATCTGAATTATCTTAAGAGCTTTATCCTCTCCCTCTGACATTCTTTCTTCTGCATGGTCTAATCTCTTGTTGATACTTTCTATTGCATCTTTAAGCTCCCTAATTGACTACTTCAGTTCCCGCAGCTCTGCTGTATCCTTTCTATATTCTTCATATCGTTCATCTCTTATTTGATTCTGTTTTTGGACTTCCTTTTGGTTATTTTCCACTTTACCAGCAGTTTCCATCATTGTTTCCATCATTTCCTTCATTGTTTTCATGATCTGTATTCTAAATTCCCTTTCTGTCATTTCTAACTTTTCTTTATAGGTGGAGTCCTCTGTAGTAGCTGCCTCATGTCCCTTGTGGGGGATGCTCTGGACTGGTTTTTCATGTTGCCAGGAGTTTTCTGCTGAATTTTCCTCATGAGTGATTTCTTTCACCTGTTTCTTTGTCCTAATTTTCCTTTTACTTCCTATTGCTCTTCAAGTTGCTGTGCCCCTGGACTAGGGTTTTGATGAGTCCTTTTGGTACAGGACCAGAAGGATAAGAAGATTGAAGAGCAAGAAGGGAAAAAAGGAACAAAAAAGAAAAAAGAGAAAAGAGGGGGATGGGTAAAAGGGAATATTGACAAAAAGAAGAGAGGCACAGAAGGAGGGAGACAGGAGCAATATAGGTGTACGGTAGGGTACTTTGACCCAACCTTAAAAAACCCCCCAACCTCTGGGGGTGTCAGGTTGGGTGGTTCCCTTGAGGTCAGCAGCTCTTTGTTAGCGTGTTTGGACATAGTACCCCACCTTCACCAAATAGAGAGGAAAGACACAAATGCTATAAATCAAACCAAAACAACCAAACAGAAAACTTTATGGGATAAAATTGGGGGAAATACCAAATAATAGGGGTAGAAATACTAGGAAAAATGAAGTTCTAGTTGTTAAAGAAGGCAACAGTGGAAATTTATGTTTAAACTAGAAAAATGAAAGAAAAAAAAAGAAAGGACAAATGTTGAAATTAAGAAAAAAACAAAAAAACAAAACCAAAAAACAAAGCAGTACATATATATTGCTGGATATTTTCTGGGCAACAGGTGATCTTCTGGTGTATGAGATGGTAATCACAATGCTAATACGGCCTCATGAGATGGGAGGCCTCTGCTGAGTTCTCAAACCCCAGAGGGTAGGCAGCCTAAATCTCTCTTCAGCCTGCTTAAAAGGCACTTTAACCTGCTAACCTTGGCTAAGCAGAAGCTTTCCCAGGAAAGCACTTGTCACTGGGATCACTCCCAAAGAGGTTATCCACCAGTCTTACTCTATACCCCTACGCTAAGGGCCAGGGCTATAAGGTGTCCCTTATAGATAGGGTGACCAGATGTCCCACTTTTTAACACTTTGTCCCGTGTCCCGCTGCATTTTAAAAAAGTCCCAACTTTTGGAAAGAATGCACGAACAGGTGGGACAACAGGAAGGGAATATACGGTTTTTGGCTACCATGTGGCTATTTTGCCAGAATATGAGTTTTATATTATTTTTGTTAATTTTATAATGTTAAACTGTAATAATAACAAATAATTGTTGAGAAGTGATTATTGAGAACTGCTTATCAAAGTTTGCACTGTTGTCAGGCCCCCCCCCCCCCCCCCCCGCCATGTTGTCCCACTTTACCAGTGTTAAAATCTGGTCACCCTACTTAGAGACCTATAAGAGTCCCTGGCTTTAGGCTGCTCAGTCAGTAGATTACTTGCTCCTGCCTGATCCTTGCTCTGTGACCCTGAGCGGGGAGCTTGCTGGGGCAGTTCTCCCACAATGGCTCAGCACAGCCCACAGTCAAACACTGTTAGCTCCGTGTCACTCAGCGGCTCAATCTGGGGCCCTAGACAACACTTAAAGTCCTCTGCAGTCTTGCCCAAGTTCTCCCAAGGTAGTTCAACTGAGTGCCAAGTCCAAAAAAAACCCCAAACAGCTCACAGGGAAGGCCTTTCCAGTTTGCAGTCTCACTGCTGCTGTGCTTACAGCTGCTGGTGGGATTAGACTGAACAAACCATGCAACCACTTGCCTGTTCTCCACTGCTTTTGTCCTCCTCATGGGGTCCAGAAGTCTTACGTTGACTCCCTGTGTCCCCAAAGGGATGTTTCTGGGAAGATTCCACCAGCCAGAGATGCCTGAAGTCTTCTCTTCCCAGACTCACTGTGCCCAGTTGCAAGGAAGCTGTTACTTGGCCGCCATCTTGCTCCTCCCTCCCTGGGGTCCATTTTTGTACTTGGATGATGTGTTTCTTATTCTGGTGAGCAAGGCGGCCTGAGGTTTTACTGGATAGAACTTTGGAAATCCAAACTCAGTCACCATAAAAAGCCACTGCCACCTGGTCAGTCAAGGGTAAGGTGATTTCTATGACACCTTGTATTTTTTACCGACTGAGGAGTCCTTGTTAAATCTTTTTTTTATAGTGCTCAAATCAAAAAGCAGGGCTGTGGAGGTCAGGAGAAACAAAGAGGAAGCGTAGGGAATGCAGAGGGAAAGACATTTCAGAAGTATTGATTGACTCCAATGTGATGATCTTCTCCTACTCAGGTCTGGGATTATAAGTGTCTTATAGACCTAGAGGTCAGGGGCACATGCTCGAGTGAGGGAATCTGGTGAGGGGCAAGGGCAGTGGTCTGCGCAGGGATTGTAACACTTTGCCTTCTATTTTCATACAGCTCTTCAACGTAAGGCTGCCTTTTACATTTAAGAATGGTTGGGAAAAAATCAAAAGAAGCATATTGTGTGTGACACATGAAAATTCCATGAAATGCAAATTTCACTGTCTATAAAAAGTTCTGCCTGTGGCCACATTTGCGCTGCACAGAGGGCAGGGTTAAGTAGTTGTGACAGAGGCTATAGGTGACTTGTTACAGAAAGTTCGCTGACACTTTGACTATCCTCTGTGTCTGGTCTCACTTCTGCCTCTCTTGCCACCACCATCAGCATCTCAGCAGGTAACAGCAGTTCAACTACAAGCTGGGAGTGCTGTTGGTACCTTCTAAGACTTCACCAGGCCTGGATGGTTCTCATAACCCTGTCAGCTCAGTGTGGGAAGCTCCTGTCACAGATGAGCTTTTAGGCTCATGTATCCCTTCTCTTTCAGTGTGCAAATTTAAGGCTCACAAGCGGTGTGCGGTACGTGCAACCAATAACTGCAAGTGGACCACGCTGGCCTCAATTGGGAAGGATATCATCGAGGACGCAGATGGGGTATATCAGGGGACCCTGCCCTCCCCCTGCTATTTCATTCAAGATGGTTACCCAGAGAGCAGGTGTCACATGGGCAGTATGTGGGGCCCCTTTGTGGTGGTTATGCCTCTGGCACTTCCCAGGCCTTCCTTGTTCTCCGCACACTGCGCTTGTTGGGAAGAATGTCTGGTCTGGGTTCACAGAGGGCATTTCAGGCCCAGCTGGCCTTGAGGCCAGAGCTCTGGAAGCATCCTCAGCACATGTCTCTGCTTGGTCACAGATTGCCATGCCCCACCAGTGGCTAGAAGGAAACCTGCCTGTGAGTGCCAAGTGCACAGTGTGTGATAAGACCTGTGGCAGTGTGTTGCGCCTGCAGGACTGGCGCTGCCTCTGGTGCAAGGCCATGGTGAGTGTGAACCCTGCACCTGAGCTGGGGTGGCCTGCTCCCTACGGTCCCTGCGGTCTTGTACCTCTATGTCCTGTGTGGGGCTTCACCTTCTGAATCCTGGTCCATTTGCCCAAGAGACCCTTCTAGCTCTGTGAATCTGGGCTTTGGACTGTCTGGTGACTTGACCTTGTCTTCTTTGGTCATTCTCATTAGTGACTTGTTTTTATGTGTGTGTGTATATTTCTTACTCTTGAATTTAGTCTTGCATTTTAGACACATGCAGATGTTTGTCTTTATGACACCTGTCATATCTTCTTATAGCACCATAGCCAGGTTATACCAGGGTCATTTGGGGCATATCACTGGTGTGTGCAAGCAGGAAAGCAGTAGAGGTTTTTCCAAGAGAGGTTCACTGTGGTGCAGTCTTCACAGCAGCCACAGCTACATGTGGGAAGGAGGAAGAGCAATGGTGTTGCCTGTGGGGCCCCTCTTAGGTTGTGGGTGTGGCCATTGCTCCATTGCGGCTGGCAGAGGTGAGGGAGCCTCCATGCACTCCCTGCTGTGGCTGTTGTTGGGAGATGGGTGCTGCAGCTGCCTAATGAGAACTCAGGAGGGGGCCTGGCCACATGAAGGCACCTGCCCCAAAAGTCTGAATTCAGTTCTGAGAGTTAATGTTGCTGTGCCTGGCCGGGGCTGGGCCAGGATTACAGCTCACACAGGGTGGGTGGTGACTGGCTCCTACCTGGTGCTTCTGTGTCATGCCTTCTCAAGGGCAAAGCCAGGACACAGGTGAATGCAGGTCAGCTCATCAGCTACAGGGCAGGGGGAGTTGGGTCCATGTGAGTGTGACCCTGGTGGCCTGTGGGGGACCTTGGTGAATGAGGCCAGCTCATCAGCTACAGGGCAGGGGGAGTTGGGTCCATGTGAGTGCGACCCTGGTGGCCTGTGGAGGACCTTGGTGGCACATGGAGTCTTGTTTCAGGTGCACACGTCGTGTAAGGAATCCTTGCAGACCAAGTGCCCACTGGGCCTGTGCAAAGTGTCAGTCATCCCCCCCACAGCACTCAACAGCATCGACTCTGACGGTGGGTACTGTGCTCCTGTCCCCTCACCCACGCTGCATGTCTCCTGTGCCTCCTTCGTACTTTCTCTTCTCTCCTGCTGGAGACTTGGTTAGGTTGGTGTGGTGTGGTCAGCCAACAGGTCAGGCACTGCCACAGGGGTGGGGACCCATGTGGAGGTAGTAGACAGTGTCCTGACTTTAGGGTGTTGACATCAGTCACATTTGAGGCCTGAAGCTGGTCCTTGGAGCTGAAGGAGCCATTGGCTGTTAAGTGGACAGAGTCTAAGCCAGTGGTCCTCAAACTTTTTAAACAGGGGGTCAGTTCACTGTCCCTCAGACCGTTGGAGGGCCGGACTGCGGGCCCCGGGTTGAGCCTGCTCAGCAGGACAGGCAGCGGTGGCAAAAACATTTGTCAGGCCACATGTAGCCCATGGGCCATAGTTTGAGGACCCCTGGTCTAAGCTTTCTCTGACTCCTGTGAGCCAGAGAGTCTGGGCCTATCTTCATCTGGCAGATGCTAGCCTGCTGCCTTGTAGTTGCTGTCACCACTGCTGGGACACATGTCATATGTTGACAAGTACTGGTAGAAGGGAGATGCTGGGGTATGTGGCTGAGGGGAATCAAGTTCTACCAGATGAAGGGTCAGAGGAGAGAGCAGTGAAGTGGAACCTGGACTCCTCGTCACAGTTGGGGAGTGGCCCTGTGGACTTGTGTTCACTCGTCTCTTATTGAGTTGTGGGGATGGGTACATGTCAGGTGTATATCCCTTGGGGTGTCTGGGCTGCTTCTTATATCAGCACTGCCTCTCAGCTTATATTTTCTCTGTCCTATTCATTCTTACATCTAGGGTTCTGGAAGGCCAGCTGTCCTCCATCTTGTACAAGCCCGTTGTTGGTTTTTGTCAATTCAAAGAGTGGGGACAACCAGGGAGTGAAGTTCCTCAGAAGATTCAAACAGCTACTGAATCCTGCCCAGGTCTTTGACCTCATGAATGGAGGACCACACCTTGGGTAGGAAGCTTGTAAAATCTATTTTTCATGGAGTTCTAAAAATTTTGAGGATAATGTGTACTTATGAAAAAAACAACAAAGACTCAGAAATTTTTAAATAGGAAAAAAGGCCAGGTGCAGTGGCTAATGCCTGTAATCTTAGCACTTTGAGAGGCAGAGGTGGGAGGATCACTTGCAGCCCTGAATTGAAGACCATTCTAAGCAGTGTACTGAGACATCTTTTCCACAAAAAAGGGGAAAAGTTCGCCAAGCATTGTGGCTTATATCTGTAGTCCCAGCTACTTGGGAGGCTGAGGCAGGAGGATTGCTTGAGGAGTTTGAGGTTGTTATGGCTGTGATGGTGCCATAGCTTTCTAGCTTGTGCCACAGAATGAGACCCTGTCTTTAAATAAGAAAAAGGTGGGGAAAAGAAAAGAATGAAGAAAGGAAGGAAAGAAGAAAAAGAGGAGGAAGAGGAAAGGAGGAAGGGAGAGGAAAGTAAATGAGGAAGAAAGGAAGAAAGGTTGAGCCACCCCTTCCCCACTTTGCCCTTCCAGAGGTACCTACTTTTAGTTAGCAGAAGTGCATGTTCTCCAGTGTGCACGCACGCACGCACACATACACACACGCACACATGGACACATGGAGACATACACCAAATAGGATCCTGCTTTACCTGGTATTGGGCAGGTGCTTTCTGTGTGTGTCAGCCTATAGCACTGTGGGTATGTTTCGTGTCAGTATCTGCAGGTCTGCCACGTTCTTTGTAGGCTGGTCAGTAGTGAGGAAGCAGCTTTCCTCCATGAGGCCAAAGGGGAGTGTGTTACATTGAGACATGAGGTGGTTGCTTGGGTGCTTGGTGCCATGAGGTAGGGGACATGCTGGGGCGGCAGCTTGGGGCAGAGGGATTAAGCTGTTCATTGGCTCCCTGGGAAGTTGACATGGGTTCTCTCTAGTTTCATACTTCTGTACATTTGTAGAAAACATTTGCTTCTGTGAATTTTGTCATTTGAACTGATTCCTTTTTCCTTTGGAAGCTCCAGTTCCAGGCAGGAGCTGTAAGAGACTCAGTGGCACTTCAGGGAGCTTGTCCAGGGTGCTCACGGTGGGCTTCGCTCACAGAACCTGTTATTGGGAGGGACCTGGTAGGGCTGTGCTGTGACCCCCAGGTTCTCTGCCTGTCCTCAGCTGCCACGTCTTAGCCCATCCCTGGGCTCCACACTGGTCCTCTGGTGTCTTCTGTGTTGATTTCTTCCTCACAGCAAGGCTCTGCTGCAGAGCAAATGGTGACACTGGAGCCTGTTTCCTCAAAGGACATGTGCTACCTATGTTTTTAGCAGGCAGGTTTCTCATCTGAATACCACAGTCACATTCACGACTAGGTTGATTAATAATTTTGATTAAAAAGTAGAGAAGTGGAGTTACCATATGTCCCTTGCAAGGCCCAACCCATCAGGCTCAGGTTGCTTTTAATGAGTGCTGTAAACAGTGCTGTAAATGCTGTAAATAAGTGCTGTTGGGAAAGTGCTTTAAGTGGCTTTGGGCAGGACAGGCTATGCAGCAGAACTTGAGAGTTGTGTTAATATGGGCACGTGTGCTTACTGCCTCGATTTGTAGTAGGGGTTAAACATGAGATGAGGAAGGGCGGAGCAAGATGGCAGGCCAGAAGGATCGTTCAGCTGAGATCTCCTAGAACAACTGGGGGGAAAAAGAGAACCCAGCCATACCTGGTGTGGAGACCTTACCCAGAGTCAAAGCTCTGGGAGCACAGTGAGGAGGTGGTGAGCTGGATACAGCATATGATCCAGACCCGTGGAAATCTGATGAATTAGGCAAGTGATTGGGACCAGCTAGGATTGGCTGGCTGCCCACAGAGGTCCAGGACGGGAGGAAGCCTTTCTAGAGTTTTCAGTTGTTGGGGAAGCTGCATGTTGAGTGGAAAGCTTGGAAGAGTGGGCGGACTTGAACAGTATATAGCAACCAGATTTGAATGCCATTTGGAGTGGATTTGCCATAGGTTTTATAAATGGTGAGGCAGCCATACTGAGAAGGTCTAGGGAAGGGGGCTGCCACTGTGGGAAGGTCGGGAGAAGGTGTTAGCAGGGACCTAAAACAGCTGTCTTAATTCCGCCTGCTGGGATCAGAGCCCCACTCTTAAGACAGACTGAGGGACTCCCGCACCCAACTGGAACTAGAGTCAGGGGGCACTGTGAGACCTGCTCCAGAAGGATTCTTGTGAGCTTTAAGTTCCCAACCTGCAAGGTCTGAATGATCTGGAAATAATGAAGTGATGACAGAAGGCAGCTAAGTTTGGAATAAAGACCAGCCAGGTTGCTGGCTATGCTCTGTCTCCTAAAAAAAAACATCGTACCACGTAGTGTCCCAGTGACATATTGCATTATATTGTCATCAAGAGCAAGGGCTGTTTGAAACAAATGAGGCAGTGAGAAGGAAAAAGGAGGACAAGGAGGTGAACAAGAAGAAAGAACACACGAGCAAGAACCAACAGAAAAATTCAGGCAGTGTGAAAAACCAAAACAGATGAACTTCCCCAAGGGCCCATGAGCCAGCTGCTGCAGAAGACTCCACCTATAAAGAATTAATAAATTTGCCAGGCGCGGTGGCTCGCACCTGTAATTCTAGCACTCTGGGAGGCTGAGGCGGATGGATTGCCTATGCTCACAGGTTCAAGACCAGCTTGAGCTAGAGTGAGACTTCATTTCTAAAAATAGCTGGCGATGTGACAGGTGCCTGTAGTCCCAACCACTTGGGAGGGTGAGGCAAAGAGAATCGCTTGAGCTCAAGAGTTTGAGGTTGCTGTGAGCTCAAGAGTACGAGGTTGCTATGTTCTAGAGTTGCACAGCACTCCACCAGGGGTGACAAAGTGAGACTCTGTCTCAAAAGAAAAGAAATGCACCAGAAAATGGAAAGAGAGAGCCAAAAGTTGGATCAGAGATAGTAGAATATAGAAAAAATATGGCAGAGCTTAAGGAAATGAAGGAGCCAATCAGGGAATGGAAAGATGTAGTAGAAAGTATCAAAAATAGGTTAGACCATGGAGAAAAAAAGAACCTCAGAGCTAAAGGATAAAGTTTTCAAGTTAACCCAGGTAGTTAAAGAGGCAGAAAAGAAGAGAGAAAACACAACAGGTGCTTAGAGGACTATGAGACTCCATAAAGAGTTCAAATATACAAATAATAGAGATTCCTGAAAGGGAATAAGATTGTCCTGAAGGAATGGAGATGATTATAAAGGAAAACTTCCCAAGTTTTACCAAAGACCCCAACACAGTCCTTTCAGATGGATTTTGAACCCCAGGTCATCTTCAACTCAAGCAGAGTCTCTCTACAAGATACATTGTAATGTACCTGTCCAGAGTAAAGATGAAAGAAAAAATTCTGCAAGCAGCCTGGAGTAAGTGGCGACCCACCTACAGAGGCAGAGCCATTACAGTGACAGCAGACTTTTCAACTGTAACTTTCTAAGCCAGAAGAGCGTGATCATCCACCTTCAACCTTCTTAAACAAACAAAATAATTTTCAGCCCAGAATTTTGTATCCTGATAAGCTAAGCTTCAAAATTGATGGAGAACCCAAATCTTCTGTGGACATACAAGCTCTGAGGAAATTCATCACAACAAGACCAGGACTACAGGAAATACTTAACACCTGTTCTCAACAATGAGCACCACAATGGACCACCAACAAAGTAAACACCCAGAAAATAAAGATCAAAATTTAGCTTCCAGAAAGGCACGAAGGGTAAAACAACTACCCAGCAGACTTTCTCAAAATAAGATGAATAGAACTCCACCACTTATCAGTTCTCTCAATAAATGTCAGTAAATAGACTGAACTCACCACTGAAGAGGCATGGCTGGCTGATTGGATAAACAAAGCACAAGCCATCCATTGCTGTCTCAAGGAGGCACAACTAGCCTTGAAGGACAAATCAACACTCACAGGATGAAAAATGGCATTTTAAACAAATGGAAATCAGAAGAAAGGAGGGTTGTAATCTTATTTCCAGATACAAGCAGATTGAAAGCAACTAAAGTTAAGAAAGACAAAGATGGACACTTGGTCAAAGGAACAATGCAACAAGAACACATTTCAACTTTAAATATTTATGCACCCAACTTAAATGCTCCCAGATTTATGAAACAGACCTTGATGGGTCTGAGCAATATGATATCCCATGACACCATAATAGTCAGGGACTTTAACACCCCTCTGGCAGAACTGGACATATCCTCTAAGTGTAAACAAAGATATAAAGGACTTAAATGTGACCTTAGACATATAGAACACACCATCCCAAAGATAAGGAATATACATCTTTCTTGTATATGGACTCTAAAATCAACCACATCCTAGGATAAAAATCAAACCTCAGCAAAAGTAAAAGAATAGAAATTACACCTTGTATCTTCTCAGACCACAAGATAATAAAGGTGGAACTCAACTCCAGCAAAAATGTTCATCCCCACCCAAAGACTTGGAAATGAAACAACCTTATGCTGAATGATAGTTGGGTTCAGGAAGAGATAAAAGAGGAAATCTTTACATTCCTCAGACATAACAACCATGAAGACACAAGTTACCAAAACCTATGGGATACAGCAAAAGCAGTCTTAAGAGGGAAATTTATCACATTAGAAGCCTACATTCAAAAAACAGAAAGAGAGCATATTGACAGCCTTATGAACCATCTTACGGAATTGGAAAAAGAACAACCTAATCCCAAACCCAGCAGAAGTAAAGATTTAACCAAAGTTAAATCAAAGATGAATGAAAGTGAAAACAAAAGAACTGTTTAGAAAATTAACAAAGCAAAAATTTGTTTTGTTGAAAAAATAAATAAAATTGATAAACCTTTGGCCAGATTAACTAGAAACAGAAAAGTAAAATCTCTCATCACGTCAGTCAGAAATGATAACAACAGATGCCACAGAGATGCAAGAGATCGTCTCTGAGTACTACAAGAAAGTCTATGCCCAGAAATTTGACAATGTGGAGGAAATGGGTGGAGGGTGGAGGAACTACAACCTCCCCCTAGTCTTAATCAAGAAGAAATAGATGTCTTGAACAGACTGATTTCAAGAACTGAGATCAAAGAAACAATAAAAAATCTCCCAACAACAACAACAAAAGCCCTGGCCAGTTGGGTTCATACCAGAATTCTGTCAAACCTTCATAGAAGAGCTTATACCCATACTAAAGAAATTATTCCAAAAAATTGAGAAGGAAGGACTCTTCCCCATCATATTCCACAAAGCAAACATCACCCTGATACCCAAACCAGGAAAAGACCCAACTAAAAAGGAAGATTTCAGACCAATTTCACTAATGAATATAGATGCAAAAATTCTTGACAAAATCCTAGCCAATAGATTATAGCTTATCATTTAAAGAGTCATACACCACGATCAAGTAGGTTTCATCCCAGGGATGCAAGGCTGGTTTAACATATGCATAAGTCCATAGATGTTATCCACCATATTAACAGAAGCAGAAACAAAGACCATACGATCTTCTCAATAGATGCAGAAAAAGCATTTGATAAAATTCAGCATCCTTTTCTAATGAGAACTCTGAAGAATATAGGTATAGGTGGCACATTTCTTAAACTGATTGAAGCCATCTATGATAACCCCACAGCTAATATCATATTGAATGGAGTAAAACTGAAAGCTTTTCCACTTAGAACTGGAACCAGACAAGGTGGTCCTCTATTACCACTACTATTCAACATAGTGCTGGAAGTTCTAGCCAACACAGTCAGGCAAGAGAAGGAAATAAAGGGCATCCAGATGGGGCAGAGGAGGTCAGACTCTCCCTCTTTGCTAATGATATGATCTTATGCTTAGAGAACCCAAGACTCCTGGAAGTACTCAAAAAATATAGTAATGTCTTAGAATATAAAATCAATGTCCACAAATCAGAAGCCTTTGTATATGCCAATAACAACAAAGTTGAGAAGCTAATCAAGGACACAGTTCCCTTCACAGTAGCTTCAAAGAAAATGAAATACCTAGGACTATACCTAACAAAAGAGGTGAAGGACCTCTATAAAGAAAATTATGGTCCATGCGCGGTGGCTCATGCTTATAATCTTAGCATTCTGGGAGGCTGAGGTGGGTGGATTGCTTGAGCTCCCAAGTTCCACACTAGCCTGAGCAAAAAGTGAGACCTCATTGCTACCAAAAATAGAAAAACTAAGGCAAGAGGATTGCTTGAGCCCAACAATTGGAGGTTGCTGTGAGCTATGACGCCATGGCACTCTACCCAGAGTGACAGCTTGAGACTCTGTATCAAAAAAAAAAAAAAAAGAAAAAGAAAATTATGAAACCTTAAGAAATAGCAGAAGCTATTAACAAATGGAAGAATATACCATGTTCCTGGTTAGGAATAATCAACATTGTTAAAATGTCTATACTTCCAAAGCAATCTACAGATTCAATGCAATCTCCATTAAAATACTAACATCATACTTTCAAGATTTGGAAAAAATAATTCTTTGTTTTGTATGAAACCAGAAAAAACCCCATTGAGCCAAGGCAATTCTTAGTAATAAAATCAAAGCCGGGGGCATTAGCCTATTAGACTTTAGGCTGTACTACAAGGCCATAGTGATCAAAACAGCATGGTATTGGCATAAAAACAGAGACACAGACATTGGAACTGAATAGAAAACCATGAAATGAAACATCTTATAGCCACCAAACAAGAACATACAGTGGGGAAAGACTCCCTTTTTAGTAAATGGTGCTGGGAGGACTGGATATCCACATGTAAAAGCCTGAAACTGGACCCGCACCTTTTCCCCTCCCTAAAATTGATTCAAGATGGATAAAAACATGAAACAATAAAAATCCTCTTGAAGTTATTACAGTGCGAAATGAGCTAATGAAGACTTCAGCGGCAGTTGCAACAACAATAAAAATAAACAAATGGGACTTAATTAAATTGAATAACTTCTATAGAGCTAAGGAGACAACAACCAAAGCAAATAGGTAAGTGTCAGAATGTGAAAAGATAGTTGCATAGTATGAATTGGACAAAAGCTTGATGACTAGGCTCTACGGAGAACTCAAATTGATGTGAAAAAAGCCAACAATCCCTTATATCAAAAGGTTAGAGAGATGATTACACCCTTTTCTAAAGAAGATAGACAGATGCCTAACGGACATGAGAAAATACTCATCGTCCCTAATTATCTAAGAAATGCAAATCAAAACCACCATAAGATATCACTTAACCCCAGTGAGAATGGCCCACATCACAGAATCTCAAAGCTGCAGATGCTGGCGTGGATGTGGAGAGAAGGGAACACTTTTACACTGCTGGGGGGACTGCAAAGTAATACAACCTTTTTGGAAGGAAGTATGGAAAATTCTCAAGAACTCAAATTAGACTTTCTAGTTGATCCTGCAATCAATCCTATTACTGAGCATCTATCCAGAAGAAAAAAAAAATCATTTTATCCTAAGGACATATGCACTAGACTACTTATTGCAGTTCAGTTTACAATCGCCAAACTGTGGCAACAACCTAAATGCCCACCACCCCAGGAATGGAGTAACAAGCTGTGGTGTATGCATGTCATGGAATACTATTCAGCCACTAAAAAAGATGGAGACTTTACATCTTTTGTATTAACCTGGATGGAACTGGATCACATTCTTCTTAGTAAAGTGTCACAAGAATGGAGAAACAAGATCCAACATACTCAGTTCTGACCTAGTACATGTTAGGGGGTGGGGGAATGGGGGAGCTGAGAGTGATGGAGGGAGGGGGTCGGGGGCTCACGGTGTGTGACCCATCTCTTTGAGGCAGGACATAGTTATAAGAGGACTTTACCTAACAAATGCAATCAGTGAAACCTGGTTCTCTGTACGCTCAATGAATCCCTGACAATTAAAAAATTAAAAAAAAAAAAAAAAAGAGATGATGTAGGGAGCCCCAGAGGCATAAGGGGGTTGATCTGGTCACTCCTGTGTCTGGGCAGCAGCTCTTCCCCTGCAGTTTATCACAGGGCCCCGAACTGTGGCTTTGTTGTCATGATTCCCAGCCTGACCTCTCACCTCTTCTCTGAGAGCAGGGTGCACTGAGGTGGCCCTGGGCTGACTCTGACTTGGTGCTGTGTCACTGTGCCTGCTTGTCGGCTGAGCACATGGTCTGGTCAGGTCCTGAGCCAGAGGCAGGCTCATGGGCCTTGGTGGGTGTGGACACATGTGGGAGTCAGAAGTGTGTGGCAGGGCAGTCTGTCATCCATTGGGGTGATATGTAGCTTCTCTGAAGACCCAAGAGGGAGGGGGTCTGGTAAATCAAACCAGAGGTCTATTTGCCTCCTCAGAGCTGGCATGTGAAGAGCACCAGTATCGAGGTGGCTGTAGGGGAGGTGAGTGCAGTGAGCTCCTGGGCTGGAGAGTGGCTGTGCCAGGCAGAAGGGGGCAGCTGTGGGTCGGTGTGAGCCAGAGAGGCTGGCCAAGAGAGGTTTGACCTTTACTAACATAAGGAACAACCTCAGAAAGTGAGACACTTGACAGGACTTGTGTTTTAGAAAGATCTCACTGCGAGCACAAGTGGCTGGTGTCAGGAAGAGAGGCGGGCTGATGGGGAGGCTGCTGTGACTTGGAGAGAGCCTGATGTGAGCCTGAGCCAGTGTGGCTTACGGGAGTGGAGGAGGGGCTTCCAGGAAGGGCTGGGCGGAGGAGGGCAGGGTCAGCCTGCAGACTGGGTCCTCACCGTTCTCAGAAGACGGGTGTGTCCTTGGCAGGTGCTGCGGGGAACCAGTGCTTCATTCTGGCGCACAGGTGTAGGTGTCGGACTTCGGGAGCAGGCTGGGGGCAGTTCAGGGTTATCAGCATCCGTGTGGTTCTTGAAGCCAAAATGTGGATGAGGCCACCTGGGAAGAGGGTGAGGAGTGCGCAGTGGCGGCAGGGGGCCCTGAGTAGGGAGGCTCTGGGGAAGGGGCAAGGAGACCTGAGGACCCAGTGGCCCAGGGCATATGTGCTGCAGTGGGGACAGGTCACTCACAGCATCTGTCAGCCTAGGACACCGAGGGAGCCATAGACCCCTGGCCTCGGCACAGCTGTGGGAGCTGTGCCCATGAGCCCGGCAGGGGCTGATGCCTGAGCGGCCTCACTGTCATGTCTGTGGTGTCTGCTGAGGACCCAGCAGCTCATCTTTCAGAGTCATTTGGGCCTGGTAGGGCCCTGGTTGGTGGGCTAGCTGACCCCAGAGCCTCCATCATCCACTTGACAAAGCAGGCCTGAGTGCAGGAGCCGTGCAGAGTCGGTGTTGTGTGTCAGAGCCTCTGCACATCCGGGCTTGGCCCGGCGCAGGCCAGCTAAGGGGGGCTGCAGCCAGAGCTGGCCCACGGCCGACAGGCCTGCTGTGTGTCCTGTAGGGTGCATGTCATTCTGCTGACTTTCTCCTTTCTCTGCAGCTTACGGTTATTCCAGAAGTTTGACACATTCCGGATTCTGGTTTGTGGTGGGGATGGCAGCGTTGGCTGGGTCCTCTCTGAAATCGACAGCCTCAACCTGCACAAACAGGTACTGGCCGTGAGTAGCCCAGCTGGGGAGTGGGCGCAAGTAGTGAGGTCACAGGGTCTCAGCTCCCTTGCTTCCCGGAGCGCCTCTTCTCAGGGGCCAGTGGGGCTCTGGAAGTCGTGCAGATTGTGGCCTGGGAGGACAGCCCAGTGGCCCAGGGCCCTTTGTCATGTGTGAGCAGGAAGTTCACAGTTATATGTAGAGGGCTCTACAGAAAGTATAGTCCTCCAGGGACTCAGGTCAGAGCAGGTCTAGGGGGCTGTTGCCCCTCCTGTCCCCCTGCTGGCTCTTTGTTGGGTACTGATTTATGGCTTCATGCCTCTTGCTTGTCAGGAGGGGACAAAAATGAACTTCTCAAGTCAGAATTATGGGCCACCAAACTTAGTTTTTTATATTAAAATAAAAATAGATTTTCCTGCCTTGTCTGTCCCAGCCACCACTCTCCCAGGTAATTAGCCACAGCTAACACTTGGCCGATCAGCTGTCCGTTAGACCACATGCAGAGGAATGCTGGTGCTGCTGTGACTCACATGGACCACAGTACCCTGCTATTCTGTTACTGCACTTCACAGTCACTGGTGTGTCGGAGACACTGCATTGGCTGTCAGTGGGGGTCTGTGTGGTGGTTTTCCACTCGGCTTGCTCACCCCCTCTGCCAGGGGTGGACCCCCTCTGCCTGGGGCAGCTGTGGTGAAGCCTGCGGCTTCCCTTTTACTCTCTTTTGAAGCCACTGGATGTGAGTATGGACGTGCCTCACCATGACCTCACCAGGCTGGGCTGCTTCATGCCCCTGGTGCTCACAGAGCTGACCTTTCCCCCACACTGTCAGGTGCTCAGCTCTTGAATTTTTGCCTAAGTAGACAAGAAAAAAAATACCTTTTTTTTTTTTGGTTTTGTTTGCTTGTTTTTGTTTTTGAGACTAGAGTCTCAAGCTGTCACCCTGGGTAGAGTGCCATGGCGTCACAGCTCACAGCAACCTGCCAGCCTCCGTGTATGTGGCCGGCATCCTACCCACTGCGCCATGAGTGCTGCCAAAAGTGCTTATTTTGATTACTTTAATTACTAGTGAAGTTGAACATCTCAGTTGATTATGAAGTTTTAAATGAATCACTTATTCATGTTTTCTTGCCTCATTTTCTCTGGGGAATACACTTTCCTTTTTTAAAAGGATTTGACATCTAAGGATTATTGTTACGTTAACTCCTTATCTGTTATTGTAGGCATTTCCCCCCTAGTTTGTCATTTGTCTTCAATATACTTGGTTTATTTTTGTCTTTTTCTTTAAGATTTTTGTCATGTTGAAAAACTTAACCAATACTCCAGATTATGAAAGATTTGTATTGTTATGATTTAAAAAAAAAAAAAAACAATCCCAGTCTCCTGTGTGACCTGTATGCATTTTCCAGTGATTTTGCGTTCTCTCCCCAGCTCCGCCCTCCTGCTGGCATTTATAGTATTGGACTCCAGGGTGGGGGCCGCCCTGGGGCGGGCTGGCCTGACCACGGGCCAGCTGCTCAGGACAGGGAGACAGCACCACCTGGTGGTGGGTTAGAGTGGTCCACGCAGAGCCTGCTTTGTTGATTTCCTGGATCATTTACAGGTTTACACTGGCTGGTTGGGAAGACAGCGAAACCTTGTGGTTCTTTTTGTCCTTGACCATTATCTCCTTTCATTTCTCTGTGGCATGTGATGCTCCAGCCATCCCCTCTGTAGGACCACAGCCCCCTCAGTGTTTCTTCTCTACCTGGCTGCCCTGTCTCAGTAGGGACATCTCCCTCCTTGCCTCCTCTGGAAGTCGGCGTCCTCAGCGTTGCTAAGCCTCTCCTCCTCCACACTCTTCCTGAGAGCTCAGCCACTCGCAGGGTTTTCCCTGCCATCTCCTGGAGGAGCTGCAGTTTATAGCTGAGCCCCAGGCTCTCTGGCTGTCTCGGGCTGCCATAAGCTTCCAACACCAGCTCTCGCCTAGCCGCACCCACGTTCCTTTGCTTGAGCCTGAGGACATTATGGTGCAGATGTCTGGGCTGGAAATCTTATGGCGGTTACTTATTCCACCTTCTCCCCCAGTCTTTCTCACTAACTGCTGGGTTCAGTCAGTCGCCTCATATTCCCTTGCCTGCTGCCATATCCCCAGCCACCTGCATGCTGTGGCTATGCCGAGTCCCTGGCTTCCTTCCCTCTGTAGCTCAGCCACTGGCCTTCCTGGGGCAGTTCTACCCACATGTCCCCCTGGCATTCTGTGGTGGCTTCTCTGGCTTCAGGAAAGGTCCTCAGAGCCCCAGATTTGGCTCTGCCTTGCTTCTCTGTCATCCTCTTTCCTCCCTGCCCTCCTTGCTGAGCTCTGACTTGCTCCTTCACACTGTGTCACCTTTCTACCAAGAATACCACCTGCAGCCGCTCCTTTTCCCGTACACCTCCAGGATGCCCTTACTGAGGCTCCTGCCCTTCTGGGTACCCATCAGTGCTGGGCTCTCTCCATCTGTGTTCCAGGCTCTGCTGCCCTTTCAGGCCAGGCAGGACTGTGTATGTTTGCCATCCCCACACAAGGGCAGGGCCTTTTGTAGGTTACTTGCAGCTGATGAGCGGAGGGCCGTGTGAGCTGCAGGGAGGACTGTAGGCCTCTTGGCCCCGCTGGTCACTGTGCTGTCCAATTTGAAGGCTGGAGAGCTCTGGGGCAGCCAGTTTCTGGGGGGCCTCCTAAGCACTGAACTGGTGTAGTAAGGATTCTGTGGTCACCTGTCCTCAGGGAAGCTGGTGAGGGAATCAGGGACTTTGGGATGGGAATTCCATGTGGGGGATGAGGTCTGAGCGATGTACAAGGTCTGTCTGGGGAATGGCAAGTAGGTGTGTGTAGATGGAGCCCTAAGTTCTGCCCAAGTGTGATGTTCAAACTGTGAATGGTCCTGGTGTCATTTTTGATAGCATTTAGAAGCCACTGAAGTTATTTTTAGAGGAGTAAAATAATTCTTAAGTGATGCTTTTGAAAGAAGAATTTGGCATTAGTAAGATACTATAGTGGATGGGGAGACAGCTGGTGGGGAGTTAACAGAACAGACCTTCAGGGTCATGATTGTTTCAGTGGACATAGGAAGGAGGGGGATTTGGGGAAGTAGATCAGAGAGGTCCGCAGCTGAAAGACGTGGGAGAAGGAGGGGCAATGACGCTGCATTTTCTGTTGGATTACAGAGACTGTCCTCTCTGGTGGGCTCTGCCTGTAACACACAAGTCACATGATTTTAGACAAGCTCTCTCACTAATTCAGCCACTGTTGTAGGTAACTAGGAGGCCTACTAGGGGATGGCTCTTCCTCCCTGGGTGCGTGAACACCTGCTCCGTGCTGTTTCTGTAGTGCCAGCTGGGAGTGCTGCCACTTGGAACTGGGAATGACCTGGCGCGGGTGCTAGGCTGGGGCTCGGCCTGTGATGACGACACCCAGCTGCCCCAGATCTTGGAGAAGCTGGAAAGAGCCAGCACCAAGATGCTGGACCGGTGAGTAGGACACTTCTCTGTGCCATATGGGTGGGAGGTCTTCTGAGAGAGAAGCCACCTTGACCAGCACTTTAAATCTGCTTCTTAATCTGTGGCAAAGTTATTTGTAAAAATTTAACCTGAGCATATATTACTTTTTCTGGTAGTGTTTGACTATTTTGTCAGACTATAAAAAGGATAAAGACAAAGGTTAAGAAACAGGCCTTAGAATGGCCAGCCTTTCTCGTGAGGCCAAACCTGAGTGTGCCGGGGGCACCTCAGCCCAGCCTCTGATAACCCACCAACAAAGGAGCAGTTCTGTCTCCCGTGTTCTGTCTCAGAGGCGGTTCTGGGTAATCATCCTCTAGTGCTTAAAGATACCCCTTGGTACCCTCCCTGAGTGAGCTGTGTGGATACCCATGGAACACTGCCCCCGCCACCCCCAGGACCCTGGACCTCCAATTACGGGTGGGTTTACAATGGCCCCACCTTTCCACAGGCCCCTGAGTTGCTCATGTGGCCAGCTCTTGGAAGGAGGGTATAGGTCTGCCCTTGGGGGTTGCCTGTCCTGCACCTGTTCTGTGCCTGCTTGCAGCAGGTGGAGCTGACTTGAGCTGACCTCATGCTGTGCAGGTGGAGTGTCATGGCATACGAGACCAAACTACCCCGGCAGGCCTCCTCCTCCACCGTCACCGAGGACTTCAGTGAGGATTCTGAGGTACACCAGGCTGCTGTCCGCAGCACTGCCCGCCTAGTGTCTCTCTGCCTCCCTGCCCTCTGGACACTCAGGGTGAACCCCAGGCTGAGCTGGAGGCCGAGTGGTTCTCACCCTCTCCTTCGGGCAGAGGCTTTTGGCCTTTGTGATGTCTGGGGGTTTCCTGGGGTTGGCACTGGGCTTGGAGGGCTTCCCGCTCTCCCAGCATGCCCCAGTCAGCTCCTCTGACCCTTGCATGGTCTTGCTGTTTCCTGCTGCTCCTGTGTACCTGGAGCACCCTGTCGTTCCCCAGGCTGCCACCTGTCCCATCTCCCCTGTGACATCCAGAGCTGCCCCTTGTATCAGCCTACTCTAGTTCAGCTTTGAGTTCTTTCTGTTGGGTGGTGGTTACTGTTGAGGTTTAACTATTATGCCCTCTTCGGGCATAGATGCACTTTGTCTCGTTGGCTGTAGACCTGTGCTGCGCAGGACTAGCCATGCTCAGGGCCATTGGGTGAGCAGGCGGGTAGGCGGGCAGCTGGCAGCTGTGTGTGAGCCAGGCTCTGGCCAGGGCAGTCCATGGTCAGCAGGGCTGGGCGACTGGGAAGAGAGAAGCTAGGGCAGCAGTCATGGGGCCTTGTGAGCTGGGAAAGCGGTATATGTGTTTTGAGTTGCTTTTTGTTTGTTTTTTAGAGGATGGATAAATATGTGTGGAGAGGCCTATCTGGCCATTAGGAAAGTTTGTTGATGCCTGGGTTAGGTCCTAGGGAGAAGTTATCACACCCCCACAGGTTTAGAGCTCAGCAGGTAGAGGCCTGAGGTGATGAGAGTGACTTACACTGAGAGAGACTTCACTGGCAGCTAGATGGGTGAGGCCTCCTCTGCTGTGAGCCTGCCTGCCAGTGGGCCACCCACCATGGGGATGACATGGGATTAGAGGCAGCATTCCTAGCACAGGCTGGTGAGGTGATCCCGTACCGAATGCTTGTAAGCTGCTAGTACATTTCCATATCTTTTTCTTTGTTGAGATTCATCTTTTCAGTTTGTCCACAGTTTGGTGAACCTTCTGAACTCTCTCCCAAAGCCCTAGTGAACCTCGGGTTGGGATTTGGAGTTGAGGTTTTGCTTGGCGCGACAGTGCCTGTTAAGAGAGAGTTATGGTCACCTGTCCAGAGAGAAGCTGGTGAGGGAATCACGGGGACTCAGTGTTGTGAAGCTTTCTGTCACAGAGACTAACAGGCCCCCACCGTATTTTGGGGAGATTGCAGGTGCAGCAAATTCTCTTCTATGAAGACTCGGTTGCAGCCCATCTTTCCAAAATCCTGACCTCGGACCAGCACTCGGTAGTGATCTCCTCGGCTAAGTAAGTGCCCAGCAGTCATGGGAAAGGTGGGGCTCAGGCAGGTGGGCACTGGGTCCCAGCCTGGAGCCATCTCTCTAAACATGTCTTCTGTCTCCCCGCCCAGAGTGCTCTGTGAGACGGTGAAGGATTTTGTGGCCCGGGTAGGGAAGGCCTATGAGAAGACAACTGAGAGCTCGGAGGAGTCAGAGGTCATGGCCAAGAAGGTTGGTTCCCGGGCAAGGGGCGGGGATGAGGGGGCGTCACGACACGGAGAAGGGCGCTCTGCATGCTGCTGTGCTCCTTGTCCAGTGCTCTGTCCTGAAGGAGAAGCTGGACTCGCTTCTTAAGACCTTGGACGATGAGTCCCAGGCCTCATCCTCACTGCCCAACCCACCCCCAACCATTGCCGAAGAGGCTGAAGATGGTGATGGGCCTGGAAGCATCTGCAGCTCTACCAGGGACCGCTCAGTGGCAATGGCCTGTCCAGCTCGACCTCAGATATTCCGGCCCCGGGAACAGCTCATGCTAAGGGCTAACAGCCTGAAGAAAGCCATTCGCCAGATTATAGAACACACAGAGAAAGGTACCTTCCAGCCTACCTTTGCCTGATCCTCCCTCTGGTCTCCTGGTGAGAGCTGGCTTTCCTTAGGCAAGCACTGGCATTCACAGTGTTCCCTAGAGTGTGGTAAAGGAAGGGAACACGGGAAC
>NW_003852408.1:318178-331715 GCF_000181295.1 Otolemur garnettii | reverse complement strand
CCCTACACTACTACTGCCATTCCCCCCCCCCGCTGCTCCAGGCCCCTGTGCTTCCAGCCTCTCATCCTCCCTCTCCCAGCCTCTCAGCACAAGTGCCAGTGGCTGCCGTACTGACCATGTGTGGGGCCAGGGAGAAGGCTGGGTGGGGTGGGGCTTTGGGGTCTAAACCTTCAGTTAGTGGACATTTGACCCATAAGGGAAGGGGAGCCCAGGTTGACATACTTGCTGTGACACCCACATGTCTGTTGCCGACACTTTTTCCTTGCACAGCTGTCGATGAGCAGAATGCCCAGACCCAAGAGCAGGAGGGGTTCATGCTGGGTCTCTCTGAGTCGGAGGAGAAGACGGACAACAGGGTGTGCCCACCGCTGTCCCAGAGCGAGAGCTGTGGGGCTGCTAAAGGGAGGAGCCAGCGCAAAGGTACCGGCTTCGTCCATTTCCCCTCCGTGTTGCCATCAGGGTTTCGGGTTGGTGAGACTGAGCATGCAGGCCCCGGAAGTTTCTGGCATGCTCATAGTTGGTTTGGCACTCGGCCCTGTGGACTTGCAGCCTGTGGCTTGTCTCTGTGCATCACTGCTGTGCACGGGAGGTTTATCTGGTGGATGCCAGGAGAGCCAGTAGGACCTCCCACGGCTGGAGGGACCCTCCTCACTGAGCAGCGTTTGGGATCTTGCCCTGACTTTCTTCTCTCAGAACCTCTCCATGCCCTCATAACCAACAGGGATGGACCCTTGTCCCTGCTGGGGTCTGTTTGTGTGGCGGCCATTAGGAGGCAGCTGTTCAGAGTTAACGTGGTGACCATTAGATGGCTATTCCTCAGAGCTCTGCTGTGCATGGACCCTATATTCCATGGCCCAGACTGAGATTAGGGGTTCCCCTCCCGCCTGTGCCACTCCCTAGATGAGCCCAAGCCCTTAGCAGACTATGCGAGCCCTGGCCCCCTATCTGGGGGCCCCCCCTTACTGGGGGCTTTTTTTTTTTTGCAGTTTTTGGCCGGGGCTGGATCAAACCCTCCACCTCCGGCATATGGGGCCGGCGCCATACTCCTTTGAGCCACAGGTGCTGCCCCTGGGGGCTTTTTATCTTGAGCTTCCAATGGGCCAACCAGTGGTCTGCAGCCTACCTTTGCCCAGTCCTCCCTCTGCTCATACTGTGATGGGCCCCAGGGCTTCCCATGTCAGACAACCTCAGGTGTCCCGTTCTGTTCTTACAGTGTCTAAAGCCCCCTGTGAAAAGGTGATCAGCAAAGGAAGCCTGTCGCTGGGCAGCTCTGCCTCTCTCCCCCCCCAGTCGGGGAGCCGGGACGGCCTGCCTGCGCTGAACACCAAGATCCTCTACCCGAGTGAGTGTCCCCTCCCAACCGGAGGGCTGGCTAGGGCTCCCTAAATCAGTGGCTGGGCACTGATCACTTGGAGGCCACACTGGGAAGGATATTGAATTGGGCTTTGAAGAAGTAAGCTCCAGTAAGCTGATAGAATGGAAATGGAAAGGGTTGGGGTGAGCCGCTGTGGTGAGGGTGCTGCAGTGCTGCTCCAGCGCTGCCAGCAGGAGCACTGGAGGCCAGGAGAGTCAGGAGAGTCAGGGTTGGGGCATCTGATGTGTTCACGGCTCACGAATGAAGCCTCCTAAAGCTGTATGACCAGACTCTAAGACATCATTTGGTGGAGCGTCTCACATTTAATGAGAACTCACTTTATAATCTATTTTTAGGTATCTTCTAGTTGTTGGTTTCTACTGCGTAATGTTTTTGTGCCACAGACTTGGGTTGATGTGGGTGATTTTTTGACCTGAGACTATTGGCAAAACGTGGCCATGCTGGTAGATGGTTCTGGACATGTTTAAATGTGGTGATGTTCTGCAGACTGAGAATCCGCAGAGACGATGGATCTGACCGGCATCCCCTCCTGCTTGCATTTTCTGCAGGTGTTCGGGCTGGGATGTCTGGGTCCTTGCCAGGGGGCTCAGTCATCAGTCGCTTATTAATTAATGCCGATCCCTTTAATTCCGAACCAGAAAACCTGTGAGTATGAATGTTGACCAAATGGGCATAGTGTTGTAACATTGCTCAGGCCCAGACAAGGAGTTTCAGAGCCATCTGGAGACATCAGTGAGCAGTGGATCCTTCTCAAACTGGTGTTAGCTGAGGAGGCTTGGCTTAGGAGCGGGACTGGAAGCCACAGTGGCTGAGGAAGCCAGGTGCAGCACTTCCTACCCAGGGCCCCTTGGCAGGTGCATGTGTCCTCTGAATCTAAGTTACTTTCTGCTGCCTTCTGAGACTGTCACTGGGCTCAGACGTGCCTCCCAGAAGCCAGCTTCACACTGACTGTCCATAGTTACTCTCCCTGACCTCAACCGCCCTGCTAACGACTTTCCTCACAGCCTGCTTCTCCCTCGTGCCCTCCTTTCTCTTGCTTTCCTTGTAGTGTCACAGAAAGAGTCCTTAGCCTTCCTGATGCTGTTTTCCTCAGTAAGGCCAGGCCACAGTCTGCCTATGGACAGTGCCTCAGGGCCCTCCTGATCTAGGTGTTTCTTTGACTTCTTCATCTGAGATGCTGAACTTGCACATCTGGCTAAGCCTGTTGCCCTCTTTTCCTGGGGAGACAGCACCATGCTCTCTTGCCTTCCCCCTTGGTGGTGTGCCAGGGCTGTGCCGTGTGGGCCCCAGTACTGGGGCCATAGCAGCCAGGCCTCAAGCCTGTCACCAACTGCCAGGCAGCTGCTGGCCCTCTTCCCTTAGTCCGTGAGCCCAGTGTTTGTACCTCCTCCCCCTGTTCCTGTATCTTGTTTCTCTGGCTTGGCTCTCTTGATTCCCAGGACCCATAAATACTAGTCAGTCACATGGTCTTCAGCTTAGTAAATAGTTCTGTCCCAGAGCTTTGCTCTCGGCCAGCTATCAGGAAACACGTACATGTGGCGATTGGCTCTCAGGTCTGGCTGCCAGAGCGTAGTGAGCTAAAATGTATCAGAATCTGGGCCCAGGCAGCATTCTGGAGCCCTACCACCCTGCTGAGTGTCCGTGGGCACTTCTGGCATGTGGCTCCTGCTTGCTCCTCTCCTTCTTCTTGTGGGCCCTGGGGAGGAGGCTTAGCCCTGGGAAGAAAAGCCAGACTGCGACCGTCCTGACAGCGTACACCTGCGGAAGGGAAGCCTTTGTTGCCATGGGGTCAGGATGGACATTTTCAAATTATTTTCTTTTTAATTTGGTGACTGCCCTGATTGGATCTAGGGATGTTTGAGAAATATTTTGAGATCCAGAGTTCAAACTTGTGAGTTTATGAGCCATTAAATATATTGTCAGTTTTAACACTGCTGGTGGGGATATGAAATGGTGAACAGGCTGTAGCTGCTCTTCAGGTTCAACCTAGAATTTCCATGTGACCCAGCAGTTCTGACACTGGGTACAAAGACCCAAGAGAATTGAAGATACATGTCTGTGTTGGAACTTGTGTTCAAATGTTCATAAATAATAACCCAAAGTGAAACAACCCAAATGTCCATCAGCTGATAAATAATACAGTGGAATATTATTTGGCAATAAAAATGAGGTACTGACGTGCAATATCAAGCATGAATGGACTTTGAACACTGCATGGCCAAGCGAGGGAAAGGGTTAGCAGCTGCCAGGGGCTGGGGGTGGGGAGCTGATGGGTAAAGGGTAAAACTTTCTTTTAGGGGTAATGAAACATTAAACTTGTATTGTGATGGTTAAATGACTCTGTGTATACTGAGTTGTGTATTTTAAATTGGTAAATTATTTGATATGTGAATTATATCTTAGTAAATCTCTTATAAGGAAAAAAAGAAAACGATGTCAGTACTGTCCTAAAGAAGAGAAATACCGAGAGGCTGAGAGTCTGTGAGGTGAAACTGCTAATAAGCAGGGCTGCCTCGAGACTGTCGCGATTGATTGAAGGTTTACCTTTGCAGAGAGTGTTATACAGAGAAATGCGTCATGAACAACTATTTTGGCATTGGCCTGGATGCAAAGATTTCCCTGGACTTCAACAACAAGCGTGATGAACACCCAGAGAAGTGCAGGTGGGACACAGACTGCGAGTCTTCCTGGCTGCTTCCAGGCGGTAGGGGCCTGCTGGGGGCTGCGGGTAAAGAGCGTGCGGAATGCTCAGGTGGCAGGTGAAACAGCTCACACAGCCTGTTGTCAGAACAACAGGAGCAGAAGGCAGTCCAGGAAGCCAGCCTGGAAGAGGGTTCACCCCATGGGGCTGGCCAGGTTGTGACAAATTCTGCATGAGAAAACCAGTGATGGTGGTCATCAGAACGGGCTGCATCTCTTAATGAGAGTCCCGTCTGTGGTGCTGCGATGAAGGGGCAGGTGATCTGAGTGAGCTAAGAAGTTACAGTACCTGCTGTACAGATATGGGAAAGTCTGTGTGTGCATCAGCAGAAAGGGGGCTCTGCCCTGTCACATGGGCGGAGCCAGGTGGCTCTGAGGCTCCCTTAGGCAGGGCCAGAGCCTGCCTTTGAGGCCTGAGAGAAGTCACTTCTGCAGGAGGCGGTCCCACTGGGCTGCTCAGTCTCTTCCCAGGTAGAGGTGAAAATTCTCTCTTCTCAGTAGAAACCCAAGAAGTGGGGAATGAACATCTGCCCCACCCTAGAGTAGTAATCGGGAAGAGACTGTTCAGCTTGAACATTCTTAGGAGAACTTCGGAAGGGGAGCCGGCAGGAGGATGGCAGCGTCAGTGCAGGGAACACTCACTGGTGTAGCGTCAGATGTCCTTCTTGGAGTCCTCATCTGCTGGGTCAGGAGTGGCCTGAGCAGGCTGAACCCCAGGACCCTTTGGCGTCTGTCCTCTGTGGGTGTCACTGCCACCTTGATGAGGGACACACTGATACCTGAGGGGCTGCCTTTAGTGATTGCTCAGGTTATATGAGGTCTGAAGTTAAGTTCATGAACTCACTCTAGAAAAAGGGCTCCATTCCTCTTTGCTGAATATCACTGTGGTCACTGTCAAAGCACTGTCCTTGGGAGGTACACAAGCATGCCAGCCAGTCTGCCCTGCAGAGCAATTTTGGAACTCTTTCTCTGGAGTGACCACCAGAGCTTTCATCATGGGAGACCTGACAATTAAGTTCATGAACTTGCCACCATGTGCTTATGTTGGCAACACTGTACAAACAACTTGATAAGGTTTCATAACCTTGGTCTGTTAGTGTCTCACAGCCGTGTTTGTATCAGTGTGGGGCCGTGTCTTGCTGAGTGGAGTTCATTATTGTGTGTTTTTGTGTGCTGTATGACAACAGCTCTGATGGCCATTCTAGAAAAAGAGTTCCAAAATTGCTTAGAAGGTGAACTAGAAGCTGGCCTTGGTGCATGGCTTCTCAATTGAAGGTGACCATAGTGATACTCAGCATTGAGTTATGGAGCACTTTTCTAGAAAGAGTTCTTGAACTTAATTGTCAGAAACGGTACATAGTTGGAAATTTCCAGGAAAACAAAAGCTATGAACTCAAATACCTTTGAACTCTGGGGCTCTTCATTGAAGGAAAATGGCTCAGGGGGTCGTCAGGGTCACATTCCTGTAATACAGCATGTGATAGTGGAGTCAGATTATTTAAAAAGCCCTATTAGAAATAAGCCAGGTGTTGTGGCAGGTGCCTATAGTCCCACCTACTTGGGAGGCTGAGGCAGGATGATCGCTTAAGCCCAGGAGTTTGAGGTTGCTGTGAGCTGTGACACCACAGCATTCTAGTCTAGGTACCAGAGTGAGACTGTCTCCAAAAAAAAGTTCTTGTTAGTCCAAAATAATTGAGAACAGTATTAAAATAAAATATAATTTAGCAGAGTAAAATAAAAAGTGAAAGAATGGGGCAGGTATAGTACTTCTTAGAGTGCTGGAACCTTGGTTTAACCTTTCTTGAGTTTGTATTGATTTTTCTCTAGAAAAATCCCATTTCTGTGAATCTGTCCTAAGGAATAATTAGAAATATTGGTAAAGAGGTATGAGTACAAATGGCTTTCTGCCTCATAATTTACAGACCCCAAGGGTGTGTGCTCAGAGCCCAGTCACCAAGGCCTGAGCAGGGGGGGTTCTGGAAGAGACGTGCTGAGCTGTGAGGAGTGAATGGGGACCAGGGCATGTTGGCAGCATGGTGTGCAGTGAATGGGAGGCCGTGGGGCTGTGTGAACGAGCGAGTCCAGCTGGACTCCGCACCCGACTGGACTGAGGATGCACTCTAGAGTTTGTCATCAGGGTGTGTGGAGCATCTGGAGAGGTGTGGGAATCATGAAGATTATTTCTTCTTTATGCGTTTCTGTATTCCCAAATTTTCTACGGTAGACATAATTTTATAGCCAGAAAAAAATCAGGATGTATAAATTTTTTGTGAGGTTCTGTAACTTTTATTTGCTTTTCAGGATAGGGTTATTTTCTTGGCAAAATGTTGCCATTTAATAAAGCTTCCTGTTGGTAAATACATACATAGGTATATGCTTATCTGGGAGAACAACAATGTGTCCTGCTTACCTTCTGGTGTTACTGCTGTCAATATAATTGCTGGACTTAGCTCATTGGTGGTCCGATGTCTCCCTGGCCACTGCAAGGCTTTGCTTCTGTTTCCAGGAGTCGAACCAAGAACATGATGTGGTACGGTGTCCTCGGCACCAAGGAGCTGCTGCACAGAACCTACAAGAACCTGGAGCAGAAGGTCCTGCTGGAGGTGAGCGGGAGTCCCCGGGCACAGGTGTCAGCCGACCGTCAGGCCCATCTGTTCTCCTCCCTGTGTGGGAACCCGGCTCTGCCCAAGCCCGGCCTGCTCAGCCCGCTGTGGATGTTGTGAGGGGTGGCTGAGGCTGTGTGTTTCTTTCTTCTTCATTTCTGCTGCTCAGTGTGATGGACGACCGATCCCACTGCCCAGTCTTCAGGGAATTGCTGTCCTCAACATTCCCAGCTATGCTGGAGGGACCAACTTCTGGGGGGGCACTAAGGAAGATGATGTACGTATGGGCATGGGGGCCCAAGCCCAGGGAGGGGAGGAGCAGTAGGGTGGTCTGTCATGACTTGGGTAGATCAGATACCTCCTTCGGTTGGCACTGGGGTGCCAATGCCCTGGAAAGCAAGACAGGCCAGGGCTGCTTGCCCAGGGGCTCACTGTGTAGAGGGCCAGGCAAAGCGATCTTGACACAGAGGGGTGGTGTGACAGAGGGGAGCAGGGTGTGTCAGGGAAGGCTTCGGAAAGGCTGAGACCTGAAGGGTGACTTGAGCTGGCCTAGTCAGGCGGGCAGAGGGGAGAGGGAGACTGCTGCAGTGCATGTGAAGGCTCAGAGACAAGATGTGGTGGGGCGGGGTGTGGAGGAAGGGCCCCTGACTGCAGTGTGCAGTGCGTGAGTGCTCTGTGGGGGCTTGGATCCCACTGGGCTCTGTAAGCTGGGGGGAAGGGCGGAGTTTGGAATTTGTGCTAAAAGCTGTAAGGTGGTGTTGATAAGTTTTACCTAGGGGGCGGCTCCCCTCGTTACATAGCAGCAAACACGGTCAGCAGTGCACATGTGATGGGCCCAGGCCCCAACTGCTCTGTAGCCATAAGCTCATTTGGTCTTCATGACGACCTGTCCTGTTCTGACGCCGATCCTTTTAGACTTTTGCAGCTCCGTCATTCGATGACAAGATTTTGGAGGTGGTCGCTGTATTTGGCAGCATGCAGATGGCAGTCTCTCGAGTAATTAAGCTGCAGCATCATCGAATCGCCCAGGTAGTTAGTGGCCGTGGTCCTGGAGGGTCTGCCCCATGCTCACCTCTCTGTCAGTGAATATAGCCCAGCAGAGCAGTGCTTTCCTGGGCCCACACTCTCATCAGCCCTGCCACCTGGGGCTGAGCCTTTTCCCTGGGCTGTGTCTGACAGTTAAATAACTTTTTCTTTCTTTCTTTTTTTTGTAGAGACAGTCTTACTTTTTTTTTTTTTTTTGAGATAGAGCCTCAAGCTATTGCCCTGGGTAGAGTGTTGTGGCATCACAGCTCACAGCAACCTCTAACTCCTGGGCTTAAGTGATTCTCTTACCTCAGCCTCCTGAGTAGCTGGGAGTACAGGCACCCACCATAATGCCCAGCTATTTTTTTTTGGTTGTAGTTGTCGTTATTTGGCGGGCCTAGGCCAGATTTGAACCCGACAGGTCTGGTGTATGTGGCTGGAGCCTTAGCTGCTTGAGCTACAGGCACCACCCGACAGAGTCTCACTTTATCACTCTCAGTAGAGTGCTGTGGCGTCACAGCTCGCAGCAACTTCCAGCTCTTGGGCTTAAGTGATTCTTTTGCCTCAGCCTCCCAAGTAGCTGGGACTACAGGTGCTCGCTACAATGCCTGGCCATTTTTGTTGTTGTTTTGTTTTGTTGTTTAGCAGGCCCAGGCCGCCGAGCTACAGGCATTGAGCCCCCACGTAACTTTTCCAAACATGTATTCCAAGTGAGCCCTCTGGGCCTGGCCTTCCTCCACGGAGGCGTGATGCCCGGGAGCAGCAGGGCCAGGCTCTCCCCCATCTCTAGCTGTCTGGAGCAGGAGCTGGGGTGGGGCCCAGCTGGTGTCTATGGTAGGGGGAGGTTATTTTCTCCCTAGGGTCCTCACGCTGCTGAGGGGAGTTAGGGCAGGGGTGACCTATTGCTGTGGTGATGGGCTGGGTGGGGTTGTTGGTGGCTGGGAGACCTTAAGCACAGAGACTGAGGGTAGAGGAGGGTGCTGTGGACCCCAGCCTAGGACTGTCTAATCTCTTCCCCCTCTGCCCATTCTCAGCAGTAACTTGAAGTTGATGCTTTCATCTCCTTGGCAGCTGTTTTTGTTAAACAGAAAAAGGGCATCATCACCCATTGCTGGCTTGCCCTGTCTGGGAGGGTCTGCGTGTGGCCAGGCCCCAGTGGCTGGTGGTAGCAGGACCTCTTTCCCTGCTTCCCCCAACCCTGGGTTCTGATGCCATATTCCAGTGCCAGGGTCTCCTACGGTGATTGGCCCTTGGTGCTGGTCAGTGCTTGGTGGGGGACAGTGGGGACAGGACAGGGCAATAGACCTGAGGAGAGCACTCAGGCTCTGGGAGCAGCACGCTCTGGCGATGGTCTGACTGCAGGACAGTTGACTGCAGGCCACACATCGTTGTAGAGAGGGCTGGTCAGGGAGCTTCGAGAGTGGGAGTGCAGGCAGGAAGATCACAGTGGTGTTGGCAGCACTTGAAAGCCCCACGAGGTTTTGGCTCCATACATGAATAATTGTCATACTGCTTGCTCAGTGTCGCACGGTGAAGATCTCCATCCTGGGGGACGAGGGCGTACCTGTGCAGGTGGATGGAGAGGCCTGGATCCAGCCCCCAGGGTATATCCGGATTGTCCACAAGAACCGGGCACAGACACTGACCAGAGACAGGGTAAGCACAGCTGTCTTTGGTGCACTGGGGCAGATGCCGTTAACAGGGCAATCATTTCTAGGGCCAGCTCCTTCCCCCAGTATGAAAAGCAAAGTCTGGGTCTCCCCCTTTCCTGTTATCTTGTCGGTGCCCCCAGCTGCTGCCAGGTCACATGTACTCCCACCCTCTCCTGAGGGCTGCAGGAGGTCTAATTCTGTGCTCTTGTGTGCCAGGCATTTGAGAACACCCTAAAGTCCTGGGAAGATAAGCAGAAGTGTGAGCTGCCCCGCCCGACGTCCTTCTCTCTGCATCCGGAGATGCTGTCTGAGGAAGAGGCCACCCAGATGGACCAGTTTGGCCAGGCAGCTGGGGTCCTCATTCACAGGTGGGGTCTACCTCGTTCTGCTCCTCTTTGGACCTCCCGGTTTACCTGCTGGATCTGGGTCACCCGTGAGGGCTCAGCCTGTTCTGCTCGCCTTGGCGTTGACCCCTTTCCCCTCATGGCCTTTGGAGATTGCTCAGAGTTTACATAGATGGAAACCCAAAACTCAAAGTGGTTTTCAGAGCCACTCACAGACTTGAAAGCCTGCCCTGGACTCCTGAGGATAGTCCATGGTCGCAGCCATTCACCTTGCCTTCCCTGTGTCTGGGAGCAGGCTTGCAGTCTGCTCCCATGTGTATTTAGAAAAGGCACCCTCACTTTGAGAAAAGGCTCCTAGAGTCACTGTGTCCCTTGGGGAAGACAGTCGGTACTCTGTCTACTGTTTGTCCATGTGGCCACTGCTGCCCACTGACCTAGGACCCTCTCTGGCCATTGCCTGATTCTTCCAGTTGCATTTAGCCCTTCTGCTGCTGCTTGTGCTCTTCCCCCTGGACCTCACACTGGCTGGTGCTCCCAGCCTCCCCCTCCTGACTGCCCCCAGATTCTTTCCTCTTCTCCTGGCTGTGGGCGGGATGCCCTGGCTTCTGGGGTTGGTGTCTGGGTACTCTTCCCAGGTGGCCCTGTCTGGGTGGTGTGTGGAATTCTGGACCGCCCGTACCAACCTTCAGTTTCCGTCCTTTCTCAGCACTAGGCTCTTGTCCAGCAGGCCAGTCCCTCTCCTGATCACCCATGGTGTTTTTAGTTCAGTGTGTCGATACTGGCACCTTTGTTCTCTACCCTGGTAGTTGGTATCACCATTGCCCCCTGGCCAGAGCATTCATCCAAGTCCTTGGTATGTAATAGCCTTCTAGTAGCTTCTTGTCTTTGTTCCTGCCCTCCAAAGCCTGCCTGGAGGTACCTGTGCAATGGCATGGCTGTGTAGGAAGCTGTTGGTGGTGGCTCATTTCTCCTGGCTCAGGACCGGTGGCTCCTATGGCTTCTGCTTGCACCTCTCCCCATGCCCCCAGGCCACCTGCCGAGCTTCTCTGAGACCTGCCCTGACCTGTGCTCTCACCAGCTCACCCATGGCTGCAGCCTGGGCTGTGTGCCAGGCCCTGACTCTGCCATCAGTGTAACAGGATTACCTCGTCATAGGAGGGTCCTCTTATCTCCATGTGCAGAATGGTCTGGGGCAGGTTCCAGGGGGAGCTCGGGGCTTGTTGTGGCACTGTGTGGTCTATTATGGGCTCTCTGGACCTGTGCACAGCCTGCTGCAGGTCTGTAGGGGCCGCACGCTGTCCTCTGGTTGTGTTACAAGGTGTAGACCCCATTTTGTGCATTTTCCTCTCTGGAAAACTGGGATTTTAATATCATATTTCCTTCTGGAGCCCTCATTTGTCTGCTGAGGGTCAGGAAATAATCTGCAAGGTTGTCTTGTGCCAGTGACTGTGACAAAGTGGTCAGCATGGCCAGGCCACAGTCCCTATCACTCTGCCAGCCCTTGGCCTCAGCCCTCTAGGTGGTACCTGCTCTGTTTAGACGAGTGATGTCTTGGTCCCTCTACTGGGCCTCATACCTGCCGGTGTTGCTCTGTTTAGTATCCGGGAGATAGCTCAGTCCCACCGAGATGTGGAACAGGAACTCGCTCACGCCGTCAACGCCAGCTCCAAGTGCATGGACCGAGTGTACGGCAAGCCCAGAACCACAGAGGTACTTGGTCTTTCCAGTGCGGGCTCTTTCCTGGCTGATAGAGTTCTTGGCATTCCACAGAGCTGTGTGTTCTGGTTTCTCCTAGGGACTGAGCTGTAGCTTTGTCCTGGAAATGGTGAATAACTTCAGAGCTCTGCGTAGCGAGACAGAGCTGCTGCTGGCTGGAAAGATGGCCCTGGTAAGCTGATCCTAGAGCAGGCCCTTGGCTGCACAGGAAACAACTGTTGTCACCAGGTTGCCAGGCTCAGAGGCTGGCACATTTTGGTCTGGAATTCCCAGCTTTCAGGGAGGGCTCACAGGTCATCTGGTCTGACTGTGGGGCTCACTCCTACTGGCAGCATCCCTGCCAGCTGTCTGTAGCTTGTCAGAGGCTCTCAAAGCAGGAACATTTTTGTTCTGGATAAAAGATGTGTCCCCACCTCAGAACCTTCCCCTGCAGCCAAGAGCTGGCTGTATCCTCATACGTGCCCAGAGTCTTCCTCACCCAGCCCTGCAAATTGACCACATCAGCCCTGGGGGAACTGCAGTCACAGAAGCTGCAATGGGAGAGGCCTGAGAGATCGCCTAGCCAGCCTTCCTCTTTTAGGAAATGAGGACATGGAAGGGACTCGGTAAAGGTCCCCGAGCTCTAGAACCACCCCAAGTCCAGCATCTGTCCCAAACTCCTGCTGCTTCCTAGAGTCATACTTGTTGCCTCTGTTGCTTCTTGGCATTGCCCCATCAGTGCAGGTAAATGGCCCGTCCCCTTGCTGAGGGGCCCAGAGGGAACAGGAGGAGCTCAAGCATCCGCCCTGCTGATGTGCTTTCGTCATTAACATTCTCACCTGACACATTCAGGAAGGGAGTTTCTGGGTTTGGTACCCTATGACTTAGTTTCTACAAAGGTTTTGTAAGAACTTTCTGAGAGGAGCTCAGCCCTAGGGCAGGCCTCATGCCTGCCCAGGGCTTTCCTGGGCCTGGTACCTGCTGCTGATCAACAAGCCTTCCCTTCCCTCCCCTCCCTCCCTGGAGCAGCAGCTGGATCCCCCTCAGAAGGAGAGGCTTGGGAGCGCTCTCACCGAGATGGACCGACAGCTCCGGAAGCTGATGGACACCCCCTGGCTCTGCCAGCTCACAGAGCCGGGTGACGAGGAGGTATGTGGTGACGGGTTCAGTGCCTGTGTTCAGTGGGGCCTGTGCAGCTCAGGGACTGTGATGGTTATCAGTCTGGCAGCCTGCAGTATGCCTTCTCAAATCTTCTCCACTAAAAAGCCCTTCAAAGCAGGGAGAGACTTTGGCAGGTAGGAAGGAGTTGGGGGTTGGGTGGAGAGTGCCCTTTGATAACCAGGCATACTTTGCCTTTTTTCTGGTGTGGAAAGAACAGCAGGGCTGGCCGGGATGCAGGTAGAAGGGAGGTAAGCTCAGCCCTGCAGCCTGTCCCAGCATAGAGACGTACCAGTTGGATAAATGGCAGCTTCTTGGGAGTTTGCTGTGGACAGGACAGAGTTGGTGTGCTCTGCTCTCTGCATGTGCTTGGAGACCTTGACAGGGCCCCAGGCATGTCACACCCTGGGGTGTAGTCAAATCCTACAGCAGGGAAAATAGGCAGAAAGGCCCAGGGGAGGGCAGCATGTGGGTACTTGGTGGGCCTAGACTGCCTTGGGCTCCCCCTACCATCCCCACCATCCCCACCACCCCCACCAAGGGTGGAACAGAATGGGGTTGGGAGAAAAGTTCACTTTGGTCAGCACAGTCACAGAAGAGATGCAGCTGCTGGACACGACACAGGGGCAGCCCTGCCCAGCTTAGTTTGGGAGAACCTGTTGGCAGCAGCCGCTCCGCATGCTCCTCTCGGGATGATCAGACATTTGCATATCCTGCATGGGCAGCTGCTCAAAGGCCTTTCAGCCCCAGATAGAGGACAGGGCAGGCTTGTCAAGATCATTGGTTAAACGGTTAATTGTAAATGTGATAAAGATTTCATGCTAAGTGACTGTGGTAATAGTACATGAACTATTCCACAGATGCACAGTATCACAGCCCTGGAATTCCAGGTGACATTATCAGGGCTGGAGAAGTGGGTAGGAAGAAAGCACATTACCTCCCTCCCCTTAAGGGAGAAGAAGGTGAAAAACAACATTTTTTTTT
>NW_003852408.1:302084-317162 GCF_000181295.1 Otolemur garnettii | reverse complement strand
CTGTAGTCCCAGCTACTTGGGAGGCTAAGGCAAGAGAACTGCTTAAGCCCAAGAGTTTGAGGTTGCTGTGAGCTGTGATGCCACACAGCATCAACAACACTAAATACAAGAGTAAATAAGGGAGCAAAACCTTTAAGGAACAAAGTGTCTCTTTCTAGCTGTCCTTTTGCCTCAGTCTCTTCCCCTCCTTACCCCACCCTGGGCCTGGATAAACTGAGGTCTGATTCTCAGTGTTTCTCACTTTCCCCAACAGAACATGATGCTGGATCTTTCTAAACGAAGCCGCAGTGGTAAATTCCGCCTCGTGACCAAGTTTAAAAAGGAGAAAAACAACAGGAACAAAGAAGCTCACAGTAGCCTGGGCACCCCGGGTACCTGCCCCTCTCCCGTGTGTGTTTCTGGTCGTTGGCGCCCACTGTCTGTGGTCTGGTTCTCCTGGTCCCTGCTTTCTCTTTGGCCTGCAGTTCCTCCCTGAGGTCCCCATGCTGTAGCCATCACATGCTGCCCATCTGTCTGCAGCTGTGAAACCACACCCTGTCCCTCTTCCCTCCACTTTACGTCCTGGCCTGAATGTGCTCTCCACAGAGACTCTGGGTTGTGGGCCGCTGAGGTGTCCTGCCTGCCATGAATTGGGGGTTCAAGGTGGGAAGGGAGACAGCAGAGGTGACAAGACGAACTTGGAGACGAAAACTGTGGACTCAGACCTTGCTGGGGCCGCTCTGCCTGCTTCCTCTGATGGGCTGCTGACCCCATGTAATTGGGTCATTGATCAAAGTTCCCTGGGGAACCTCAGGCCACCAGTGATTGTGGGTGATGAAATCAACATAAAATGGCACTAAGGGACATTTTTCCTTTGGGTCAATAAATTGGGGCTTCAAATCTCTGTCTAAAGTACTAGCCCTGAGCACCAAGGCTGTTGGGTGCTGGATGGGCCTCCATGCCTAGATTTTGGGGTGGCATTTGCTGCCAGTAGGGCAGCTCATTTTGATTCTTCTTTGCGTGTTAGTCCAAAAGTTGGGCTTCTGTTGATGGTGGTGGCCGGACTCCGTGCACTCTCAGTCTCTGTGTGTCTCCCTTCCTGCTGGGCCGTAAGGTGAAATACAATCCCTCTGGGAGCCAGAGGAAAAGCTGGCTTTGGCCACCCAGTCCTGATGTTTCCCTCGTATTTAGTGGTGTTTGATCCCTGCCGGGACACAGGGAAATGTCCAGAATGCTGGTGGCCCACCTGGCAGGAACAGACACCAGCTCTGCTGCAGCAAGTAGGGGTCCTCTGGTGCTTCCTGCACTGCTGGTGGGGGCTGCCTGTGGCTGGGTGACGGACGCTGGCTCCCAGGGGAGTATTGATGTTGCTGCTGGGCTGTCTGGGCGCTGGCTGTTTGGGTGTCTGGGGCGCTGGCCGCTGGGATTTGTCGTGCTGGGTGCCACCGCCACCTGCCTGTGCTGGGCTCTGGGCACTCACTGCTCCCGTGCTTTTCCGTCTCCGACAGTTCACCTCTGGGGGACAGAGGAGGTTGCTGCCTGGCTGGAGCACCTCAGTCTCTGTGAGTATAAGGACATCTTCATGCGGCACGACATCCGGGGCTCTGAGCTCCTGCACCTGGAGCGGAGGGACCTCAAGGTACTTCCAGGCGTCTCCTCGGAACCTGCACCTGGGCCTCCCTACGGCTCCTTTCACCTCCGTCTTCATCCCCTGGCCTGGCCTTGTCCCAGCACCATGATTCTTTCTATTGTTCTTCTCCAGCTCAGGCCTTTGTGTGCCTCAGGTGACAGGTGGCAGTGGCCTTTGCCCTTGGCTCCCAGACGTAGTGGGGGGAAAGCCTTGATTTTCTCAGGCTGCTTATACAAGGAGCTACTTTATCGCTGAGGCCCTGCTGGGGCCCCTGCGCATTCCTTGTGCTGAGTTTGGCCTGAACAGCTCTGGCTTGGGACAGCACCTGGGTGAAGCAAGCGCACGGCCACGGGGTTCCTTCAAGGCATCTGCAGGGGGTTGAGGGCTGAAAACACGGGGTGGTTCCTCCAGCACAGTTACATGCGCTGCTGTCTTCACCTCATGCAGAGCAGTGGAATGGGGAGGTTGGCACGCGTGTGGCTGGGTCTGTGCCAGGCCTCATGGGGCGCGGCCTCCTGGGCATTGAGGTACTGGCCTAGTCTCCAGAGAGCGAGAGGCCCTGTGGTGTCAAGGTCACTTGGCATCCCTTGCTCTCAGGCCTGTGTTTTGTCTGTGTCTTGGATCTGTATGTGGTGACAGCAGCGACTTTGTGGAAGGCAGGAGTGACACGTCGGCGTCTGCATGGCTGTGCCTTAGGTGCCATTTCCGTTTTGTTCCACTGTTCCCATGTTATCATTTTCATCCTCATTTCTGTTCAGAAAGTTTGGGACTGTCGGTCTCAGGCCTGTCTGTAGAGCGTCTGGCCCTCTCTTCCCTGCACCCACGGGGACTGTCCTCTCCATTGCAGGACCTTGGCGTGACCAAAGTGGGCCATATGAAGAGAATCCTGTGTGGGATCAAGGAACTGAGCCGGAGCAGCCCTGCCGCCGAGGCCTAGCCTCCGCCCTCACGGCCTGCGTGCCCCGCGCCTCCCGAGACTGAGGCCAGCGGCCCTTCCATGGTGCTACCCCCTCTCAGCGCCCACACGGCAGCCCCGGGGGCTTGGACATGGCAACACAGCTACCTTAGAAACACCGCGCCCAGCTCGGAGTCCTGGGGCAGATGTGTCCCTTGCTGGGCCCTAGCTGACAGCACTCGGCACTCTCAGTTGGGCCTCCCTGGCTCTGGGCACCTGACCATGTGCTCCAGTTGTCCAGAGCTGTCTCTCTGTGTCCTTCGTCTCTGGGCTTACAGCGTGGTTAGGGCCCTACCCACAGCAGAATGTTCCACCCTATGGCTCCTCATGATAGCCCTGCCAGGCAGGCCTGCTGTCGTCCCTGTTTAATAATAGATGTTCTTTTAAACAAAGATCCTGCTCTTTCCTGGTTTGAAAGTGGCATGGATATATTTCTAGTACCGTTTGTTTTAATTTGACCGAGAGAGAAAGAAAAAAGTCCTTCCTGCTTAATCCAAGTCAGTGGTGTAATGTTGCCCAGCTGACGTTTGCCTCAGGGCCCTCTGGTGATCCCTGCAGCTTCTCGAGCCATGGACAGGACATCACAGGCCTGTAGAGGTCAGCTTGGGACTGTGAGAGAGACAGATTTCCTCCATCTCCCTGTGGACAGAGGGTGTAGGTATCAGTTCAGTGTTCCTGTGTAGAAGCTTCCCAGGCTCTGGGAACTGCTCTCTGCTCATCCTTTGGCTCCCATGCAGTGTGTCCTGGGGGCACAAGAGCCATCTGGACCTTTCCTCCTGATGGGCAGCCTGGAGGCCAAAGGCTGGTGCTGTCCTGTGAGTCTCTGCCCCTCAGTGACTTCTCATCTCCTGCTGCCAGGCCTGGTGTCCCTGAAGGTGTTGCCAGTGCTCACACTGCTCCCGCCTTGCCTCTGTCCCCAGGTGTGACCTCTGGACTCAGGCAGGGTAGGTTCTGAACCAACAGGTGGCAGTGCCCGTGGGTGGGGAGAGGGCCGCACCTGGGGGACAGTCCCCAGGTTGAAGGTGCCCCTGGGCCCCACGGGCCCCACCTGCCCTTCTTTCCCTTCAGAGATGGTCATCCTTCACAGGGCCTAGAAACATAACCTGGGAAGGGATTTCCTTAAACCAGCCCTGGTGTGGCGGTGGCTCTGGCCTGGCTGCGGCTCCACACCCTGAAGACAAGGGCAGTGTCAGGAGCGTCTGCAGGTGTCCAGCCCTTTAGTTTCTGTCACCCCATCTGAAGTGTGAGGGAGCTGGGCTGGAGCCACTCAGGCATCGTCCACAGGCACCTGCAGAACTGGGTGGGGTCTGGGCATCCTGGGCCCTGAGTGGGTGCTGGCTCAGCAGTGTTTTACCCCCACTCTCTGTAGCCTGTCTCCATTCTCTGTCACCTGGGTGGCCCCCCCTTGCCAGGCCAGCGTCTGTGGCTTGGGGCATTCCCCTGGGTAGTTCTTTAGGGTGGACCTGGGCCCTGTCTGTGAGAGTAGAGAGCAAGATAGCATGTTTCCAGCTATGCCTGCCCCAGGCCCTGAGTTCTGTCATCATGTTCACTTGTCCTTGCCTATGAGGTTGTTGGCATTAGGATTTTTGGTGAGAGAATCTCACGCTCTGTCCATGGACTTCACTGCCTTATTGGAAGTGACCCTGGGTGTGAGATGGTGTGTGTCACTTTTCCCCTGGGATTCTGTCTCTCACACTGCAGTCATTCCCAGTGGACGCAGAGCTAGGGCAGCTACAGAAGTCCCTCGATGGCGCAGGTGGGAAGGCTCACAGGATGGTGGAAGCCTGTCATGTGTTCCCAGCACAGGTGACACCCTGCGGCTCTGAGCTTCCCAGAGCAGGCCCTGAGACAGGCTGGGACTTGGGTGAGGAGGGGACATGAGGAAGAGCTGGTAGTGGTGGCTTTGGGGGCACTATAGCCACCCCAAGTCCTTGGTGTACTCTTGGGAAAGCATTGGGTTTGGGTCAAGGGTAGTGTTTAAAGTTAACATGTTGTCAGTGATTAAAACAGCACTGTTTACATAAAAAACATTTTTCTAATTCTAATAAGTTAGAAGTGACAAAAGATGAGCACGAATGTTCAGAATGTTCAGGAACTGCTGGCTGGGTGTGGGGTAGGTGTCCCCATGCTGCTGGGTGGTGTCCTGCTGTGGGGCTGCTCTCCTGCCCTGTGGTGTTGCTTGACAGGCTTCACGGTCCTGTCCATGTAGAGAAAGGAAGGGTTCCTGAAGTGTCTTGGAGAAAAGGCTTTGTGCCCTCAGGTGGGGCACTCCCCCCCCCCCCCCCGTATTTATAACCTTAATTTATACAGTGACTGCTGTGGACGCAATGCCTCTTATATCGTTATGTACATACGTAGTCCACACCCGAATGCTGTAAATACGTTGTTCTGTGTATAAATAAAAAGGCCTGTTTTTGATCTTCTATTGTCAAGAGTCCTTTTCATCATTCCTTGTGCTTTGACATACCAGTTGGCAAAACCTTCCAAAGTGGATTCAGAATTGGTTTGTAGCTGCCCTAAAATAGGTTGAATTTTTGGTGGCCTAAAAGCCAAACAGGATGCCATTGAGTTTTCAGGGGGTGGACTGTGATCTGCTGGCTGAAGAACGTGGTGGGGCGATGGGGCGGTGCGGTGTGGTGCTGAGGCTCTCGGACTGCGAGGCCAAGAGAGCTGCCTCTGCAAGATCAAAGTCACTTTGATCACCCCGATTTCCTGCAGTGAGGGATGGGAACTGGGTTTGTGAAAGACAGAATCAGGTAGGGCTGGACGAGCTGGCTGCCCCTCTGTCCCTTCCCTGCTAACAAGGCAGTTTTTTTTTTCCCCTGGTATGCAGTTTTCATGTGTCCCATTCAGGACCTCAAGCCTCATGGTTGTGAGATGGCTGCCACAGCTATAGGCACAGTCCAAATGTGACTGTCCAGTGTAAGCTGTGTGGGGGCAGATGGCTGTCACTTTTCTGTCTTTTTTTAGAGCTATTGCCCTGGGTAGAGTGCCATAGTATCATAGCTCACAGCAACCTCCCAACTCCTGGGCTCAAGCAATTCTCCTGCCTCTGCCTCCCAAGTAGCTGGGACTGCAGGTGCCTGCCGCAATGCCTGGCTATTTTTTGGTTGCAGCCATCATTCTTGTTTGTCGGGCCAACTGTCATGTTGTTTGGCTGGATTTGAACCCGTCAGCTCAGGTGTATGTGGCTGGTGCCTTAGCCACTTGAGCCACAAGTGCCAAGCCTTCTGTGTCCCTTTTTAAGATTAAGGGAGCCTTTTCAGAAGCTGTGGCTTCAGCCCAGGCATAATGGCCCATGACTGCAGTCCTAGCTACTTGGGAGGCTGAGGCAGGAGGATTGCTGGACTCTAGGAGTTGGAGGTCACAGTAAGCTATGATGATGCCATTGCATGCTAGCCTGAGTGACACAGAGAGACTGTCTTAAAAAAACAACCCCAAACGGCTGTGTGTTCAGCTGACCTCCCCTGCTGTCTTCTTGGCCAGAACTGCCTCACACACCTGTGATTGAGCCAGTCACTGCAGAGGACACAGGTTGTGAGGACCACTGTCACGATGCTGATGGTTGACACCTTTACAGTGTTCTATGCCAGGTGCTGGCCCAAGGATCTTACACATACCAACTCCTCTGCTCCCCTAACAGTCCCACGTGGTGAGTGTTTCTGCTCTACAGATGAGGAACCAGGCTCAAAAGTACCATGTCTTGCCCTGTGACACAGCCAGCATGTGGCTGAGAGGGGAGTCCAGGACAGTTGGATTCCAGAGATCACCTTTTTGAGTGTGCTTTCCTGTGTCTCAGGCCTCAGGGAAGCCCAGCCCATGTGACAGGTGAAGAAAAAGGTCCCATGTCATAGATGAGTTTTCTGGCACAGAAGCTAGCATGCACTCCTTGTTGGCACCTCCACAACCAAATAGGCGCTGGCCAGGGGGAGGCTGGCTGAGTCCCGTCAGCCTCCACCCTGCCCCAGCGCGGCCCTACCCGCACTGAGCTTGGCTCCACAGTTGGAAAGCCATCAGAAAGGGCTTCTCTGAGAGGTGGTATCTGGGGCAGGGCGTGGCCAGGTGGTCTGAAGGAGATGGGGCCATTCAAGTGTAGGGTGATTGCAAAGTGGAGGTGTCATGATCGGTGGCATTTGAAAACTGAGCCTCTTGAGAACTCCGAGTGCTCTATCTGGTTCTCCTAGATGGGCCCCGGGAGTGTCACCCACCTGTTGGACCTGCTGCCTCTTCTGTTTGCTGGGAGAGTTTTACTGTAGCCATCCCACCTGCTGCCCACTGTCTCCAGGTGGGCTCACATGTGTCAGCTATAGGCTGCTGAGCAGGGAGTCCCATCACTGGCTGGGAGCAGGAGCGGGCAGCACCTTTGGGTGTCTCTCTGTAGGGGTTAGGGGTAGTGCGGCTGGGTTGTAGGTGGATGAACCACGTGAAGGTGGGGCCCTGCTGTCTCTGCAGCACATGTGTGGTAGGAGGAGCACAGGTACTTGGTTCTAGTAACTGGCCTTCACCTCTCCCCCACTCGTCTAAAGGGAGCTGACAATAGGTGGCACAAGTTGCCAAGTTCAAGCCGTGACTTGGACATGTTCCAGGAAAGTGGTGCTTGGTAACTGACAGGGTGTCTTGGAGCTGTTGGTGGCATCTCAGCACCTGGGAAGAGCCTGCAGGGGGAGGTGGAACCAACACAGAGACAAGCAGGGCCGGCAGACGCTCCACCGTCCATGGGCACTCACCTGACCCGGGGTGAGGTAGGCACACTGGGGGCTCTAGGTTCAAAAGCTGGAGGTCTTTGTTGGTCCTGGCTGCCTTACTCCGTGACCGTTGACACAGGCCCTGGACATGTGTGGGGCACAGGGACATGGAACACTGGAGGGAGCTGGAAACCTTCTCTATCTCTCCACTTCTGTACCAAGAACATGGCTCCATGCTCCTCTCTTACGTGCACTGAGTTTCTAGAGTGAAAATGCCCCCATGCTGAGGCATGTTATATGTGTTTTATTGAACCCTGCATGGCCAGCTCTGGACAGCTGCATTGTTGAGACCAGAAGGAAAGATGAGCTGTCCAGGTCCCCTGTCCAGATGGGGTGAGGGGCTGGGTGCAGTTTGGTCCCTCACAGTTAAGTCGGTGGAGGCATCTATGAAGCCATATTACGGGTTTGCAGGGGACTCTTGCCCCCTTCCTTTTTTTGCCAGAAAAACATGCTGAATATACGTTTTCTCAACAGTCCTCCTGCCCCCCCTGCCAATCCTGCTTCCCTAGAAGGAAGAGAGCCAGGCTATATCCGGTTTCGTCCAATGCCGTTTTCCCAGGGTCTATATTTATTTAAAACCCAAACATGATTTTGTTATTTCTAAAGCACTACTGATAATAGTATTTCTAAATATAAACCATGTTCATTTAGCATCTGAAGTGCGCTTGGGAAAGAAGGCCACAGAGTTCCTCTCTTAACTAAAACCTGAAGCAGACTCGACACTAAGGGCTTCAACTTTAAAAATGGTTTATTTTTTCTTTAACAAAATTTTAGAGCTTTCTCCCTGTATATCCCAGTTTATCCCTAAATTAAAAAAAAAAAAAGTTAAGAGAAAAAAGAAAGGAAAGAGAAAGGAAAATAAAAGAAAAAACAGAAGTGGCCGCCCCCTGCTGGACAGCACTTTAAGGCACATCCACCCACACTGGTCTCGGTACTTCTAGAAACGTTCAGTGAGACCTCTGGCTTTCCAAAAGTAAAGCTTCTCGGTTATTAAATTAATACTTTATTACCATGAGCCAAAGGTGCATAATTAGGAAGTATGTCAGGAAAAGAGACGGAGCAGCCTGTACATGGCAGGGCTGGGTTTCCAGCCTCGTCAGTCATGACATTTCGAGTTTTGGTATCAAAGTCCCCGACGGGCACCCATGAGGTCGCAGTCTGCATGCGCCTCCATGCGCTCTCCTGAGGCTGAGTAGTGTTAGAGGACTGGGAAGCGGCTTGCTAGTCAAAGGCCAGCTTCTCACATCTAAGTGCCCCACAGAAATGGACACGTTATTTAAGACACAGAAACTCTGACATGTCGAGAAGAGATGAGGGTTTCTAATAGTGGTTTTGACAGTAGAACTGAGAAGGGAAAGTGAGCGCCTGTTCAGTAAGCATCTGATCTATGGAAAGGTGGCGTGGGCAGCAGCTGGGCACACAGGCAGAGGCGCTGTGCCCGTGTCACTCCCTACCCTTCTCTTTAGTTCTGGTTTCACATCAGTGACACAGGGCTGACAAGAATCCGTGAAATGAATGTGACAACCAAGCTAAGAACAGGCTGGTGTCTGAGGAAGTCACTGTCCCAAATCAACTCAGTAACACAGGTGCTATTTCTTTAAGTTGGACAGTGATCTCTGCTGAATTAGGAGGAAAACATCTTTATATATATATATATATATTTTTATGTTTTGATTGAGGCTACTCAGGAATATGTCAACTTAGCCTTCCCAGGTTAACTTCAAGCCCCCAGACCACAGGTCTGTTCCACCACCACCCTGCCTGCCCACCAGGCCTCCAGCCAGGAGAGGCTGAGGCTCCCTGGGCAGCAGCAGACACAGCAGTGAGAATGTCTGATCACTTAGGTCAGAATGAACCCTCAGAGCTGGCATAACTCCCATCTATCTCCTCAGTCTGGAGAGAGAACTGACACTCTAGCAGCACAGTTTCAACTCAGACCAAAGGGGGAACAGGACGTAGATGAGGACCAGACGATGTGGGGGGAGATGAAGCCCAGATAACAGACCGTCTTTCCTAGTATGGCACGGCCTGGCCAGCCCAGTGGCACAGGGCAGGATGTCAGAGCCTCTGTCAGTGCAGATGACTAGGCGTCATGTAGATGGGGGAAGAGGTGACAGGGCACGTGCAGATTCTACACAGGCCTGTTAAGAGTCGAGCAATGAGCCATGTGGCCACACCTGTGCTTAATGTGCAAGCAGTAAGTTTTCCGGTCAAAAGGGCAGCTGGGGGTCAGGTGTGGTGTAAGATCACACCTGCTTGGCACCTATTGTAGGGTATCTAGGTTGTGTTGTAGAGCTGAGCCTAATGCACCTGTCTGGCCTCAGAGATGTCCCTGTGCTTGTGATGAAGCAGAGGATGTGGGACCTGCGGCTTCACCCACAAGCTGACAACACTCGCTTCCAGGTTATCGAGCAGAGCGCAGCACCTGTGCCCTGCGCCTGGCGACCTGGTGTGGCCGGTGCTATCTGAAACTCCCCACGTGGATAGAAAGAGAAGCTTCTGGTCCTCGGGGCCGGCCAGGGGTCTGTGCACTGGAGAGGATGTCACCACTCTGCACATGGAGGGCTTCTCGGCTGTGGGAGACAGAGAGTGTCACTGGCTTGCAGTCACGGGGATGGGGGGGTCACTGAACTAAAGGGTTTGGAGTAACTCCAAAGCTTGTTCCAAGTTAGAAGAGACCCCAGGGACAGGTGCTGGCAATGGTGCTAGCTATTCCCACACCACCTACCTGAGGACTCCCGTCACCCTCTCGCCAGCCCCATGTGTGAGGGTGGTGGGTTCCCCACACACTAGCCACGTGGCGTGTCCCAGACTCTCGGCTTTTCCAATCTGCTAGGGGAAAACTTCTCATAGCAGAGTAATCATTTTCCTTCACTTTTGAAATTGAAGCATAATAATCGTGGAGTGTGCACACACTAAACACACAGCTCTGCCACTGCCACAAACGTACCCCTCTGTGATACAAGGCAGGGTGCCTTTGCCCCTTTAGTCCCCAGCCTGAGGGAACCCTTTGGACCCCACCCAGGAGACTGGCTCTCACTGGCCGTGACCTGCACACAAATGACTGCACCATATGGGAGCTCCGCTGGCACCTGCACAGCCTGGTCCTTGAGCTCAGCACCATGGCCTGGCCCACCGCTGGGCAGTCTTTCAGCTGTGCCGGATTTGGCAGTGATTAAAGCAGTTGCACATTTTTGGTACACCTCGGTGCCTACGTGGTGCGAGGACACACTTCAGGTGGAGTTGCTGTGGTTCAGGAAGGCCCCACATCTTCCACAGTGGCTGTCCCCATCCCCCAGAAGGGCACAGGAGGTCCGGTCCCATTGCCTCCTCGCCACACTGGTGTCAGCAGCCTCTTTCCATTTCAGCATTTCTGGTGGGAGTGCAGGGGGACCTGAGAGTAGCCTGAATTCACATTTCTCTGCTCATGTGTAGAGCTGGCTGAGCACATTTTTATATGCTGGCCAGCAATCTGTACTTCCTTTCCTGTGAACTGTCCATAACCTTTATCTGTACAGGAGAACCTCTGTGAAGTGACCACATGAGGGCCTGTAACAGACTGGTCAGCATGTGGAGGTGGCCAACTAAGGAGCCAGGCCTGCTGCACAGACACGCACATGGGCTCACGTCCAGCCCGTGAGGACCAGGTCGCTGTCAGGAGGTGCTCAGTGCAGGGAGGAGTCAGCCACTGGATTTTCATTTGACTATTGGTCTTTTCTTATTTACTTGCAGGTTTGTTTCCAGAATTAAAAATAGTTAACCTCTTTCGACCCCGTTAATTCCCCTTGGAGAAGTCTGGCCAACAAGTGTGCCCACAGCTGCCCTGCAACATGGTGTCAGTGGCAGGACTGGGGATGGGATGTCGAGCTGGGCATTGTGCCTACGCTGTGGTCTCAGGCAGCAGCAGACCAACCCCCTGCATGAGGCGGGTTAAGTGAAAACAGCAAGGCATGCCAAGAGGCTTGTGTCAAAAGAGGAAAAGCATGCTTGTGCCCCCGTGCATGGAAGGTGTCCCTGGGAGATGTGCAGGTGGGCCATGCCCATGCATACCGGAGGACACGGGCCTGCATCTGGACATGGGTCTTCTCAGTAGCTTCTCTTTGTAGCTTTTACATTTAAAGGTATGTGATTCTATTAACTTTCCAAAAAATAGATAAAATAAGTGAAAAACAAGATGGTAAGTGGTGACGTCATATTGCTGGTAAAGCATAACTGTTCTAATTTTGCACAAATGAGGTGTGTGAGGCCAGGGATAAGATTTTCAGTGACAGACACAAATTTAAAACTTGCCCTACCTGAGACAACAGACAGAAGTGCAGGTGACAGGCCTGGAAAGGAGCGGATGACTCAAAATGGCAGCCCTGCTGATAGCTTAACGTGTGAGAGGGCTGAAGGAGACAGTTTTATCACATTGGAATGTGGAAGAAGGCAAGATTTATGCATGTATTGAATGTGTCAGACAATTTTATATGTGACTCAGTAATGTATGTGTGACTTGCAAATAGGGAAACCTCAAACCAGCCAGATCCTTCATTCGTGAGGGCTCCACGAGGTGTAGAGCTGTGAATGGGGGTGAACTGCCCCTTGACCTCTTGGGAATCCCTGACACGGTAGGGAAGGTGCTACTTAGGAGTCGCCTACCACACAAAGAGCACAGAAGGAGCCCCCAGGTCAAGGGTGTGCCCTGGAGGAGGGGCGGTAGTAGAGGAACAAAGGGAGCAGGGTGTCATCTGAGCCACCTCAGCAGGGGGGACCACCCCCAGGTCCATGTGTGACTCCAAAATGAAGGAAGTCACTGGACATGTGTCCCCTGAGCATTGGGAGGCACTGTTCCAGGTCCTAAGGGATGGCTGTGAACTACAGAGCAAAGCCCCCACTGCTTCTGCCACAGTCTAGATCCTTCCATCCTTACCGCGCAGTTTCACCCACTGTCACCTTCACTTGATCAGCACAACGGTCTCCTCACTAGTCTCCCTGCTTCCACTGTTACCCCTAAGATCATTCACCATATTCCAGCCAGTCATCACTTTAAAGGGTTCCACATCCAACCCTCTGAGGTTCCCTGAACACACCCGAATTCTCAGCTCATGGCCATGGCCCTGAGGGTCTACATCCCTAGCCCTGCCTGCCTGGGCACCTGTACCTGGACCTCTCTTTCCATGGCTAGATGCCACCCCCAATGGCAAAGCACACCTGGCATGTTGCTGGGCAGGAGAAAAGGGAAGTAGGTGAGCAGGGCCCGGTTAGGTGGGTAAAGGCTACTGAGTGATCTGGGTAGGAAAAGATAGCGTCTACCAAGGTGGGAGCAATTTGAGCCTGGGAAAGGCTGACTTAAGAGAGAGCCAGAGTTACTACGACTGGGGTGGGGAGAGATGGAGACACCCATGTGGCCTCTGGTGTGGTCTGCGTGGAGGTACCATGGGCCAGGTGCTGGGGCTCCTGGCGATGAGTTGGCTGAGCGGATGAACTGAGCCTCACAAAGCAGGTGTGTGAGTTGAAGCTTCTATGGGCTGTTGAAGGAGCCTGGAGGCCGGGAGAGAGCCCAGCTGTGCACCCAGGTCCACAGCTCCCCGAGTAGAAGTGGAGTAAGCCCCCAGGCAGCGTGACCTGGGCAGCATGTGTGGCATGGGAAAGAGCAAGCAGGTGCCAGAGTGGGAGGCCACATGGAGGCCAGAGGAGAGGGCTGAGGGCACTGAAGCCACAGCGGTCCCTGGGGGCAGTGAGGCTCTGTGACTCTGGGAGAGAGAGTGAGAAGCGGGAGTGGTAGCGGCTGGGTGGGGGCTTGCTGGGGATGCCCTCGGAGACCAGAGGGGTGGGAACCTAAACCAAAGGCTATGACCCAGGCAGAGTGGTGAGCCTGCAAGTGGTGGGAGGAGGATGACGTGTCCAGGGAAGAGGGCAGGAAGACATGTGGTCCATGTTGCCTTCTCGTGTCCACAGAAGGCTCCAGGACCTGAGGGGCAGCCTGAAGACCCCAACACAGTGAGTGGCAGAGGAGTGCCCATGCTGTGACAGCTCCATGGCAAGCTCCCAGCTTCAGTCAGATTTCCAGCCAGAGTGAGAAGTCAGAGGGTGGACTGCGGCAGTGGCTGTCAGAGCCCATACTGATAATTACCTTTTCTTTTTCCCCAGAGTGAGTTGTTTCTGTTTTTCTTTTCCAGCATCATCTCTGATTGTACTGAAATCGTCATCATCATCAATCAGGAGATTCTACATTTTAAAATAATTAATGAGCAATGTTTTCAGACACCTTTTTAGCCTACATTTAAAAGAGATGTTTTAAAAACTAAGTTGACAAAAGGAGATATTTAAGTTTATATCTACTAGGTTAATAACTGATAAAAACCATTCTCATGCTCAATGAAAACAACCCTGGGGGGACAGGAAGAGCTTTATAAGGGAAATGAATTTGCAGCTGTATAACCTTCGCCTTCAGCAGCAAGTGCTCCCCTGGGGGTGAACGCAGCACAGGGGTCTAGGTTAGGCACAGACAGCACAGGAGGCGTCCACTGGGCCCTGACAACACTCCCGAGGCTACACTAGAAACACCAGCAACCTGCTTCCCTGTGTGCGTCTCTAGCTGACTGTGAGCTTTGGAAAGGCACCGAGTGTCTTCCAACTCCTCAAAATTTCCCTCAAGCCTTAGGCTCTGAGTGAGCAGAACAGGTCTCCTGGCCCCCCTGATTCTCTGCTGCCCATGGGGAGGGTGCCTCAGTGAGTGCTCTGCATATAGTAGAACACGCAGGAAATGTTAGCTATTAGTAGTAGGATCCTTTTACCATGTTTGCCTCATTTCTAAAGGAAAAAACCTGACAGAGCCTGTTGATGGCCCCCCCCAGAGGTAACCCTACCTGGAGTTCAGTGTTACTGCCCCCACCTTCGCTTTTATTTTGTGACTCCTTAGGGGCATAATCCTCTGCGAAACCTCACGTTTTAGGTGTTTTATCCTATACATAAGTGTTCATCCTGTGACTTTTTCAACAGTAAAAATTTGGGTGTATTTTCTTATTGTTGTTTGCAGCTCTGGGTCATTTGTTTTAACTGCTGTGTATTATGCCACCATAGCAAAACTTGTTTTTTCATTTATCCCCTTTCGAGGGGGTCATTTAAGTTCTTTACACTTTATGCTATTACCATGTTTCCCTGAAAATAAGACCTACCCAAAATATAAGCCCTAACAGGGTTTCTATGCATTTGTTAAATATAAACCCTACCCCGATAATAAGACCTAGTGATGGGTGTGGCACTGCAGCGTATCTGCATAGCCACGCCCTGCATTTCTGTGCGGAATGGTAAGGAAGACTGGAATACCTTTTATCTGCCACAGCACCTTTCTCTGAGCCGTTTGCACTTGCGCAGGTGTGTGTGTGGTAACCTGGTAACCGCAGTGGCAAGCATCCTATTGTGCACGTGTGAACAGTAGAGGAAAGGAGTTCACGGATCACTAGCGCCAGCCACACTAACAAGGTAGGCTCTCCCTGTCAGGTTCCAGCCATCCTGTGCATGCTGAGGCTTCAGGTGGAGATGGAGACATAGAGACTGGAGGTCTCCACAGTGAAAGTCTCCTTAGTGAAATGAGGAGCAGGATGCTCCACTTTTTTACCATCTTGTGTGTCCCCAGGGGGAAGAAGGAAAGCTGTGGCTGCTATTTTACCCAGTTCCTGTCCAGGAACAGTCTGTGGGCCTCTCTCACCCCACAGAGACACCAGTAATCTGCTGCTCCCCAGCAGTGACCAGCAACAGTCTGTGGGCCTCTCTCACCCCACAGA
>NW_003852408.1:298396-301203 GCF_000181295.1 Otolemur garnettii | reverse complement strand
CACCAGTAAAGCTGCTGCTCCCCAGCAGTGACCAGCAACAGTCTGTGGGCCTCTCTCACCCCACAGAGACACCAGTAATCTGCTGCTCCCCAGCAGTGATCAGCAACGGTCTGTGGGCCTCTCTCATCCAGCCCCCCACCCCAAACACGAGGGGATAGTGGAAAAGCTTCAGCCAGCAGTCTGCTACTGAGCCCAGTGAGATCATCCCAGCTCCACTGTGCAGATTGGACCCAGTGCTCGCTGGATTCTAAATACGGTAAATAATTCAGCCCTTACACATCAGCTTTCCTGGCCTATCTCTGCTTTTCCTGAGCATCTGTATCCCAGAAAGATGAGTGCAAAAAGAAAGAGCTGTTCTGTTGAGTACAAGGGAGGAATTGTTGAGGACTCCCAAGGCAAGAATCTTACAGCTTTCAGCAAAGAGAAGATGTTGGACATCCAAATGGTCCGAAAATGGCAGGCAGAATACAATAACCTGAGTCTACATTTGGACAGAGGAAATGCTAAGAAGCCAAGTGTGGTTCAGTTCGGTGACCTTTATTTCCTGAGCTGGAAAACATAATCTGTGAATGGATCGCTGACAGGAGAGCAAAGGTTTCGGTTGTGCGCAGGGCTGACATTCAAGCATTTGCCCTTGCAATGGCAGCACAGTTTGAAATATCCCCAGAATTCAAAGCATCACAACACTGGCTGGATGGCTTCCTTCAGTGATATGAACTGTCTCTCTCTTTTTTTTTCCTCAGAAAATCAACAACACTGTCTAAGTTGGAAGATGCAGAAGTTATTAAGCGAGCACTTGCATTCAAGTCCTTTGTTGATGGCATCGACTTTTCTAGATACCAACCTTGGAACATGATTGCTATGGATGAAGCTGCAGTGTTTATGGGTCAAGGAGTCCAAACAATTGAGCAGAGGGGGGCCTCCTCAATCTACATTCCCTCCACTGGTCATGAAGGTTCATGTGTTACCTGTATTTTGGCCATTCATCTGGATGGAAAGAAAGCTACACCTCTTATCATCACTAAGGGCAAGAAAGATAAGATTGAATGTGTTTCTGGCATTTATGTTCTTAAAACAGAAAAAGCCTGATGCACACAAGCAGTTATTAGGAAGTAACTTGATTTAATGCTGCCACTTGTTTTGTGAGGTGGCCAAAGAGGTCTGCTAGTCTTGGATTCAGTCACCACTCACCGTGCTAAAGACATTAAGAACTTCCTTGCAGAGAGAAAAATAGATCAAATAATGATTCCCGCAGGAATGACTGCCTATCTGCAGGCTCTTGATACTACAATAAACAAGCCATTCAAAGACCATTTGTGTATGGAAATTAATGACTACACTGAAAATAGAATGACAAGAAATCAGCGTGGAAACTTTGTGAAGCCTAGCCTGCAAGAGGTCGTGATTTGGGTGAAGAATTCATGGAAAAAAAATCACTGACAGTGTTGTTGCCAATGCACTCTGAGCAGGTTACATGGATAAGAGCTGCTCATTTAATGAGAGCTCTATTGCTCGACATGAAGATTGCTCGAAATGGAGTCACAAGAAATTCAGGATGAAATTCTGGGTCTGAAGGGTTATGATGATGTTTCAGAAGATGACTTAACTGTATTTGAATAAATGTAGATTGTTGTATTATACTGAAAATAAGACATCCCCTGAAAATAAGCCCTAGTGTGTCATCTTGAGAAAAAATAAATATAAGATGGTGTCTTATTTTGGGGGAAACATGGTATGAACAGTGCTTCACTGAATGGTCTGCCTGTCTCTATGTGTGTGTATTTGGATTTTTCTGGATCTCTCCAACTTGGTTGTGAAGTACGGGCACCTTCATATAGAACACTGGAAGCAGCTCTCCAGAGCACTTGCACCAATCACAGCTCTGCTGGAGGAGTAGGTTGTGCCCCTCTTCCTGATTCTGCCTGTCACATGGGGCTCACTGGCCCCGCAGTTCTCCCCTGTGAACTACCAGGTGGCTGCCCTTGCTCATCTCTCCTGTTGGGTCATCTTTTTTGAAGTGGTTTGTCAAAATGTGACACATATTCTGGATAATAATCTGCTCCTTACATTCCTGCATGTGTCTTCCCCTGATTTAACTTGCCTTTTCATTTTTAATGGTTTCTGAACTCATAAAGATTTTCTTCTAAAGGTTGAAAATAAATGCTTCTCACTTTCATGTGTTCAACCTCACACTGACTGCCATATGTGGTTGTGAGTGGAGGAAGATATGGGCTTTATGGGTCCTGAAGCTTATGAAATACAAAATGCTCCAAAATCTAATACTTTAAACGCTGACTTAATGCTCAGAGGAAATGCGCATTGGGATATTTCAGACTTCGTTGGATTTTTGGATTAGGGATGCTCAACCAGTAAGTACAATGCAAATAATCCAAAATTTGAACTCTGAAATACTTTTGTTCCAACTCTTGGGCTCAAGCCATCCTCTTGCCTCAGTTTTTCTATTTTTAGTAGAGACAGGGTCTTGCTTTTGCTCAGGCTGGTCTCAAACTCGTGAGCTCAAGCAACCCACCCGCCTTGGCTTCCCAGAGCGCTAGGATTATAGGCGTTAGCCATGGCTCCTGGCCTCCCAAGCATTTTGAATAAAGATATCCAATCTGTATAAATTCAGTAACCCTCTTTAAGTCAGAATTATGACTTAATAATTTTCCCATGCAGATAACCAATTCTCTCAGCATCATTCACTGAATAATTCATTTTTAATGTTGCCTCAAGTATCTGTCACATTCCCTGTGTGAGAGTCTGGTCTGCGGCTATTTGTCTGTCCTGCCTCAAATCTACGCTGTCAC
>NW_003852408.1:294203-298233 GCF_000181295.1 Otolemur garnettii | reverse complement strand
GGTCTAGCATATGAATTTATTCAATTTATTTGATTTAACCTAATTCATGTGGATTTTCACTGGAATTGTACTAAATCCATAGATTTGGGAAGAAGTGACATCTTTGCTGTTGTGAAGTTCCCCTTACAAAAGTAGGGTCTGGCTCTGCATCTGACTGTAGCTTTCTTTAATACAGTTTGGTTATACTTTTCCAATACTCTCCAGAAAGTTTTAGAAATCTTTTGCTGGTTAAGATATTTATACTGTATACTTAATAGATTAAATATGTACCCTTGCAATATGCACCATGAATGTCTTAACACAATAATTAAGTAAATGAAGTAAAGGATATATTAACTAGTTCGATATAAGCATTCCAAACTGCATATAAAATCAGCACATTGTACCCCATAAATGCATTAATGTATACATGATCTATGTGTTTATGACTTAATAAAAAAAAAAAGAAATCTTTTGCTGGATGTGTCCATGTGTACCTTAAGGTTTTATATATCGATCTTGGACTCTTAAGAACTCTCCATCAGATTCAGTGGTTTTGCTGGACAGTCTAATCTTTAGTCACCTTTGTAAGAATAGTTTTATATTTTCTCTCATTTCTTTTACCTCCCTTTCAACTTTTAATTATTTATTTTTCTTGGTGAGAGGGAGGTATTACAGGTTTAGTACCATGTTGAATACAAGTGGTGACTAAGGATCCTTACTTGGGCTCTGACTAATAAAAATACTTTTAAAGTTTTTGACATGAATATTACAGTAGGTTTTCAGGAAGTACCTATATTAGGTTAAGGTGTTTCCATCTATTCCTACCTAGTTTGTGCTAAGTTCTTTTCTTTTAATTTTTTTTGAGCCAGCGTCTTGCTCTGTTGCTCCAGGTAGAGTGCATTAGTGTTGTTGTAGCTCACTGTAACCTCAAATTCCTGGGCTCCAGCAATCCTCCTGCCTCAGCCTCCCAGAGTGCTGGGATTACAGGCACTCTGATTATGGTCACTGCACCTTGCTTAGGTTCTTTTTCTAAATCATGAATGAAAATGAATTTTTAATATTAAAATCTACAGTATGCTTTTCTTTTCTATCTATTGGATTAGCCATGTGATTTTTCTTCTGAAATCTGGCAGTATAGTGATTATATCATATATTCTTGACACCATTGTCCTTGAATTTTTTTTGATAAACCTACTTTACTGTCACATAGTAATATTTTTTAAAACATACTTGCTGGGTTTGATGTGCTAGTATTTTATTTAGAATTTTGCATTTATGGTCACAAGTGAAACGGTCTAAATTGTTATTGGTCCTTGGCAGTTTTGGTCCTGGGGTTTATTGTCTAATAAAACAAGTTGCCTGGCTTTCCCTCTATTATCCACTCTCTGAAACAGTTTGTATAAAATGGGATCATCTGTGTCTTGAAGATTTGATAAAACTTTTCTCTAAAATCATTTGAACCTTGTGTCTTGTCTAAGTGATGTTTGCTGTTAATCAACTTACCTTAACACCAATAATATCTCCATCTTTCAAGTAATAAGGTGCCCCTTGCAAATTATCTTGCTTTTTCTTCTTTTTTCTCTTGGCAATTTGCTGGCTCTAGAGGAAAACAAAACATCTTACTACTCAGCCTCAAATTCTTACTAGATTCCTCATCCCTATGAAAAGCCGCAGTTAACATATTCGCTAGGCCAGGAAGGCCCATTTCTCTAAGAAAACCTCACAACTTTACCCAGCTAGATATTGGAAGCCACTCGAACTTTTCAGGAAAGTATTTGGCAATTTCAATTTTCTCCACAGGAAGGCCATAGAAGTCAGCGACCCTCTGCCTCAGGGACCCGGCAGACCAGCCTCGTGCAGTATCCCACACCACGTCCACGGCCAGGGCATAGGCCCTCTCCCCGGGGATGCGCATCTGTGTCCTCAGCAGCACGTCCTGGGGGCTGCACCAGAAAACAGAAATCACACGCCAGACTTCAGACAAGTGGGTAAAAAGCACACATGGTGAGTGCTGGGGCGCAGCAGGCAAAGCTTCCCCTGGGACTTTGCTGGGCTTCATAAGGAGAAATTTTCCTTAAATCCTGAATACTAGAGGGGAACCCTTATTCCCAACTTTGACTTTCTTCAATCCTGATGAAGAACGGAACCAGAGAACTAAGATATTTTAAAGAAGAACAAAGCCAAGGGCCTGACCTCACCAAGCACCATGACTGATTATACTGCTGTGGTGACAGTGTAGTTCCAAAGACAGGACAGATGAACAGGAAGATGTGCAGGGATAGAAACTCCAAAGAGAAATGATCCCACTCTCAGTCTGCGGCAGTGCCCTGGAGAGGGTGGTGGAGGGAAAGAAAGAGGCGCTGCCTGGGGAGGGCTGCAGAGCGGAGTGGGAAGGATGAGAGGGCCCCAACCTGACTAAAGCCCAACAGGGCCAGCAGCTGGCAGGAGGACAGCGGTTATGCCCTGGATTTGGGGTTCTGTAAATCTGGGTTGGGTGGGGTAGTTGGGAGAAGAGGTTGAGGGTTAAAGTTGAGGAGGGAGACACAAGGCGGGACATGTGGAGCTGCACCTGCAGGAGGAGGGGAGGGAAGAGAAACTGAGAAAAAGGACGTGTGCAGACAGTTACGGGCCGTGAGCAGAGCCACAGACGAGAGCGGGATGGCAGGGAAGTGGGAGTAAAACTGTTCGTTTGAAGATGCAGAGACCTGGAGTGATCGTAAATGCTGTATTTCTGCTACACTAGCGTTGTCAAAGCAGGAAGGGTGATGCTGTGGAGAAGAGGGCATAGGAGGGTGGGCCCGGCGGACACGGCGCTCACAGGGAGCCAGGGAGGCTGCGGTGGAGGAATGATTCTGAGAGGTTGGGCCCCGGGGCCTGTGCCACTCACACCTGCCAGTGCTTGAAGCTGAGGGGTTGTGGGCGCCAATGCTGACGAAGGTGCTGAGGTGATAGAGGCCGCTGAAGAGGAAGATGAGGGACAGGCTTCATGAAGGGCTCAGAGAGCCCTGGAGGTTGGCCAGGGACAGAAGAGGCAAGGAAGGCCCCAGGCAGTGCACGGCCGCCCTTCAGAGCTCAAAGGGCCCTGCTTATGACAGCATGACTAAGGGGCAAGTCGTTTTTTTCTTTTATTTTTTCTTTTCACAAACTTTTAATGCATTTAAACTTCTCCCAAATCCTTGTCAAATCTTACCAACCATTAGTTAGGGAACTGGAGTGTGGTTAAAGGTAGGGGAGATCCTAGGGGATCAAATGCTTCTTATCCATATTGTAAACATCCTCACCTGAAACTCACTCTTATACTCAACATTGCTTTAAAAAAAATGTATTTGAGTCTCATGTTGACTCAGATATGGTGTCAAGACACTACGACACAGCAGTTTGCACAGAATCCACTGTCTTTTCCCATGTCATTTAGAATATTTACTGGCGTTCAAACAATCTAAAATGTAAAGGAAGTGCCGGGCATCCAGCATCCAGCTTCCAGACTCCACTGGAAAAGGGACCAACACAGATATGCCATCACCTAGGAAAAGGCACTGGGGGCTGACCGGAAGGGCCCACAAAGCGAGAACATCCATGTCCTAGATTCATCCACTAGCCTGGAGAGTAAAGGTAAGTGCTGGAGCTCTCGGGAGTCACCTACGTGGGGTACAGTCCACAGCCGCGGCCTGAAGTGATGAAGAGAGGCCTCTGGAGATGCAGCAATAGCCTCATGCAGTCTGTGCCCTTGCGCCCAGAAATTCCTATGTGAGAAAGAAGTTTCCGTCCTACCTAGGAGCTGCTGAGGTTGGAGGGATGACACTCCTACATGTCTCAAAGCCACCGAAGCCTTAATGTGCCTTCCTGCGCCTCCTGCACCCTCAACTGCCCACTTGGGTGTGTGATGTGCAGCCTTCCACATTTCCTGCGCTCCCACGAACCTAAGACTCGTCCTTACACAGACAAAGCCCGGGCTCTGGGGACAGTCCCAGGAACAGAACTGTACTTGCTCTTTCTTTTCTCTTCCCAGAGAAAATCTAAGTTGTTCTTAGATGCAATGCTCAACACA
>NW_003852408.1:273248-291923 GCF_000181295.1 Otolemur garnettii | reverse complement strand
GGCAGTGCTCAGACACACCCCATCAGTGTGTGTATGTCCTTATGGGCAGTGCTCAGACACATTGCATCAGTGTCCTTTTCTCAGACCATTATTACATAAATAGGCAAAATATACAAAACAATTCATTCACCCACTCAAAGATACAATCAGTTTATAAGACTTTAAAGAAGTGCCCAACTTTATTAGCCCTCAAAACACTGGTGCAAATCACACCAAGACGACCCCATTCATTTAGCAGCATCTAAGCAATGCTGCTTGGAGGGTGAGGTGAAACATATACTCATCAATTCCGCTTGTGGGCATGTAAGTTGTGACAACTTACCTGAAAAGAATTTAATAATTTAAGAGGTTTAAAATATCCATACTCTTTAGCCAGGAAATGCCCTCTTGGAAACTACTCCTGATTATATAATTTGGGTTAAGAGTACATGTTTAATTTTTAAAAGACAGGATTTTGCTCTGTCACCCAGGTTGGAGTATAGTGGGGTGATCACAGCTCACTGCAGCCTGAACTCCTGGGTTCAAGTGAACCTCCTGCCTCAGCCTCCTGAGTAGCTGGACACCATAGGTGTGTGCTACCATGTCCAGCTAATTTATTTCCTATTTTGTAGCAATGCGGTCTCACTGTGTTGCTTAGACTGGTCTTGAACTCCTGGCCTCAAGCTATCCGCTCACCTCAGCCTCCCAGAGTCCTGGGATTATAGGCATGAGCCACTGTGTCTGTGTTAAATTGTTAAATTTTTAAAGAGATGAATCACCGCCTATGACATGTGTGCATAACATTATTTGTACAATAGAATTTCTTACCCCAAGTTTTCTTCTTTCTGAAGGGGCTCTAAGCAGATCTCAGCTCTCCGTCCCAGTTTATATTCCCTGATAGGTGAAACAAAGTAATATAGAGTGACATGCTACTTAATTTTTTAAAATAATTTTTTTTTCAAATTTTAAGCTTTTTCTTACACAAAGGATTGATTTCTGAATACCATATAAGGATACTTGAGCTTTTAGAAAAGGGCGAAAACTAGAACACTTGCCATGGTGATTACATGCTTGGGTTGTTTCCTAACAGGGATGTGGAAGTCTGGCTCTATAAAGATGGTCACGTTGTCAAAGAAACCTCCCTCTGTCTAACCAGGGGGTAGGTCCCTATGCCAGTCACGTTGGGGTAGTAAGAGAGTGGATGTAAAAGAAGCCCTAAGGGCTGCTATTTGCAAAGGAAACTAATGACCATTTAATGCCCCAAGTACTCTCTGAGTTCAAAGCTCCAGGAGGACCAGCTGAATCAAACATTTTCTGACAGAGGACCAGCTCACCCCTGCCTTCTACTTTACTCCAAATACTTCACTTCCTAGTCATGACAGTGTCACCGTTTCTGGAGCATAGAAGAAATATACAAGGCTACATTTGGACTTAACATGGAAAACTGAAATCACAGTAGAGTGTGTGATAAAAAGCACTGTCCAACTCACATTCCTCGAATTAGCAGGAGTGAGCTGTTACTATCTGACACAAAAGACCAACTCCTCTATGAAGCCCTCCCACTGCCCAGTGTGGCAGCAGGGAGGGACAGCCAGGGCCCACCCATAAACCTACTTGAGTAGCTGCCGGTTGGCTCGTAAAAGTCTGCCCAGGCGCTTACTCTCTACTGTCCAGGCTCTGAGGAAGGCTGGGGACAGAACACTGCATTCCAGGAAAGGGAGCAAGGCCACGGCCTAGAAAAAGAAACAGACATTTCTCCAATGGTTTTAGAAAGCACTCTTAAACACACTCTGCTTCAGAAAAAACAAGCAGCACTACATAAGGACATCTGAGGGAAAGAGTACCTCGAGGGATGATAAAAATCTTTTTTGAAAATCATAGGAATATGTATCTCTTAAATGAAATTGATCTTGAGTAGTTTTTATCTTCCTCTCCATTGAAATCAGCTTGCGAAATGAGCTTTCTATTTCTAAATATGAGCCAAAAGTTCATTTTAATCATTATGTTCCAAAAATGAGACTTTAGGATTGATTTTTTTGTGAGTATAATTCACAACAGCAGAGTCTGCGTTAACAAAAGGACTTCACCTTCACCTTCACCTTCACCTTCACCTTCACTGGTGCTAATGCGATTCTCCAGTGTCTGCTCTGCCAATGAAGTTAACACTTGATCCTGCAACATGGCCAAGTCTGGCTCTGAGCAGTAGGCCCAAACTGCTTGTTGTAATTCAGCAGCAGTGGATAACTTTCTGCTCTCATTTATATTTCAGTTGAAGCATATAAAGTTGCCAAAATTCATCCATTTTTTGATCTAAAAACAGCATCTTTCAACCTAATACAAGAAAAAAGTAACTTCCCACTTGTTATCCTGAGAATAAAGCTGTCTGCTGTTTTGAAGGTGATTTCATACATTAAGGACACATAAATGCCAACTATCAACAAGTGCTGGTCAGACAGCACACGCCTCTGCAGTTTTGCCTTTGAGAGAAAGAAGGGACGCTCACTGAAGTCCAACAACAGGAAGAGAGATGCCTTTTGACACTATTGTACTTAATCCGGCCTCTCCACTTGGAGAAAACCCCACTTCTCTGTGAATATTAATGTGAAAGAAAATACAACATCGAGTTTAGCAACCTAACATGAGAGCTGATGTCCCGAGCTCCTGGGAAACTCATAACACAGCTTTTCATAACAACATTTAACATATGGATCACAATGGTACAAAAACAATGTAAATAAAGGGGTAGAGTGGATGCTTTACAAATGCTTCAAGAAACCATGTTTCCCTATAAAATAAAAATGAACAGAAGCTGCAAATCACTGAGTGTAGATTCAAACAAAGCACAGCATGCCTGTCGGAGTGGGTCAGTGAGGGCCACCATGTGCTGCCTGCGTGGTACTTACCACTGAACATGGCATATGACAAATGCCATATCAGAACAGACTGTAGTTGGGGGAAAAGGAGATAGAAGAATATATTAATATCTCACTGGAAGAAGCCGTATCAGCACTAAGTCGCGCTGCAGAGAAGCCTGACCTGAGACTTCAGATCCACCAGCGCGGCGTCTTCCGTGACCTCCACGTCTCCCAAGTAGAGGAGGGGACCTTCCGCAGGCGTGTTCCCTGGATCACCTTCCAAAAGACAGAGCTGGATGCTTAGAAGGAATTTTAAACTTATCTATTTCACATTTCTGAAACACATTGCCATGTTGTGATACAAGAACAAGTTTATTAAGATTCCATTTGGGAACCTGTGCATTTGAGTCCCTGGCACTGCCTGGTGGGTAAGTGGGCTGGGGCCACTGCTGGCAGAAGATCATGAGGATTGAACTCGTATCACCTTCCTAGAATGTGTCTCGGCACATTCTCGCCTGTTTCAAAGACTTGGTTAGTAGGTCACTTTGCCTGTATTCTTTATCTGACCTTCCTGTTTCTTTCTCATAACATGGATCCCAACTTGCTATTCTTCTGTCTGCTTTCACGTATGGGTGCGTTTAATTGGCCTCAACAGAATAGGACTTTCAAGGGGGGCTGGCCGTCATCTTGCTCATCTCCTCAGTGCCTGGTGTGGCAGGCACCACGTAGTATATGCCCAATAAGTGTTTTCTTTCCCAACTTTGTTTTAAAATGGGGAAAAACAAAATGATGTGTCATCAAAAACTCTGAATATAAAAGCTGGCAACTGAATTTCAAATTTGGAATATCTTTACTTACTCTCAGTTTCATTAAATGTCTTTGTTTCTTGCTGAGAACTTGCAGACAGGTGCTGAGTGGAGTAAGTGCAGGAGTTGTTCTTCCTATGTCTTAAGGACATGGCTGGCCCTACCCTACACACGCTGCTGGGCAATTGTACGCAAGGAAATATGCCGTCTCCCAATGGACAACAGAGTTCAGGTCAAAGATGGGCTGCACACAGCATGCTGGTCTCCTAAGATTACAACTGCGCCTTTACTGTCCCTGTTCTATACTAACCACCAAGCTGCAGTTGCCACAGTACTCAGTGTGACAACACGCTGCCCAGGTGGTGGCCCAGGGCAGCAGGCTGCATCCCACAGCCAGGGACATAGGAGGCCGCACCGTGCAGGTCTGTGCAGCTGCACCCACAACGTCCACGCAATGATGAAGTCACCTAACTATGCATCTCTCAGAGTTGTCCCCTTCGTTAAACTACACAGAAGTGTACTTCCCCCCTGTTGTGATATAGAAATATAATACTACCAAAAACGAACCTTTTCCTTTACTTTATGTAGAAACATACTGACTAAAACATGCCTTTAAAATCTGACACGTAACTAGTATTCTACCATTAAAGCATTTTTAAGAATTAATTAACATGAACTAATATAACCCAACTAAAAAAACGATGGCAATTTCATAGCTGATTCAACATATAACTCTAAATCTATAATCCTGATTTCAAAGAATAAGGAGATAGGATTTCACTCATTTATATTAATTTAATTGCTGAGGTTTAAAAGATAAAAATAAAAACGTAATACTCAAAGGTACTAGAAAAGAGAAATAATTAAATATAATGTGATAGAAAGAAATAATATAGCTAATGACTTGGGCTTACTGAAAGATTTTTTTCCGTCTATAGTTATAAAAGTGATTAAACTGTGTTTTCTATATAATGAAGTAGATAGAACTCTGCTTTGTATAAAGGCAATTCAACTTATTGCAGGCAACTTCTGTCCATGGTGATGTGTATGCTAAATTTTGAGTAAGGTAACAGATTTGTACTCTGTCTATATTTCTTTCCAGAAGTCAGTGAAACGATGTCAGATGACCTAGAAACAGTTTCTGAGGGCTCTGGGGGTAGAGGCAGAAAGACCAGGAGACGTGCAGGATGTGGACTCCTACCTTGGTCTCTGCCCTTGTGGGTCATTAGGATTGGTTGAAGCCTCAATATCCTGATACAGGAAAATAAATGGGCCCTGACGATCTTGAGAGATGTATATAAAAGATCTTTGAAAAAGAATAATACATTGACATAATAATAAAAATGAGATACATAGAGCTCTATAGAGGTTACAAAGCACTGTGTAAGGATAGGATGGTGCTGCCATTATCCAATGACTTATTATATTATAAATAGGTTTTCATTTTCAAACTTGCATTTTTATAAGAAATATTTCAGTTGCCTCTCGGAGCAAAAGAGCCATTCTACTTTTCTTTATGACATGCTGGCAGCTGGAATCTCTTTCTGTGCTCACCTTGAGTAGAAGCAGCTCTGCATGTCCCTCCCGCAGCAGAAGCACAGCTGGTCTGGTCCCGTGGGCTCTCGCAGGGCCTTGCGCGTCCCTGAGGCTGGTACCACCAGATAGGCACCTTCAGGAAACCCTAAGGGATGGAGCATTTTCAATGCTGTGATTAAGTGACCCTCCCCTTTTACTCCCACAAAGAGTCTTGAAGACATAAAATGTTCTTGAATTTACTGTTTTTCCTTAGATTTATTAACTGTCATAAATTGACAGCTACTTGTTCATTATTTTAACAATCAATAATTTGAAATCCTTGAAATCAGACTTCAGGGTGACTGGACTATGTTCTTGCTTAGAGCAGTGATTTTCAACTGGTGAACCATGACAGGATCTTAGGCAAATTATTTTCAAAAGAAGTTCAAAGCACAGTAAGTATACTTTCTTACTCTTTTTTTTTTTTTTTGATCAACATAATTTATGTTTGCTGCAGAAGTTTATAGGTTCAAGTGTGCCGTGAGATAAAAAAGGTTGGAAAACACTGGCTTAGAAGTATCTCTGTAGATCAATGAATGAGAGACACACACAGTAACAGACATTTGCCTGCAAACACCCTGCAGAGCACTATGGCATCACGCACGGGCACGGGCATGGCAGGCAGCTCTGTTTACTACAAAGAAGCAACAACGTATTGACCTCAGTCAGACTCCTGCACACAAAGTGCTTCAGGAGTACCCTGCAATGCCTGTAATTTTGGCTTTACTAATTTATCAGTTCTTCCCATCTCTTTCTTTTTTTTTGGTTAGTAAAGAAATTTGATCTGCTGCTAAGAGATTAAAGATGTTACAGTGCTCAGTTTCCAGCAACGGAAGATGAGAAAGTAAAAAATAACCAGATAAAATATTTTAGATATACAGTTCAATAAATGCCTATTAGCATATTTTTCTGTTTATCGAGCTGGTAAAGATTAACAAAACTCATCCCCCATTTAGTTAACTAAATAACAACAATAGAACTCCATTTTTTCTACCTCGCAGATAGTTAAAAATCAGAAAGTCTAACAACATTCTGTTGGTAAAAATTTGGGTAAACTCGAACTCTTATAAGTTGGTGGTAGGAATATAAACTACTGCAAAGTTTTCAGAGACCAATGTGGCCATTAACTGTCAAAATTTAAACTGTGAACTCCTTTGCCACAGCCACATTTAGAACTTTACCTTCTGATAAACTAGCACGTATATACAAAGCCACACGTGCAGGACATTCATGCCAATCGTTTACAGGAGCAAAACCTGTGACCCAACCTCAGAGTCCCTCTTTAGAAGGCTGGTTACATCACGGGAGGCCAGGGCCATGCTCGGTACTTCTTACCAAGCACTTTCAGTTCCGGGAATTTACTCGTAGGTCTATCTGCTCATATATATGGACATGCAAGCTGTCACCCTGGGTAGAGTGCAGTGGTGTCATAGCTCACAGCAACCTCAAACTCCTGGGCTTGGGTGATTCTCTTGCCTCAGCCACCCAAGTAGCTGGGACCACAGGTGCCTGCTGTAATGCCTGGCTATTTTTTTGGTTGTAATTGTCATTATTGTTTGGCAGGCCCAGGCTGGATTCGAACCCATCAGCTCAGGTGTATGTGGCTGGTGCCTTAGCCACTTAAGCTACAGGTGCTGAGCCTCAAAAATTAGCTTTAAAGATCACTTTAAAAATACAACAGAACGCTACGAGGTCATGAGAAGGAAGAGGGCAGCAGGTTTGTGTGGCATGTGGTCTGTGTGGGGAGCTCCTCAAGATACATTAACAACAAACCATATTGTTCACCCATATTGTTGCTTGTATCAGCAGAAGACTGGAAACCACCTTTTCCAGTTGGTCTCCTTATGTAAACTTTGGAGTGTAGAACATGATATCCTATGTAAACTTTAAAAAGGACAGGCACATGTTTGCCTTCAGCATACAAAGGCCAGTAATGTTTTTCTTAGAAGGCTATACAAGCGGGAATAAGTTAACTGTCACTCTCTCCAGAGAGAAGGATGTGGGAGTGACTGTTGCTTTTTATTGCATAACCTTCTGTGCTATGTGATTTTTCTAATCATATCCTAACAATTGGTTACCCAAGTATTAAAATTTAGGGCCATTTTTTATTCTTTGCTCTTTATACATATCCACATTTAATAGAATAAATTAAAAAGTGATGAAATGAACCCTTCCCTATGCTGCTATGCTAGATAGGATTGGAAATTTGGCACACTTGTTGGGAAAGCAATTTGGCAATACATCTATAGCATCAAGTCTATGAAAAGTTCATGCCTTTTGACTTAGTAATTCTACCTTTGGAACTTTAAGAAGGATTTATACTTAAGTACTATTTATAAAAACACTAAATTTTCAACAATGAGGATATAGGTGAATTAAACTGTAGCAAATTATTATCTTGGATATAATGAATGTTTTGGATTTCATGATGAAGTTAAAATGTTAAGTATAAAAAGTAGGAAATAAAATTTTATAAACAATTGATTTCAATTTTTTAATCAAAGATTTTTTTTTTTTTTGAGACAGAGCCTCAAGCTATCCTCCTGGGTAGAGTGCTGTGGCTTCACAGCTCACAGCAACCTCCAACTCCTGGGCTCAAGCGAGTCTCCTGCCTCAGCCTCCCAAGTAGCTGGGACCACACGCGCCCGCCACAACACCTGGCTATTTTTTGGTTGCAGCCGTGATTGTTGTTTGGTGGGTCCGGGCTGGATTCGAACCTGCCATCTTAGGTGTGGCTGGCGCCTTAGCCACTTGAGCCACAGGCGCCGAGCATTAATCAAATATTTATAGGGCACTCTACCCAGGGCAACTGAATGAGACCCTGCCCAAAAAGAAAAAAAAAATTTACAGGAAGGAAATATACATTAGATATTCTGTTATGACTGTCTGTATTTCCCCATTTTCCTACAATAAGAATGTATCATCTTTGTAATCAAAAAACAGTAACTGTTACTTCTAAAATGTCTATTCATATATAAAATCTTACCGGAGGAGGAAGTTTTCCTTCTATTAAAAGCAAAGTATCTCCAGAAGATATCATAAGCTCTTTCAGTGTTGCATCCTGGGAATACAGAAATTCTTTTTTGTCACTTATGACTTCTGAAAGGAACAAAGAGAGCACTGGATCTTTTTAGCCCTGTGCCTCTATTATCTTTTTAAGACATAAAGGAATAATAAAGCAGATATTGAAGTCAAAGGAAATAAGCTAAGACTATAAAATCAGCATAGCACTACATAATAAATTGTGGGATCTGAACTGTAAGTATCATAAAAGATCTGAGGAAAGGGAGATGGATGAGAGGAGAAATGATGAGACTGACTTATGAAAGATGAAATTTTAGTTAAGCCTAAAAGGATGGGTTGGATTTAGAAGTCTGGAGGAAACAAGAGAAGGAATTTCTCATGAAAAAGAGAACAGGGTTGATAGTAGGTATGGCTTATTTTTGTAGAATTAAGAGACTAGACTGACTGGAATGTGAAGTATGGCTGGAGAGGAGCAGGAAATAAATGTGATGCTCAAATTCACTGCCACATAGGAGTAAAACTCAATTCAATTCAAGTTGGGGGGAAGGGGAGGGAGGGAAAAGGGAGGGAAGGGGGAGGTTGGTGTGCTCCCAGTGAATGGTCACAACGTTGGGGTGTATGGCACACCTTTTGAGTACAGGACACAACTTCAAGATGGACTCTACCTAACAAATTCAAATTTGTGACCTGGTTGTTTGTACCTTCACATTAACTTGAATTAAAAAAAAACAAAAAACCTTGGCTCAGCACCTATAGCTCAGTGAGTAGGGTGCCAGCCCCAGTATACGTGGCTGGCAAGTCTGAACCCAGCCTGGGCCTGCCAAACAATGACAACTACAATAAAAAAAATAGCTGGGTGTTGTGGGGGGAACCTGTAGTCCCAGCTACTCAGGACTGAGGCTGAGGACAGGAGGCTGAGGCAAGAGAATCACTTAAGCCCAAGAGCCACAGCATGCTACCAAGGGTGACGTAGTGAGACTGCCTCAAAAAAACAAAAAAACCCAAAAGAAACTATAAAAAAAAAAAAGATGAATGGCTAACATAAAAAATGAAAATAAATAAATAAATATGGACCAGAAGCCCAGGTGCAAACCGAGGGATGTGGGATAGATGTGGGATTTCTGAGGTGTTTCAAAAGATGAGTTTGGCTGCTACAGCATGACATTCTGAAGTGGCAAACACCTGGGCCCAGGGGAAGTGCGGTACTTTAGGGAAGAGGCGAGAGAAGGCTTAAACCCGCCAAGAAAGGAGTGGCAGAACTGATGAGCCTTGGAAACAGGAAGACCCAGAGGTGAGTAGGGTGAGCAAGTATTAGTGTAAAGGATTAGGGCGGGAAGACAGATGGCATATTGGAAAGAGAAGCCAGTTTTGAGGGTCATGAATTTGTTTTTAGATGAGTTATTTGATATGGATTTGGGAATTAGAGAAGAACATGCTGAAACTTTCTGAGTAAATGCATTCTTCTGCCAGCCACACTGAAGAGTCTTTGAGGTCTGCTTCTTGCTCCACAGTCACTCCTGAGTCAAGGCTCAGAGGGCCTATCTCTGCCACCTTCCTGACTGCTGTACCGCAGGGCGTGTCCCAGGGAAGGCCCCAGCATGCCTGCTGAAATCAGCCCTATGCTGACATTCAATGCCACCATATCACTGAACAGAAGCCAGGCAGGTAAAGATGGGGGAAAGGGCAGCTGACCACAAGTATCCAAGCTTCCTCACAAAGCTTCACTCTGTGTCCACCTCTAAGGTCACTGGTGTGGCCTTTAGGTAACTGTTGTTTATTCTCTACAGTTCACTACCTAGCCCTCCTCGGAGCACGTTCTCCCACTGGTCAGAAAGGGATTTATCACAGATGTTAGAAATGGTCCCTCTATCAAAAACCAAAGGAAGAAAGAGTGAAAACAGACCCATTCATAGGTGTCTGTATCCTACAGAAAATAATTACAGCTTTCTCATGAGTGGGATGGATGTCTTGAAAATACAAACTAAACTTATCATTTTTAAGAGTAAAATGTATAGAAATAATCTTACTTCTTCATATAAAGGCTCTCCGGCTTCATAGCACCAATCCATTTTTCGTAAATGCCAGGTATCTCCTATAAAGAAATCAAAATCAAGATAAAAACAAAATCAGAACATGTTTTAAGAGTTTGTCAGGGATGGCCCTCTATTTTTTTTTTTTGAGAGTCTCAAGCTGTCGCCCTAGGTAGAGTGCCATGGCATCATCACAGCTCACAGCAACCTCCAACTCCTGAGCTCAAGTGATCCTCTTGCCTCAGTTTTTCTATTTTAGGTAGAGCTGCAGTCTTGCTCTTGCTCAGGTTGGTTGCAAACTCGTGAGCTCAAGCAATCACCCGCCTCGGCCCCCCAGAGTGCTGGGATTCACCTGCCCAGCCAGGGATGGCCCTCTAGATAAATGAATATCAAATGAGATGTGTTCATTAGTTTTTTAAGTAAATTATCTCTTCCAGAGCATGAAAAAAATCTAGCCGTTTCCTCAATTTGGTCTATTTGACCTCTCTTCCACCAAGAACTATATATTCATGAATAAAAACAATACTTGCTATTACTATACAATATTTCCATTATACTTTTACTATTTCTATATAAACACATATATATCACTCATCAGTATCCACATAGGCACATATCTCTGTAGGTACAGACTCTCCTCTGAAAGCAGTATGAACTGACGTCTGTTTTACCGTCATGGCTGGAAGCGCAAGTAACATAGCTTGGCAACTGCTAATGTGTGCGAGAAAATTATTCTTATCTACCTGGCAGTTAATCAAACAAAAACACAGAGCTAGTGCTTTCTGAATGGCATTTCAGTGAAGCTGGCATAAGTGAATATTTGTAAATGTTAAATAGACTTTAATAAGATACTGATAAACTTGTTACACTGGTGAAGTAATTATTTTAGGGGGGGTAGAGAAAGTGGAAGGAGCAAAAGTTAGAAATCTTGGCTATTAAAAATAAAAGCAATGTTTATAAGCAAAAGACTCCCCCACCCACCCAAAGCATCTGATAGGAATAAACACAGATCTCATAATTATTTCCACAGGCCCGTGTGTGAACGCAAACACTCTTCTTTGCAACCCTCTTTGTCACTGGTTCCAGTTTTAAGTATAGTGATATTTAAATCAACTTTGAAACTTAATTTAAGTACCTTCAAAAATCACCTATAAGTTAAAAGTAAACACCACTACTTCACAGCAAGCGTGGTTCTGAAAGCAGAGACCTAGCTGCTGTGGCATAACTCTGGTGAACCACGGGACTTTTCTTCGCTCTTGTTCCTCTGTCTATAAGGCAGGAAGGGGCGAGAGTCCCTGCATGGTGAGACTGCTGTCCAGATTAAACGAGATATTGCAAGTACACGTCAAGAAAGAATGCCTTGTACCCAGAGTACCTTAACTTTCTTCCCAGATAACAAGCACTTAGCCCTCCGCTTCACTGGAGTTTGAGGACAGCAAAACCTTCTACTGAAAGCCCAGCGATGCCACACCAACCTTGCCAATGGGATCCCATCCAGAAGGGAAGCTGCTTCTGGTTACCTTGGATTTATTTTTTTCATTCTCATTACATTCCTAATGCATTGAAATTTGCAGTGACAGTAAAAACATAAATGAGTGAAGGACCTGAGTAATTCCTGCTGGTATAAACCTTAGCTTTATCCCCACTGGGTTCTTCCTGGGTTCCCTGTACTCGGTGCTCATCTACCACTGGCTTGCTTTCAGTTTGCAAACAGGAACCAGAAGAACTCATTTTGTATATATAGAAATGGAATTTATTTTTCTTTCTCCATAATCCTGTCAAATTTTATCCCACAATGCTGGACGGGGAAAAAGTTTGAAAGGTTTTCATTAGGTTTGTAGATAATCAATTTTAAGCCAAGAGTGTAAATAAGATTATATCTTTGTGGTAAACAGCTTACCTGGTAGGCCAGATTTCTCAAGCATTATCTTTAAACACTGTAAAAAAAAATTACATCCAATGTTATTTTTCCATTTCTGAGTTATTTTTCTAGGAGAAAACACTCTTTTTGGACCCAAGACCTATATAAGTCTGACTGTATTTAATAATTGTTGAATAAAGATATACACAGTTAAAATGATACATAAGTCAGCTTTCCCTTTCTAAGAGCTAGGTAGGCCAAATTCAGGAGGGGAAAAAAACCACAGCACTTTCTTGTGTTCACTTTCTAGAGTTCAAAGTTTCATTTACTGAGCAGGTATGAACCATGACTGACAGTGTGCATTTAACCAGATATGATTAATTAGGATGATTTTATAGACATACATTAAACTCTGAATCCTATGGATAAAAAAGTAGCCCTTTATTTAGCATCCATGAAACAGCTGATCATAGAACACAAAAGAAAGAACTGTGCACTCTGTAGTCTCATGTCACGGCCCCCAAATGACACAGTATTAATGAAAGGTTAAAGAAAACAAAAACAGCAATTAGAACACTCACCTTCTGGAGAGAAAAAACATTCCTAAATAAATCCTGAGCAAAAAGTAAAAATAAAATTTAATTTCTCCAGGCACGAAGGCTCATGCCTATAATCCTAGCACTCTGAGAGGAGGCTGAGGTAGAAGGACTTGAGCTCAGGAGTCTGAGACCAGCCTAAGCAAGAGCAAGACCCCGTCTCTACTAAAAACAGAAAAAACTGGCTGCATTCCCAGCTACTTTGTGGGATGAGGCGGAAGGATCACTTGCACCCAGGAGTTGGAGAGTGCAGTGAGCTATGATGATGCCACTGCACTCTAGTCATGGTGACAGAGCAAGACTCTGTATGAAAAAATAATTTCTACTACACTAGAGCAGAGGGGGCAAAAATAAGGATGCTTACTGCTATATTGTTTGTAAAAAGAGAAAAATGTCAAACAATCAAAACAGCTATCAATGGGTGAATATTTTAAAAACTAGGAAATCTCGATTGGTCTTAAAAGTTCTTTACAGTATTTCAAGTGAAATTTAGAGTTCTAGCATAATACACGCAGCCTGATCCCATTTATGATTTAAAAGAAGCCACAGAAACAAATTGTGCCCTTCATGTCTATGTGTGCACGGGGGCACATTCTGGCACAGGCACAGCAAAGGTCTGAATGGCACCAAGTCTACTCGTGTGGAGAAGAATATGTCACCTGATCATAACTGACTTCTAGAGAAGGGTCTAGAATAGGGTGGTGACCAAGGGGGGTTTAAAAAGTGAGAATAAATCTATGATCACTTATATGATTAAAAATAAAATTAAGGAATGCTATAAAGTATGGGCAGTGCCTGTGGCTCAGTGAGTAGGGCGCCGGCCCCATATACTGAGGGTGGTGGGTTCAAACCTGGCCCTGGCCAAACTGCAACAAAAAAATAGCCGGGTGTTGTGGTGGGTGCCTATAGTCCCAGCTACTTGGGAGGCTGAGGCAAGAGAATCACCTAAGTCCAAGAGCTGGAGGTTGCTGTGAGCTATGGTGCCACGGCACTCTACCGAGGATGACAGAGTGAGACTCTGTCTCTAAAAAAGAAAAAAAAAAGAATGCTATAAAGTATAATTATAGATTGCTTAGAAAATCATGATGATGACAGCTATTAATTAAAACATGGGGAATGGGACCAAAGGGTATTCAAAGAAAACTACAGTCTTAAAGGCTTTCATTGCTTAAGAAAAACATACAATGGAATATTCACTTTCACTGCATTCTGAAATGAAGTCCATACATTGCAACTGGTTGCTATTTCTCTTACGACTTTTTGACCTGTACGTTTCCCCTGGACTCCAGTTTTATCTATTGAAGAGGAGTTTTCCAATTTGGAATTTGCAGACTGTAGATCTGAGGTGCATTTTACATGTGCTTATGTCTCCTGAGTTTCTTCTAAACTGGTAGACCTACAGGCTTGCTCAGACTCAGGTGCAGGGTTTTGGTTTTTTAAAGAATAGCATGTGTACTGTACTGAGCTTCTCTAGTGTTTGAGTGTTGCTCTTTTTTTGGGTTGTTAGCAGTCTATGAGAATCATTGCCTCTGTCCATTAATTTATTAGGAGTTGAAAAATTGTGATATTATAAATTTTTTTTGTGATATTCTAAAATCCCTTATTCATTTATTAGCTGGAATATTTCTATAAAGAAAAACTTCTCATTGCAAAGAAAAAAACAGAACAAATGCTTTTCCCCATTTATGGTTTCCTACCATCTGCTATAGGTAACCAATAAATATTTTCTTTTAGAATCATTATGAACATGTAGATTTTATGCATATGTTTTAACTAATTTTAATTATCATTCTCACTGATGTCCAAATTGTCTCCCATCTTTGACTAGTGGGCTCCATGGTCTTTTTTGAGGATTCCAAGAGTCTTTGGTTAGTAGCCTCACTGCTGTCTATGATGATGGTCTGTTCCAGTCTCACCTTACATATTTCCTGACCTACGTATAAAATCAGACACTATTCCAAGATGCCCAGGTTCCTATTAGTTTAAAAAAAAAAATGTATTTAGCAACCATAATCTTGGGTGGTAGGGGTGTTTGCTGCTATGGAGTTGGTCTCTAAGCTATGTCAGAGGACCAAGCTAGAAAAAAACTTCTTTAAGAAAAAATACAGGAAGCTCATTCAGACTCTTCAAATTCAGATTTAGAAGTTTGGGTTTTTATTTAATCACACTGATTTCACCTATCTCTCCATTTTCTAATACTCAAAGTCCCAGCTGTCAATAATAGCAAAACAATTGTTTATTTGTTTATCACACACACACATATATACAAACACTGATACCTGTGTTTATATGTATAAAATATTACAAAAATAATGCCAAAGTGTTAATATTAGTGGGTCTGGGATGATGAAGGGTTTTCATTTTTTCTTTAAATCTATTTCTGCATCTTCTAAATTTCTATATTATTGGTAATCAAAAACAATAGTGATCTTAATGAAAGATTCTAATTGGCTCACCAATTTTCAAGCTTCCCACACTCTTCCTTTAGTGGGCGCATGTAATTCTTTGAAGTATTTTACATAAACCCTAGCCTGAGGCGCTCGCTCCAGACCCTAACACAGGAGGCCGCTGGCGCCCCATGCTCAATACCTTCACCCCTGAAAATAAAAAGTAAAATCACCTACGTCTCTCACAGATGTTGTTTCTTCCACCATCAGCTCCATCTCTGTGCCAGGTTGAACATCACTCCCCATTGCAAAAAACAGGAATAGCTAAGACCAAGACAGAAGTATGAATGAAGTGTAATCTGAATTGAAAATTCATGCTTGTATTATTTACTTTCAAGAAAGTAAAAGTAAAGCTAAGGATCCATGAAACTGTAATGAAAATCTCAAATTATGTAGACGCAAGACTATGTTGAGTAATTTAATGCTATAATTTAAAGAACAATTTCACCTACGTAAAAATGTAAAGAAATGCTTCATCATCGTCGTGTTTTACTCCTTATCAACGTCTCTCGCACACACTCCTTCTTCCATGATCTCCACCTCTGTCTCAGTAACTGCCTATGGCACTTTCCAATTACTATACACAGTTAAAATCAGTTATATTTTCTCTCAGTCACTTGATTATAATTTTATTTTCTGCCTGGGGATTCTGTATGTTATAATTCCCAAGACTCTAAGGAAAAATGAAAATCTCATCTCGTCAATTCAGTTCCTTACAGCCCTGCTTTTTCTAACTCAACATCACTTATCATGTTTTCCCTCCTATTAGCTTCATCGCTGTTATTTGCTAGAGTTCAAGGGAAAGCAAAATAAAGGCAAAGTAGTTGGAAAACTAATTAAGTGAATCCACAAATCATGGGAAAACTGATGTGAGTCCAGCTTACTCTGATACAGGGTATTAACAATAAGAACATCAGGGCAGTGCCTATGGCTCGGTGAATAGGGCGCTGGCTCCATATACTGAGGGTGGTGGGTTCAAACCCAGCCCTGGCCAAACAAAAAAAAAGTGGTGGGCGCCTGTGGTCCCAGCTACTTGGGAGGCTGAGGCAAGAGAATTGCCTAGGCCCAAGGAGTTGGAGGTTGCTGTGAGCTGTGATGCCACAGCACTCTACGGAGGGTTAATAAGTGAAACTCTGTCTAAAAAAAAAAAAGAAGAACATCATTATGGCTTTTAAACTATTAATAAGCTGATTAACTAGGCAGGGCATCTGGCAAAGTAACCTGATGATATTTTATATAGAAAATGAACAGTGATAAAGTCAAGAGGAAAGAGAGGTTGCTGAGAGACTATTGTATTATTCTACAGAGTCATGAAGCCCAAAATCAATATACTATATTTCATTAAGTCTAAAATGCTACGATTAGGTTCATTATTTTATGTACTACTAAAAGAGGACAAAAAAAGCCAAGTGTAGTTGTAACTGCAGAAAGTCACCAACTGGAAGATGCAGCCTAATCTCACAGATATTAAAATCCACAGGTATCTTAATTTATGAAATATAGTGGTTGGACATGGTAGCTGCTCAATCTTAAAAAATCCCTTTTAACTACAAAATTTTCACAGAAAAAGAATTTTATCAATATGCTTTGGCATAATGTTTTATATTTAAATAAAAATGTGCTCCTAAAATAAAATGTATCTTTTAAGGAAAAGGAAAACTTTTAGAGAAAAAGGTTACTACTGGAGTGGTTATGGTACTAATTATAAAATTAAGACATTCTGGTTATGGAAAGGTCAATTTTACTCTGACAGGCGACCTTATTTTACCTGAGAGGAAGTTGGTGCTTTTCCAAGACACAGGCCCAATGAACTTCCCATCTTCAGTTCTGCTTCCTTCAAAGTATAACAGTCTGGCACTGTAAAGAGTTTTAATAACGTGAGGCATGGGAGGGTGATTGGAGAAATCACCTCTATGGTTTATCTTACAAGGGTACAAGTGAATCTTTCTAAAAGTAGAATATAAACATCTTAACACAGTAACTAAGAAAATGATATAAAGGCTATGTTAACCAGTTTAATGAAAGTATTTCAAATTGTATATGAAAACACCACACTATACCCCATGATTGCATTAATGTACATAGCTATTATTTAGTAAAAAAAAATTCCTACCTCTTTAAGCAAAATAATACACTGAAATCAGTCTGTCTTTCAAAGTTAAGAATACCAAAAAAGAAGAAAAATGAGTTGCATTTCAGACAAAAGGGCGCCATGCGCTGTGGCTATACCTGATTTTCTATTTCCACATTCCCATTTTTACTCCTTAGCAACAGTGCTAAGACTCAGCTATGAATGTTCTAATTTCCTACTCAATAAAAATGCCTTGTTCAAACAGCTACTGTCAATATGGATTAAAAGGCACATATTCTGAATTGATTAATGAATGATGAACTAGCTTCTTTCAACTTTAAAATTGTGATTACCATCAATAATTAGACTAGGCTTAGTGCCTGTAGCTTGGCAGCTAGGACGCCAGCAATATAACCAGAGCTAGTGGGTTTGAACCCAGCCTGGGCCTGACAAACAACAACAACTACAACCAAAAAATAGCTGGGCATTGTGGCAGGTGCCTATAGTCCCAGCTACTTGGGAGGCTGAGGCAAGAGAATTGTTTAAGTGCAAGAGTTTGAGGTTGCTGTGAGTTGTGATGTCAAGGATGACATAGAAAGACTCTGTCTCAAAAAAAAAGACTAAATGGAGTTTATTGGTAAGAGGTGTTATAGAGATGAGAACCAAAGACTTTATTCTATAACTGGTATTATAATAAAATCAACAAAACAAACAAAAAACCCTTTGAAAATAAAGCTAGAAAAATATAAACATGACTAAAGTGAGAATTGGATAATTAATCACAAAGACAAGTGTTCACTTAGAAAAGCCAAGTGGGCCGGGTGCAGTGGCTCACGCCTGTAATCCCAGCATTCTGGGAGGCCGAGGCAGGTGGATTGCCTGCTCACAGGTTCGAGACCAGCCTGAGCAAGAGTGAGATCCCTGTTGTGGTGGGTGCCTAAGTTCTAGCTACTTGGGAAGCTGAGGCAAGAGTATTGCTTGAGCCCAAGAGTTTGAGGTTGCTGTGAGCTATGGCACCATAGCACTCTACTGAGGGTGAAAGTGAGACTCTATCTCAAAAAAAAAAAAAGCTAAGTGTTTATTTCTGGTACGGTTTTCTGTAACACATGAGTAAGATATTCAGATGTCTATAAATCAGTTTCTTAAAAGCTTTTAAAAGAATATTAGGTATTGGAAGGCATTATTTACAGTAAAAGTCTTAAGAAAGATAGGTGGGTATGACTGTTTGCCAGCTTTAGAAAGATACCAAAAAGACTCACCTGGACAAAGTAGCTTCCCATTTCTATCAATAGGTCTCAAACAGCTGTTCTCAACTATAAACAGAAGGAAGCTGGTCAGGGCACCAAAAAAGACATGGAAGAGAGATACTCGCTAGTGTAGAAGAAAACTACAGTAAACTAAAAACCAAACAAAACATAAACCAGCTCCCTA
>NW_003852408.1:258752-273175 GCF_000181295.1 Otolemur garnettii | reverse complement strand
TCTACAGTGTAGAAGCAAGCTACAGTCAACTAAAAAACCAGAACAGAAATGGAAAACAGCTCCCTATACACACACAACCAACACCCCCCAAACAAGTACACACACTTTTTCCTTTGCACAACGGTGCAAGACTGTACAAATACAAGCTGAAACTGCAAAGCAATCTTAATAATCAATGGGAAAAATTACAATTTTAATTTTTAAATTAAATTTAAATTAATTAAATTTAAATTAATTAAAATTAAATTAATTAAAATTAATTAAATTTAAATTAATTAAATTTAAAAAATTTTTGTCAAAACATTTAAAACTATTACACATGTTGGGAAAAGAAAAACTAGTAAAACTAGTATTTACATTGTAATTTAAAACACTGGAAATTGTAAAACACAAATGGCAAGTAGTTTAAACAGGGCTTGGTTTCTTCTCATTGTACAGTTTATGATATGGATCAGCTTCCAGTGATTTTTATTTTGTGCTTTGAATGAAGTAATTGGAAAACTCTCATGAAGTACTTGGAGAGTCCCTTTAAGGAGAAGTCTCTGCCAGCTTCACTTCTGCTGGGTGGCTTCATCCTTTCCATCACCACTATGCTCACTCGTGTTGTTAAGTCCATTTCTACCAAATTCCTCAGCTGCGTATCTACAGCCCCTCAAGTGGCAGCAGGGTCAATAATTCCCGAATCCCATACATCTTTGCCTCTTTGTGCACTTCCTTCTGTGTTGGTTAACTCTTTCAATTATCCATTCTGGTAAAACGTCACATGAGTTTACTGCTGGGAGAAAAGCAACACAGCTACACCTTCTGCTGCCTGTGCAGTGAGCTGCATATGCACTGACCAACCGCCAAGCACAGTGCTTGCGGGCTCTCCTGCTGTCCCTCTGTTACCTGTGTGGTGATCTGTACACTGCAGAGTCAGCGGCCAAGTTGGTACTGTGCTCAGTTACTCACAGTTAACACGATGGCTGTTGAACTCTGAACCATGTTATTGGGGGACTGCTGTTACAGAACTTAACTGTGCTAACTAAACCTTGTACGTATCAGAACTTCCTGGATTTAAAATATGTTGGGTGATTTTATGTTTATTAAATGGGTTAGTGCCAGCATGCACTATTTCTGAGGATATAGGTTTCTGCTTTGTGGGAAGGAACACACCAAGTTTTTAGTCCAAACAGAATTCTTACAAAGCAGGACATAAATCAGTGGCTGGTGGAGGGACGGCTGAACTTTCTGAATGGGGAAGAACAGCATGGGCCTTAGAAGTTCTAACTTTATTAGATCATAGAAGAATCTCTTTCTGTGATCCTGAGTTCAGTATCTTATACTACAGTAATATGAAGCTAGCATATAATTCTAACGTGAACTTCTTGTCAACTGAAACAGTTTATAAAAGGAGTTCTTCAGATTAAAAGGTGCTTTTTAAATACTGTCTCCTTATAATCTTCATTTTCATTCAACAGGCACTGAGTATCCTCTGTGCCAGGCACTGTCTAGAAACTGGTGATACAGCAATAAGCAAAGAAGTGTGGACCTGGTCCTCACAGAACCTTGTCTAATGGGGGCAGTAGTTATTAATGACACAAATAAAAAGGCAATACAGGGTGTAAGGAGAATACAACAGGCAGATAAACTGAGATTGTGTGGCCAGGAATGAAAGTAGAAATAACATTTCAGCTGAGACCAAATGAATAACTGAAGTCAACAGATAAAGACTGAAGGGAGGTTCGGCATGGTGGCTCATGCCTATAATCCCAGCACATTGGAAGGCTGAGTTACTAGGATCACTTGAAGCCAGGAGTTTGAGACCAGTCTGGGCAATATAGGGAGATCCCATCTCTAAAAAGATAAAAGAATTAGACAGGCATGGGGCAGGAGGACTGGACTGCTCGAGCCCAGGAGGATTGAATTGCTTGAGGTTGCGGTAAACTATGATGATGCCACTACAAGAGTGAAGCCCCGTCTCTCTAAAAAAAGAAAGTGCGTGAAGGGAATAGAGTTCAGAGAGAGTTCAAAGTACTAGGACTTGGGTGGAAGCCAGATTGTGTATCGAGACACTCAAAGAAGCCAGCATGGGAAGTATACCATGTATGAGCAGAAAAGTGGGTCCCAATGAGGTTATAGGTAGACAGGGGTCAGATAATGCAGATTCTTGTAGGTTAGTTTAAGGAATCAGCCTAAATGCAATGGAAAAGCAGTAGAGGACTTTGGGCATAGGGTCACAGGTACTGAAGAAGATCACCTGCTATATGAAGAATGGTTGGGAGGACAGCCAGAGTGGAAGAAGGGAGACTGGCTACAGGGGAAGATAGTGAACCACTCATTTTATAAAATCATAGGCTTTTAATGAACTTTACTGAATTATAATTTACTTGTAATAAAACAGATCTAGTTCATAGAGTCTGATAAATATAAACACCTGGAACCAAGGGCAAATTAATTGCATCACCCCCTAAAACTCCTGTGCCACTTTGTAGTTACCCCTCGATCTTGATCCACCTCCTATAAATGTAGCTGAGATTTCTTCCTCTGGAGTTTCGTACGTACAGCTCTTCTGCACCAACCCTCCTTCCCCTATAATAACTGAGGCTCATCCAGGTTTTGCTTGTGGTGGAACTAGCAGTTCACTGCTTTTCAGTGACAAATAGTGTCTCCTGTTTACATACACAACTTCTCATCCATTTACTTGCTCATGGGCATTTGAGTTGTGTCCAGTTGTGAGTCTCTTTGTAAGAGACTATGTTTTAACTTATCTTCGTAAGTATTTAGAAGTAGAACTGGTAAGTGAATGTTTAAATTTTTAAGAAAGAATAGAACTTTTCCAAAGTGACTGTAGAGTTTGATAATCCCCCCAGGTTATGGGAGCTCCAGCTGCTCCACGTCTTTACTAACTCTTGGCCAGTCAGTACTAGGGCATAGAAGCATGTCACTATGGCTTTGCGGGCCAGTGAGTCCGAGCATTTGTACTTGCTGGTCACTCACAGGTAGTTCTCATTTTGGAAAGTGTCTGTTTGGTCTTCCCAGTTCAGGCTGGGATGCTGGCTATTTGACTAGGTTTCACATATTTTCCTTTATAATGAAGTATGTAGCACTTTTTCTAAGATGAGTTTATAAACTTAATTGTCCAACCTTGTACTATCTTTCTGCATGCAAATACCTTGGCACCTTTATGCACCTATTTCTCGATTCTCTATTTAGTTTCACTGTAAATACTTTAGGCTTCTCTGCTGCACATTCTTCTTTAAACAGCCTTTTTAAAGTACAAAAACTATTCTTTGTTTACTAGCTGTGTAAAAACAGGTTGTAGGCCATGGTTTGCTGACCCCTGTCCTATGTGTCCACCTGTATGCTAGAACACAGCATCTAGAATAAGTTTGAAATCAGATAATGTAACTCTTGCAAATTTGGGGATTTTTTTCCCTCAGAATTATTATACCTTCTTTAGATTCTTTGCACGTCCATATAAATTTTATAAACAGCTTGTTAATTTCTAGAAAAAGGCTAGGATTTTGGGAATGCACTGAATCTATAAATCAATTTGGGGAGAATTATCCTCTTAACAATATTGCATCTTCTGATCCATGAACATGGTACATGGCTCCAATTACTCAAGGCTTTTTCAATATCTCATAGCAACGTTTTCTAGTTTTCAGTGCACAAGGTTTGCACATATTTTAAAAAATTTATCCCCAAGTATTTCATGATAATTTGTGCTACTAAGAATGTTTTATTAATTCTCATATCCTTTAGTTGCTGCTAGAGAATAAAAATAAAATAGATCTCTATGTATTGATTTTGAGTTCTTATGAAACTTGCACATGAGATACCAATTCAAATTTAGTAACACGGCTAAAGTCAAAAAGGCAATCACAAAGATTGGCAAGGATGTACAGAAACTGCGACCCTGACACACTGCTAGTGGGAATGGAAACAGGTCACCACTTTGGAAAACAGTATAGCAATATTTTACAAAGTTAAACATAAATTTGCCATATGACCCAGCAATTCCAAATCTTGTACATCTACCCAAGAGAAATGAAAACATATGTCCTCACAAAGTCTTTTATGCAAATGTTTATAGCAGCACTACTCATAAAGGTCTAAAAGTGGAAACAGTTCAAATGTCCATCAAGTCAAGCTTGTCCATGATAAACAAAATGTGATATATCCATACCATGGAATATGAGTCAACAAGAAAAAAGATTAGGCTGTTGATACAAGCTAAATCATAGTTGAACCTTAAAAACAGTACGTGAAGTGAAAGAAGCTCAGCACAAACACTACATATTGTATGGTTCCCTTTATAGGAAATGTTGAGAAAATCAAGTTTATAAAGACAAAAGTAAGTAGATTACTGGTTGTCAGAGGCCTGGAATACACATCGATCCAAGGATCTTTTCGGAGTGATGAAAGTGTTCTAAAATTGGACTGTGGTGGTGTTATATAATTCTATATACTGATAATCACTGAATTATACATTTAAATGAGTCAATTTTATGGTATGTTAAGTTATAACTTAATAAAGTGGTTTAAGAAAACCTAATGCTGATGATCAGTGAGTCTACAGTTATATTCAGTATGACAATTTATGTAAGTAGGAAAATATAATATATACACATACACATATGTATAAGCATGATATATTAATATATATTATGATATGAACACTTGGAACCACTAAACTCAAATCAGACATACTGGTTGCATCTGGGGAGAGAGAGGGAATAGGTCTGAGAAGGACACAAAGGACCTTATTTCAAAGTTTCAACCAAAAACAAACACATGCCAACATGTTAACATCTGTCCACTTTGCATGGGAGGTGCATGAGTTTTCCCTAAACTTTCTTTATACGTTCCCATATATTTTTTTTCAATTAAAACTCAAAACAAAATTAAACCAAGAACCAAAAAAGCAAATGTATATGATTACCTAGTTCTTTCATTAATTTTAATTTCTGTATGGCTTTAATTCGAATATCAAACACCACCTGAAATAGAAAAATAAACTAATGACCATGTATAAGTTGAAGCCAATGGAAAGAGACAAAAATGAAGATTATCAGTGTGTGCACAGATTATCTGAGATATTAATTACTTGAAATGTACTAGCTTTTGCCTGCTTGAAGAAAAAAATTTTTCCATCCCTAAAATTTTTTATAGACTCAAAACCAAAAACTTAGAATAGATCCTCATAGTTAAATTTTTACCAAATTGATTTTAATTGGGATAGAAAGGACACCTACAGAAAACTAAGGAAACAATTCTAGCTGGAAAGGGAATAAGCTGACAAACCACTAACTTTTCTGATGAGAGCAACCAAAATAAAAACCAGCATCACAGTCTCGAAATGAAACATGAAAGAGCAGCCGGCTGTGTGCAGAGCATAGGCTAGGAGCAGAGCCACCTAAGATAAAGTCAAAAACAAGAACCCTCAGCACAAAACCAAAATATGTATACTTTGCTTAAAAAACACAGAAAGGAGCCTTGAAAATGGCATTTTTAAGGAAGCCAGAGAATTTCATTTTCTGGGATTCCATGAACTAACAAAATAGGTAACGCCCTCATTCTAATTCCAGGCTTTGGAGGGGGAAAAAGCCATGTATTTTCCCGAAATACGCCAAAGACTAATAGAGATAAATAAGCAATAATCAAATGCTAAAAACAAAAAGTTGATATCTTTTATTGTTGTTGTAGTTTTTGGCCAGGGCCAGGTTTGAACCTGCCACCTCCGGTATATGGGGTCAGCACCCTCCTCCTAAAGCCACCGGCACTACCAGAAAAAGTTGATTTCTTAAGAGATTGGGAAGTCTATTGAGGTAACAGTTCTGAAATGTTAAGGTACTGTTTTCTAATTAAAGTTCTGTTAACTGAAACACCACCAGCTAAACTTTAATTGTAATCTACTCACTGTGTTAACAGTTGCTGATATTTTAACTTGTTTCTCTTCAGATTCTAACTGGCAGAAATTTTTAACTTGGAGCCAGTCCATTTCATTCATGCCAGTCCATTTCCCTTGTTTGGTCAACAAACTGTGGGTAAAAAGAAAAGATCGGAAAAGTAACAGGTTTTTAACACACCACTTCCAAAACTCTGCAGGGGTCCCTGAACCAGGCTAATTCAAGGTGACCAGGTTCCACTGAGATGTTTCTCTGAAAACTGGCTACCTATGGGTAATGCTGGAAAGCAGTCTATGGATTCTCATAACTCAGATATTTTTTGATTTGTAAGGATAATTTGTTGCCACATTTGTTGCAGAGAACTGCTGTAACTGAACAATCAGTTGTTGACTTCTGCCTGCATTCTACAATCCCTCAGGGAGCTTTAAAAGAGAATCTCCGCCAAAAGTCCACCCCATAGGATTCCAGTTTAGTTTAACAACAGGGTAGTGGTATATGGTTTACAGGCTGACACTGCACAAAGGTGCCACATCTAAGACATGTCATATGCATCATATACACTGTATATTTGTATTTCTCCTATAGAGTTTTGTTTTATGATAGCAACTAGGAGTATCCTATTCTAACAAAAATTTTCTGCAGATAGTAGTAAAGCGTCTTGACGCAGGGTGCCTCCCTTCTAACTCACACAGAAGCAGTGAGTGGGCCAGTAGAAGTCCTCTTGGGAGTGTCTATCAAGGCCCTAACACAATTCTACTGTTTATATCAGGTTATTCCACTCTGAGACATCTTAAGTTAGCAATCCTAAATAAAACAAAGTTGGAAGCACACGATCTTAGTGAAAAACAGGATGATGATATGACAGTGATTGCTGTCAGTTAAAATATTTAGCACTTTGCGCAAACACATTGTAAGCACTTAACTCTTTCAATCCTTTCAACTCAATGAAGTTGGTACTATCTCCATTTTACAGAAGAAACTGAACAGAGAAAGATAAAAAAAACTTGCCCATGGTCATACTGTTGGCAGGTGGCAAAGTTGGTAAACAAATCTAATCCCTGCCCTTGCTCCCTACATGGTCCTGCCTCACCCAGGAGCACACTCAGGCAGGCTGTAACATCAGCACAGATCACTACACAGCTGCCAAATATGGGTAGAGGGGAGAGCAGGATACAATTTATTTACAAAGTAATAATTATTTATTATGTTTTCAAAGAAAAAACTTTGAAAACAAAAAACCAATAATTTGAGTTCAGAAAAAAAGGAAAGCCCCCCCAGACTCTGACCATGCTCGCACTGCATGGTCATCATGGGTGCTGTCTGGGGTCTCTTCTATCTTCACGTCTGCATTTCCCAAGTCCCAGGAAATGTCTGTTACCTTCTGCAGAGGAATACACTACAATAAACTTTTTTATAAGTGGGGTGAAGAAAATACATGTCTGGGAAACTTTTGTCCAGAAAGGGTAATAGTGATGAATGTTACACAAAATAAGCACAGTGCATAGTGCTGGGCTCCTCGGGGCCACCTGCCACCAACACAGTCTGGAGAGACTTGCAGCACTGACAAAACAGGGCACTTGAAGTCTTCAGTTCATGGAACTGTGGGGGATACAGTGCATGACACACTGACTATGGAAATGTCCTGTCACAGACAGAGATGACAAGGCAGCGATGCAGCACTTCTGAGCTTCAATGAGAGTAAGGACTAAGGGGTGATTCCCAGGAAACTACCCTATTGGGCAGTGGAATCACTCAGCTCTTGAGGCACAGAAAAGATGATAAGGAAAAACTGAATTGTCTTACGGATCTCCAATAACAAAATACCAAGACACAATTTACCCATGATCTTAATAACAACCTCGAGAAAAGTTTCAGGAATTTTCTACATAAGAATGTGCCTTCAGTTATATAATTGGCACTGATATATATAATATACCTGATAGGAATTTAGAATTTGGAATTGGCACTGATATATATAATTTACCTGATAGGAATTTGCTTTCTTGCCAACTAATTTAGGCCAAATCCAGCCTATAAAACCAAAGACACCTAAACCATTTGTTCACCACATTTACCAAAACATCACTTCATGACTTTTTTTCTCTAAGTTGCATAACCTAAAACATTCTGATAGATAACATTTAAAACACAATGTCTAGAAATAAAAAAAACCCAACATTTTAACTCACCATCAAGATAAAGCTTTAGAGTTCTACTGGATGATACTGTAATTAAAATGACTTTTAAAAATTCTTTCTTTTTCTCTCTTTAATGAGTTACCTGTTATCAGCATTTCTAGAATCCTGAATTAAGACTGAGCTTCCATTTTTGAGACCTAGTTCTCTGAACGTCTTCTTCATATCTTCCTCGGGAAGGGTAGCCCAGCTGGCTTCCCCTGCACACTTGGCACTGTTTATGAAGATAACACCTGTGGGGGCTGTTAAGGCTGCGAGGACAGTGCCCACTTCTGCATTGGACGGAAAGACACAAGGAGATTCTACCACCTGCTGACACTTTTCTCCTCCACTGCTTGTGTCCAGACAAAGAACATTTAGAAGCAGAGGTTCGCAGTCAATACCAGTTTGAATCTGGACTCCACCAACCTGTAATCACACCAAGACACCCATTAGTAAGTTTATATTGGTCAACATTAAGTCAACACAATGACATAGTAAAGACTACTATCGTAGATCAATTCTCATTTTTTAAAAGTAAAATTAAATCTTCCCAAGTGTCTTTTAAGTATCAGAGGAACAACTTTAGATTTTTCTTTTGAAACTTCCTCTTACCCACTTTTTATTATTAAGGAGAGAAATTTGTACTAAAGGCAGAGACTGATGAGTTATCAGTGGTAGTGATGAAGCCAGATGGACCAAGGTCAGTCCACAGAGTGGCTGAGATGCTCCTCACCACCTTAAGATAGAAATTCACTCTTCACCTCCAAACCACCTCCATTCTCTACGTCAGTGCAGCTACTCAACCCGCTCCCTTCTGAATTCCCTCAGGCGCTGTACACAGACTCTACTCTAGCAGGCAGAGTGCTATTACTCACACTAGGAATTTCCGAAGGATTGACTGACTGACTTGTTTTCCTATCTAGCACCTGATGTCAGCCTGGCGTAACCGAGGTGCTCTATAAATCCCTCCTTAACAAACAACTAACACTGACTGGACCTAATGTTTATTGAACATTTCAGCAGTGTTCTATTATCTAATTGCCTTCACATATGCTGAATAAAATTGCCTTACAATGCCTTTTTAAAAATCCAAAATTATCATAAATATTTCTTCAGTAATTTTTTTACCTCCACCCCATTCCATACAAAGATATCTTCCCCATCAGCAATTTCAATTTCACACAGTGTCAGTTCATCTCCTAGAAAGATGAGATCACCAGTGAGACTATTTGTCATGATCATCAAAAACAATTTAGCTGAAGAAAAGCTGAGACATTTAAATATTTGCTTGAAAAAACATTCTTATTAAGGAAAATTAAGAAAAAAAGCTGTAATTATTTTTATTATATTGACTTTATTTTTATTGATTTATGTTTTTCTTTAAGGTATTGTCACATAAGTTTTGTGAGCACAGTGGTAGGACAAGGGTTGATACAAAGGCCAAATGTATTTGGGGTACATGATACTGTGCACAGGACTGAGGCTTGGGCACCACCCGGTCCGAGCCCCACCACTAATCACCTGCGTGTCCCTGTGGGTGTCAAGTCTCTCAGCTCCTGTTTCCTCATTTATGAAATGAGGATGAAAGAATTTCGTGACAATCGAATGAGATAATTCACATAAAACACTTACTAAAGTCCTTGGCATACTGAAGCCCAAGTTAAATGTCACTTCTGCTGCTACTATCATCATCGTTGTGTTCCTATTTAAAGGTGGTGACTATTATTAAACTTTTGAAGTACTTTTCAAAGTCTGAAGCTGAGAGCTGGGCAGAAAACCAAGTCATCTAAATCAGATTCAGATGGTTTTAAACTATTTCACTCAACAATTTGTAGTAATAGAAAAAAAATTCTAAAGCCTTTAAAGAAATATTCAGTAGGGAAGTCACTTTAATTTCAGAAAATATAAAATGTTTTGTTACAAAAAATTCCTATACTAGGTGTTCATAAAGTTTGTGTGCAATTTACTATGTTAAACTATTTTAAATTGCACATGAACTTTATGTCCACCCTATTTTATATAAATTGGATAGATTAATTTTGAAAGTGATAGTGTGAAGACAATCTATGGCGAAGAATGCAGCAGGTGGGGGAAGTACTGGCCAAGGGCAGAAAGGCACAGACAAGCCCCACAAAACGTAAAAGTGTAAAGCCAACTGCAGTGTTCATCTTTATCTTACCTTCAAGTGTCTGGTAAATGTGAAGTCCTGCAGGCACCAGCTTTGCAATGCTAAGAACCATGTCTCCTTCCCAAAATTCTAGCAGCTAACGAATATTAAAAGAAAGAGAATAGTGAAAAGTAACATATGTACAAATATGTACATCAGTAGACACACCGCACCTTCTCAGGTTAAGTAAGAACAGCATTGTGCCAGTTCACACATACAGATGAAACGGGGCAAGCAGATGCACACTCCCACCCCAACAGCAAAGATTTGGAAGAAATCACTAGTTAAATCAGTCAAATACAAAATTGACTAATCTCAACCATTACTGACTGATGACAACACAAGGAGCGCGATTACGTCAAGAGTTCTACTCAATTCAAGGGAAGATCACCGTAGCAGAAAGCAAACTGATCAGCCAGCATAGGAACTTTTCCCCAAAAGAACAAAACTTATTTGTTAGTCAGTACCATTCAGGGCAAAACAACACTGAGTCCAGCACACACTATTATTCTAGTTTCCTTGAAAGGAACATTAATTTGAAAATGTATTAAGTGGCATTACTGGTTTACTTAATAGATTATCAGAGATTTTTTCCTTAAGTTTTCAGATCTGAGACTCTAGACACTGTGGTAACCTCACCAAAATGTCACCCATAAAGGTCACAACCAGTCTTTGTCTATAATACCAATTTGTTTTTATTTCACATTAATACAAAGGTACAAATGATTACTTTGCATTATTTGCATTTGTTAGGTGAAGTTCAAGTTGTAGTTGAGCCCTTCGCTCAGGGGGTAGCTGTAGACCCTTCCGTTGTGCACGTTAGGTGAGCTCACCAATCCCCCTCTTCTTCCCCCTCCAGTGAAATCTCATGTTTATAAGTGATCAGTTTGTTGTATCAGTTTTGTAGCCGCTTGCCAGTGGCTTACTTGTAAGGTAATAGTAGGGATGTACGCTTAAAAGACCAAAAAGCAGACTGCAGTGTATCTAAACAGGGGTCCTCAAACTTTTTAAACAGGGGGCCAGTTCACTGTCCCTCAGACTGTTGGAGGGCCGGACTTCAGGCCCCAGGACGAGTCAGCTGCTAAGTAGGACAGGCAGTGGCAGCAAAAACACCTGGTGGGCTGGATAGATGTCCTTGGTGGGCCACATGTGGCCCACGGGCTATAGTTTGAGGATGCCTGACGAAAGCATAGGCAGTAAGAACTTTTCCATCTGAAACGTCACCCTAGATAGGTTCAGATCCTCAAGTCTGCCGATAGCAAAAGTGTCAGAATTAGCTCAGAAATAAACTTTTTTTAATGAACAGTTCAGAAATATTAGGCAACTTGAGAAATCCTGACACTGATCCAGCATTTAAATAACATTCAAATCAGCTAAAAAATAAACGTTTGTTTTTCTTAGAAGAAAATCAGAAGAAAGCTAATACTTTTGGTGAGTGATACAGTTTTTCAGAAAATCCATTTAAATTACTTCGGGTGGGGGGAGCTTACATTTTCTATCTCCCCTTCCTTGGTCAGGAAGTAGAGTGACTCACAGGAAAGGAGCCTGGATAGACAGTGGGGAGGCCAGGGCTGGAGTCCTAGTTCTACCATGACTTGATTTTTGACCATGGCAAGACATTAGATCTCTTTAAATCTCAGTTATCTCATCTTCAAAATGGGACTGGCACACCCCACCAAGGTTAAAGAACCAAATAGCACAGTTTATATGAAAGTGCTGTAAGTGACATAAAGGGCACCGCTGTTGCTATCATCACCGTTAGAACCCAGCTGGGTAGATTATTTTGGAAACAATGAAGAATCTTATTAATAAATTCTACCTTGTTTAGGGGGCACAAAATTAATTGCTTTTATTTGTTTTGAAGTTCTGTTTTAAGCAAGACGCTCACCTTTATCTTCTCATCACCTTTGAAAAGTACTTCTCATTTACATTCCAAAAAAAGAGAAATCTGTATTTATACTCTTTCTCCCCACAAATAAAATGTACCAGGCCTGATTCCACCTGAAAAGCTGCTGGTAGGAGCAGGGCGGAAAAGCCTCTCAAAACGACTTATAAGAAGGGAGAATGTCTGGGCCAGCCCTCTGTGACATGGAGGATTGTAAGATTTTTCCTAAGCAGCTTTGAAAAATAAAGTTGTATCATAAACAGGATAAAATGCTCGAAATGGCCCTTATTGTCTAAATTCAGAGTAAATAAGGCTCGATTACCTGAAATACTGATTGTCGGAGATCTCCTAAAGTTTTCCTTTTATCAAAGGTCAGATCCCACACGCATTCTGTTTGAGAGGCTGCTGGATGCAGAGCCCCATTGAAGAAATGATACTGAGGGCCCAGGTGGAGATGCAATTCAACATGATTGTTCACAGAATCACATTCTGCCCTTTAAAGAGGCATGAAAAAATACATAAATACAATGTTTTTACATGACACTGTTTCATCTCAAATCAAAAATATTAGATATATAATACAAAGAAGGCCTCCATTCCACCTAAGGAAATAACATCTTTTTCTTTTATGTGCCAAATGATTCACTTTAGTTTTTCAGTAAATATCAAAAATCCAGCTCCATTACCATGAATCCCAAGGCAAAATTGTTTTAACACAGCTTGTGCAATGCTAAAATCACATCTCTCCAATCATGTGAACTCTTTCGTTTTTAGTTTTTATTTGCTTTAGACACAAAGTCTCTAAAAACAGAGTGAGCTATGAGTGTAGTGGCACAATCACAGCTCACTGCAGCCTCGAACTCCTGGGCTGACACGATCCTTCTGCCTCCGCCTCCCTAGTGGCTGGGACTATAGTTGCGTGCCACCACATCCAGCTAATTTTTAAAGAATTTAGTAGAGATAAGATGTCATTATGTTGCCCAGGCTGGTCTCTACTCCTGGTCTCCCCCCTTGACTTCTAAAATGCTGGGATTATAGGTTTAGCCACCACAGTCAGCCACTAAAAGTCTTCTAATTCTGAGGTTATAATTATGAGCAAAATGCTAGAAACCTGCTTATTAGATTGTGGTAAGAGGTAGGTTTACCAACTTCTATGTCATCTGTTATCCTTACTCCCATTAGACTCCGCAGATTCTCCCATAATATATGTGAAGTTGCTAGCATGATCTTCCTGTGTCTACATTCCCCAGGTTAAATGCCTGCAGCAGAAACCTGGTGTTGGCTGTCAGCTGACTCAGCATGGGGCCAAACATACCACCCTAGGTGGAGTCCAATCAACACAGAGCTGGAATAAGGCTTAGCACCATGACTCAGGCACATCAGACACGATTCTATCAATGTGGTCAGAGAACACGACTACACTGAAGAGTTGGGGCTGGCTGGCTAACACCCGTCATGTTGTGTGTATGTGTGTTTCATTCAATACCAACTGCTGGTGCAGGTTATGTTTTGCGCTTAAGATACTCCACTGTTAGGTTTTTATCTTTTTAGTATCCTGGTTTCTGTTCCTTTGATCTTAGCATGTTATTCATTACATTTGCCAGTTTTTTCCCCAGCTCTAAGACAGTGATAAAAATGTTGAAGCCATCCCTGCTATGTAAACAGTCCTACCCTCATACCTGTTGAACCTGTGGAAGCACAAAGAGTCAGTTCTTCACGGTCCAAAGTCAGGTAGAATATTGAGATCATCAAGTTCTCACACAGCATTCCTTTAAGAATCCATTGTAGGCTTTTGCCCAAGATTAACATTGGACCCAACAGTCTGTAGAGTCCATATTTCTTTTCTTTTGAAAATCTGCCCCCTCTGGTCTTTTGTCACCACCTGCCAGTCCTCCACAACCACTTAAATAGGAGGGGTCATTTTATTGGCAGGTTCTCTCTGTAACCAAGGCAATGATATGGCCAGACCAGGATGCAACTCATTCAATCCAGCTGTGTGCTCATGTTTCTCTCTTCTCCTTAGGCTTCCTACTTAGCCACGGCCATTTTCTACGCCATCTTTAGCCCAGGGGTCCTCAAACTTTTTAAACAGGGGGCCAGTTCACTGTTCCTCAGACTGTTGGAGGGTGGGACTACAGGCCCTGGGACGAGTCGGCTGCTAAGCAGGACAGGCAGCAGCGGCAAAAACACCTGGCAGGCCGGATAAATGTCCTAGGTGGGCCACATGTGGCCCGTGGGCTGTAGTTTGAGGACACCTGCTAGCCACCCTCACGGATAAGGATAATTTCAAAGTAAAAGAT
>NW_003852408.1:257185-258485 GCF_000181295.1 Otolemur garnettii | reverse complement strand
AAAAAAAAAAAAAAAAAAAAAAAAAAATTAATTATTAAATGCTTAAGGCCTAATATAGATCTTCCTTCTCTAGAAATACTATTTTCCCAAAGTGATTTAAAACTACCTTTTTGTTTGCAGTTCAATGTTAGCTGCATCCATTTCATTCAGCAAATGACATGGAACTCCATACCTTGGATTAGCTCGAGCTGTGAACAAAACTTTTCATTAATTTGTGTTGGTTAAATAAAATCTGGTTGCTGAAGAGGTAGCATGAAAACCAGAAAAGACTGTGCTGGGAGCTGGGAAAGTGCTACTGGCTAGCTGTGTGAATACTAATTTTCTTTGCGTCTCAGTTTTTCCATCTGAAAAATGAAAAGCTTAGAACAAATGAAAGGTAAATAGTCTTTAAGCCAAGCCAGAAGAATTCCATTTCCTCAACTCCTTAAGTATGCTTTTTAAAAAGAACACTCACATTTTCATCCTGATTACAAATGTAATAACTAGTTACTGTAAAAATTCTAAAAATTATTTTTAAAAGCATAAAAGAAAAAGCTACTACCTGTAATTTCACTCCCAAGAGACACACACACACACAATTTTTAAAACAACTGGGATAGTATTTACCAAATTTGTACCTTGCTTTTTCATTTCATGAATTTTACCAAAGCCTTGAACAAACAATCAGATGGTAGTCCATTCTACAAGTAACATAATTTATATGGCTAAACCTTTTCTTTTAAGGTGAGTTCCAAATAGTCACTATTATAAAATAATGGGGGTAGGAGCAATAGACATCTTTAATCATAAATATTCACATATAGCTCTGATTACTTCAAGACAAACTTGTAGAAATAAAGGGCATGATTTTCTAAGGCTGTTAAATATATACGCCCAAACTGATCGTGTTAGTTTACATAACTACCAGCTGCGGAGAAGCAGGGACTGTGGAGAACCAGGGTCACAGGAATAGAGTAGTATGAGACTTGGGAGGGAAGAAGTGGCTCCTCATTACTGCTCATCTCATTCTCATTCATGGTATTTGGTTAATGGGTTAAGTTGAAAAATTTTTTTGAGAAACAGAAATTTCTTTTTTTGTACATTACTCATTCATATCCTTTCCCCAGTTTGCTATTGAGCACAGTGGAATACGTGTGAGTGCATTCTACAGGCAGGAGAACTCACATGCGTGAGAACTACTCATACGTGTGAGCGCGCTCTACGGGCAGGAGAACTACTCACATGCGTGAGAACTACTCACACGCGCGAGTGCGCTCTAGGGCAGGGAAACTACTCACGCGTGAGCGCGCTCTAGGGCAGG
>NW_003852408.1:255863-257165 GCF_000181295.1 Otolemur garnettii | reverse complement strand
GGGCAGGGGAACTACTCACGCGTGAGCGCGCTCTAGGGCAGGGGAACTACTCACACGCGCGAGTGCGCTCTAGGGCAGGGGAACTACTCACACGTGAGCGCGCTCTACGGGCAGGGGAACTACTCACGCGCGAGTGCGTTCTAGGGCAGGGAAACTACTCACGCGCGCGAGCGCGCTCTAGGGCAGGGGAACTACTCACACGCGTGAGCGCGCTCTAGTGCAGGGGAACTACTCACACGCGTGAGCGCGCTCTAGGGCAGGGGAACTACTCACGCGTGAGCGCGCTCTAGGGCAGGGGAACTACTCACGCGTGAGCGCGCTCTAGGGCAGCGGAACTACTCACACGTGTGAGTGCGCTCTAGGGCAGGGGAACTACTCACACGTGTGAGCATGCTCTACGGGCAGGGAAACTACTCACGCGTGAGCGCGCTCTAGGGCAGGGGAACTACTCACACGTGCGAGTGCGTTCTAGGGCAGGGAAACTACTCACGCGTGAGCATGCTCTAGGGCAGGGGAACTACTCACACGTGCGAGTGCGTTCTAGGGCAGGGAAACTACTCACGCGTGAGTGCGCTCTAGGGCAGGGAAACTACTCACACGTGAGCATGCTCTAGGGCAGGGGAACTACTCACACGCGTGAGCGCGCTCTAGGGCAGGGAAACTACTCACGCGTGAGCATGCTCTAGGGCAGGGGAACTACTCACGCGGGCGAGCGCGCTCTAGGGCAGGGGAACTACTCACGCGTGAGCGCGCTCTATGGTCAGAGGAACTACTCACGCGTGAGCGCGCTCTAGGGCAGGGGAACTACTCACGTGTGAGCATGCTCTAGGGCAGGGGAACTACTCACACGCACTAGCGCGCTCTATGGTCAGAGGAACTACTCACGCGTGAGCGCGCTCTAGGGCAGGGGAACTACTCACACACGCGCGAGCTCGCTCTACAGGCAGGGGAACTACTCACACACGTGCGAGCGTGCTCTACAGGCAGGAGAACTACTCACACGCGCGAGCGCGCTCTAGGGCAGGGGAACTACTCACACACGCGCGAGCGCGCTCTACAGGCAGGGGAACTACTCACACGCCCGAGTGCGCTCTAGGGCAGGGGAACTACTCATGCGCGCGAGCACACTCTATGGTCAGAGGAACTACTCACACGCGTGAGTGCGCTCTAGGGCAGGGGAACTACTCACGATGCGTGAGCGCGCTCTAGGGCAAGGGAACTACTCACGACGCGTGAGCGCGCTCTAGGGCAGGGGAACTACTCACGTGTGAGCGCGCTCTAGGGCAGGGGAACTACTCACGA
>NW_003852408.1:251320-255843 GCF_000181295.1 Otolemur garnettii | reverse complement strand
GTGAGCGCGCTCTAGGGCAGGGGAACTACTCACACGCGCGAGCGCGCTCTATGGTCAAGGATCTACTCACTGCGTGAGCGCGCTCTAGGGCAGGGGAACTACTCATAGATTTGACTGTTTTTCCTTAGTTTGTCATTTGCTTTTTAATTTTATTTAAGATTTAAATCATTTTCCCTTAATTTTTTCTTTTCTTTTAAGCTTAGAAAAGTTATTTCTACCTTATAATCAGATAAATATTTATGTTTTATATATTTTAAGGTTCCTTCTTTACATAAACATTAAAGGCGCTACCATTTAAGTGACTGGTATAAGGAGGAGAGTGCCTCAGTTATTTCCCTAGCAACTAACCAACTTCTGAGTTGTATTTAGTGAGTAATTCACTTTCTCCCCATTTTAACCATGGATTAAAATCCCAAATATGCTCAGACCAATTCCTGGGCTCTCTGTTCTTCGGATGCTCTGTTCACCTCTGCATTTTTGCACTTCAAACTTGAGAAGAATGCTTCTAGGACACAGGATATTTCCCCTCAGTAGTCCCTTCTTCAATTTTCATTATTTTATCTCTCTAGTGAATTTTAGAATCATTTTATAAAGTTCTATCCTTTCACTCCCCAAAAAAGTCTATCAAGATTTTGGCTGGACCTTTATTCATTCCTAAGCTAAGTGGAAAGCTATCATTAAGTATATGGTCCAGTTTTGTTCATATTAAAATCCTATTCCATGGCAAAGACTAATATTTTACTTGAATATTAAAGTAGAATACAAAAGAGTTATTTCCATAAGTCTGTTGATAAAGAGTTATTTCCATAACTGTGAATTCTGATATATAATATTTATATCAGGCTTATTACCACATCTTTTTTTTCTTCCCAGGAAAATGCAAAGCCTTTCGGATTAAAAGCATAGTTGTGTAACTGTTTCAGATCTAGAAAGTTAATTTCCTTTGATTCACATGAAAATTAGTATCTACTTAAAATTGATTCTTTATAAAAATGATTACTATTCTCATTCTTTAAGAACATCATCCTCATCTCTAATCATAGATAAGTCTCAATTTGTAAACCTCTCCTAATTAGGGCTTTTTACTTTTAAGCATACTTTGGAAAGTGATCAGAAAGTCTTACTGACTTATTTATGTTAACAACTTCTATTAAAAAATAGTCTATTATTATGGGTCTTGATGCTTAGCACCATGACCTTGGGTTCTCTTAGTAAGTTCAAGGACGAGTGCTGTTTCAATTGCTCAAGGAACACATTACTTTGAAGAGAAAGATAAAAGAAAGAGGAAGATAAAGGGGAAGATATGAAAATAAGAGCAAGGTCACTTACAACTCAAAGGCCACACAGGGCTGAATGACAGAGCCAAGTCAACAAAGCATAGTTCAATCCTGTTTGAGTTTGCCAACACAGTAAGAAGATATTATGTGACCAAGAAAATCCAATTTTGAGAATCTAACTATAATCTCACATTATTGTAGGAGAGAAAGTTAAGTAAAAATATGTACTCTTTATAAAATGACAAACTTTTAGGGCAAAAACTCAAACACTGTAAATCATTAACTTAAACAAATTGGTACATTTTCTTTTCATACCTTCAGGAGGTCTCTGCAACTGGGATTTCCGATAAAACAACATGTAGGCACTTTCTTTACCCTGAAATTGCTGTTCAATATCCTTTTCCTTGATTGGTTGGACTTTGGAATCATTTATGTCAAACCAGTGAGGACAGGAGGCACTGTCATTTAATCCCAAGGTTTCTGAAGTAAGTGTCTTGAAAATTTGTTGATCATTCCTTTGGAAATCAGACTCAGCCTGGAGAGAACAGTTCTTCAATAGACTAACTGTACTTTCGTCTGAACTGAGTAGAAATATCTGAGAATGGAGCTGTAAGAACTATACAGAAACAAACAAACAAAAAAAACTAGATTAATAGAAACATTTTTTTAATTAGACATGATAAAAAGAATGTTTTCTTCTTTTCTGTGATTAGAGCTTTTAATTTCATCTTTAATTTTGGCCTGGGCAGTTGGAGTGGGAGGAAATCCATTTGGGCATAATAAAACATTTAACAAAACCAGAGTGTTTTATTAAACAGTCTAATAGTTATGCCAAGGGAGAAAGTTGCCATGCTACAATCTAAAAAGCATTTTAATTATACCTCACTAATACTGTTTTAATACCTTCTAAAACCAGTGTTATAAGGTATAAATTACTGTTTAACTGAAACAGATTAGGTAAAACAAACACTTTTAAAATATTTAAAAGCAAACTAAACAAAACACAACACAAAGGCAATCACAGAGGGCATGACTGTAAAATATAATCCGAAAACTAGTGGCCCAGAAAGACTCTGCTGGGATAAAGTCGTGCCATATGCCTAAATTATCTTTTAACATTAATTGAGTGTTTTCTGTTCTGGAAGCTGACAGGCAAATTCATAAAATCAAAGCACAGACTGTTTCTCAAGTTCTTCTTGCTAAAGGATTAGGAGAGAAAAACAACCTCTCTCCTCATCTCCTCGCTGCCTGTTCCTGCCTCCTCTCCCCTATGTTCTCTTGCTCCTGGTCTCTACATGGCCTTGTATCACTTCCTTTTCTTTCAGTGAAAAATTACTTTATACAGAAAATCACTTGGGAGCAAAATGTAACACTTGCGTATCTCACCAATCACCGTGGAAAGGTGATTTTCTCATTTTTTCTTAGAAAGAAAGTAATTTGGGGTAATGTCAGCTCTCTATTCAAAACTATCATTTTATCACAAACAGAAGGGCACAGGCCTCTACCACAAGGTATGACCTAAAGACAATATTGTTAACAGTGTGTGAGAACAGAGGGTAAAATAGTTTTGCAGCTAATTTGTGTTAGATACAATAAAATACAAGCAATTTGAACGCTGAACGATGAAGTTTCTTCTTTTTTTTACAAGTAAGAAAAATTTTGTTAATTACTGCCAAGTTTTCTTTGTTTGATGGTGGAAAATTAAGTCTTAAGCCTCAAATTTCAGTGCAGGGCAGCACCAGTAATGGCAGAGAGCTTTTATTAGACTAACCCTCCTGATGAAAATGATAACTCTAGACAAAATGAAAACTGTTGGAAAGTAACCACAAGTAGACAAAGTGAAGAGGATGTAATACTTTAAAGTCTCAGTTTGTAGCAGTACATGGTGGAAGAGAGTGTGAGAAAGTGGCAGGGGTCTTACTGTGCTGAGGAGACAGGCAAGAAAGGAAGAGAAAACATGCCATAAATAAGTCCCCCCTAATCCTTGGATAACTCCTAAAGGGTAAATCAACAGACTAAGACCCCAAGGCACCCAGCAGAGAGCAACAGCCAGGAGGTATCATATCTGAGCAAAGCTACCTGCTGCCAGGTACAGAGCTCATGGAAATTCAGGTCCTGCCAAATCAGAAGGGGTAGCAGTCTTTTTCTTAAAAAGCCACATGGTAAGTAATTTACAGGTAAAATCGAGAACATTATGTAGGTACTTATATAATCTTTTAAAAAGTAACCATTTAAAAATATAAAGCTTGTTCTCAGCTAAAGAAAGACTGTATAAAAACAGGCCAGAGGCCACATTTTGCCCATAGGCCGTGGTTTCCTAAGCCCTGCCTTAAGAAGCATGAAAAAAAACTCAATAAATTCAAAAGAAATAAAATCACATAGAGAATGTTTTCAAATGGCATTAACTGTAAAGCAAATTATTGACATAAAAAGATAACTAGAAACCCTTTAACTATTTCTATTTAGCTAATATTTAGCTAAAAATTAAGCAACATATTTCCAAAGAACTTGTAGGTCAAAGAATCATCATGCAAATTATAAAATATTTGGAATTGAATGAGAGTGAAAGCATGTTGAACATAGCATCAGCTATTAGTAAATCAGTGCTTAGAAGGAAATTTATAGCTTTGAGTATTAGAAAGAAGGTTTAAAAAAACAGAGGTGGCGCCTGCAGCTCAAAGGAGTAGGGTGCTGGCCCCATATACCAGAGGTGGCGGGTTCAAGCCCAGCCCCAGCTAAAAACTGCAACCCTCCCCCCAAAAAACCCCAGATAATCAACCCAAGAAGCTAGAAAAAGATGATCACATTATATTCTAGCAAGTAGAAGGAAATAATTAAAAATAAGAAACCAGTGTATTAGGCCTAGACTAAGGTGGAAAAATACCAGTTAACTCCTGGCAAATTTCTGGGCCACAAACCCTCAACAAAATGGAGTAAGTTTGGTTTACTCCCCTAATAGATGGGAAAGTACTCACTAACTTCTTGCTTGACGTGACTCCCTGAGAAATGGACTGGGAGGTACCAAATGTCCCCAGACTGACCTTTAAGAAATACCAGATGGTGAAGTACTGAAACAAAGATATATGCCTAACTAACCACAGAATTCTGTTTCTGTATAATGCTTGCTAACCTACCCAGATGCACCTGGGTAGCCTGCATGTCAACCAGGATGCAGACCAAGCCTTAAAAATCCAACCCTTGGCTCAGCACCTGTGGCTCAAGTGGCTAAGGCGCCAGCCACATACA
>NW_003852408.1:223720-251026 GCF_000181295.1 Otolemur garnettii | reverse complement strand
GCTGTTCAATAAAAGAACTCCTCCTTAAATTTGACTTGTCTGGCAGTATAGTCTTTGAAAGATTCCTGGGCATAACAGTGAAACAGAAAATAGATAAGCAGTAGAGAACATCAATAGGATTATATCTAATTATACCTAAGGCAAAAGTTGGCTTTTTGAAAGTTTTATGAAATAAATTTGATAACCCTCTTGGCAAGACTGATGGGAAAAAATGAGAAAAACACAAATTATTAATATGTGAAATGAAAAGGGGGATACAGCTTCACGTTTATAGACACTAAAAGGACCATACAAGATATTTTGAGCAACTTTATGACAATAAATTTGACACCATAGATGAAAAGCCAAATTCTCTGTAAAACTACAATTGTCCAAAATAATGTAAGAAGAATCTATTTGTGTGTGTGTGGTTTAATAAAAGATGCACTTAAACACTCCTTGATGTGGGTGGTTTGCTTCTGTAGAAAACAGCTTCAAAACATTTACTAAAGGTTGTTGCTTTGCTTCTTTTTAGTCAAGTTTTCTTTTCTTTCTGACAGTATCAGTTTTTATATCCAATCCTACAGTGTGGGAATCTAGGTCACCAAGCTTACTAGAATTTTAGATGAAAGAAAGATCCAGTACCTGAAGACATTTTTATAAGTGAAATGATAAGCTTTAGAGTTTGACCTTTGTGACTTGTTTCTGCTCTTGGGAACCACTCCTCCCTAGTTTTGCTTACTTCTTGGTTCTATAAAAGTAGTATTAAGTAACTTAGCAGAATTAACCATTAACTGAAAATACTGATTTTATTTTTCACATACTTAATTTTATTTATTTATTTATTTATTTTTGAGACAGAGTTTCACTCAGTCACCCTGGGTAGAGTGCCATGGTGTCATCATACCTCACAGTATCTCAAACTCTTGGGCTCAAGAGATCTCTTGCCTCAGCCCCCTGAGTAGCTGGGACTATAGGCATCTGCCTTAAAATCTGGCTAGTTTTTCTTTTCTTTTTTTTTGAGACAGAGTCTCACTATATTGCCCTTGGTAGAGTGCTGTGGTGTCACAGGTCACAGCAACCTCAAACTCTTGGGCTTAAACAATTTCCTTGCCTCAGCCTCCCAAGTAGCTGGTAGTTTTTCTATTTTTAGTAGACACGGGTCTTGCTTTGCTCAGGCTGGTCTTAAACTCCTGAGCTCAAATGATCCACCTACCTCAGCCTTCTGGAGTGCTAGGATTACAGATGTGAGCCACCATGCACAGCCTATTTTCACATATTTTTTAACACCTTCCTGCAGAGGCATTTGTGTTGCTAGAATCATAATAAAATTTCCTGGGACTGGGACTTCCTATTATGATGCTGTGTGTTACCTTGCGCAGTGGTCCATGCTGTTTTCTGTACTTCTTGTTCCAAGATATTCCTATCCTTTTCAAGAGTTTCTGGCCCAGCTGATCAACAGTAATTAGATTATTCTCTTCCTTATGAAAGAAATACAAAGTCACTTAAGAAAATCTGATGAGGAATAATTGTGACACTTACAAATTCAAAGAGACCAACTGGATTATATCTAATTAAACATGTCTAGAACAGCAAACATGTAAGTAGATTAATCATAATTATTTCATCGCAAATTTTTTTTAAGAAGTAGATTAAGCCTCAGTTTAGAAGATTTGGATTTCTGCCACTTTTCATGTGTCATAATTTAACCATTTAAATAGCAATATCCAAAGAACAGCCTGAGCCTTGGCAAATTCCTGCTATTATATGGAATTTTAGGAAGAAATACTTAAATGCCAAAAGGAAAGATTAAGGTCTTATCTGAATATTTCTAAGTAGAAACAACTTCTAGAAGGGGGTAAGATGTGGCTGCTATAGGCTGAATTATATCTCCCCAAAATTAATATGTTGGACCCTTAACTCACAATACTTCAGAATGTGACTATAATTGGGCCTTTGAAGAAGCGATTAAATTAAAATGAGGCTGTTTTTCATTGTAGGGTATGCCTTAAGCCAATCTGACTGGTGTGAGGACACAGCACGAAGGCAGTGTCCCTTCCCACATGCAAGCCAAGGAGGGAAGGCTTAGTTAAATCTGCTGACAGTTTGATCTTGGACTTCCAGCCTTTAAAGCTGTCATAAAATCAATTTCTGATGTCTAAGCTACCCAGTCTATAGCATTTTGTTATGGCAGCTCTATAAAACTAATACAGTGGCCACAGGTCAACACAGTTAAAGTACTCAGCACAGGTCCCTAACGGAAAGTATAAAAAGATCACTTACTGAGAATGAATGAATAAATGAAAGGAGACTTAACATCTTTAAAACAGGGGACTAAATAAACATTAAAAGTCATATATATGAGGTAAAATTCTGTTTAAAATGACAACAATAACCAAAAAAAAAAAAAAAATCATAACCTAGCCCCAATATGTGTACACAAAATAGAATGCAAAAAATATAATCAAAGTATTAACAATGACTCTTGGTATTTTCATTTTCTTTATATATTTTCTGGGGTTTTTTTCCTTTGAATTTTTTTACCATGACAATATATTTCTTTTATAACCAGAAAATCCCCAATAAAAAATTTTAAATTGTAGACATGAAGACTGTCCTAAAGGAAAAAGACTATGAATGGTAACCATACCCTATCTGCCAAATTAATTTCTTGTGTGTGTGATACACATGTACACACAAAGACATACACACACTCACTACCTGTAATAAGATAGCTTTGAGAATCACCAGTGGATCATCAATCTCTCCTTCATTCTGAAGATCTTTCAAATTCACATCTGGCTTACAGTTTTCCTCCTAAGAAGGAAAACAATAAAAGAGTTCTATCATTAATCCCCTAAGAAGTAATTAACAAATTAAAATGTCCCCTCAAACACCAACCATAAATGGGGTCCCTTGGCTACCTAGACTCCTGCCTGGCTGAGGACACATTCTAGGGTTCTCAGAATCCCTAATTCTGGTTCACAATTTTCTGAAACAACTTACAGAACCCAGGAGCTTATATTTACATTACAGTTTATGATAAAGGATATGCATGAATAGCCAGAGAAGAGATACATGGGGCAAGGTCTCGAAGGGTCCAGAGTTCAAGAGACCTTGCTCCCCATGGAGCTGGGGTGGCTACCCTCCAGCATTAAGATGAGTTCACCCAGCCCACAAACTCCCCAAACCTTGTTTTCCAGGAGATTTTACTGGCGTTTCATCACAGAGGTATGACTGATTAAATCATGGGTCATTGGTGGCCGAACTCAATCTCTTGTCCCTCTCCATTCCCCAAGGTCCAGAAGTTTCAACCCCTTCTCCAACATGACTGGTGCCTCTGGCCACTAGCCCCATCTTGAGGTATCTAGGAGTGATCTCATTAGCATCAACTCAAATATGGTGAAAAGGGGCTCCTTATGTTATGAATAACAAAAGACACTTCCACCACTCAGAAAATTCCAAAGAGCTCTGTGCTAGGAACCACCACTGGGGACAGAGACCAAATATATTCTTTTTATTAAACTGTACAATGTATGAGGGTTTAGTGAGATTACTGTTGTTAGTATATACATTTTAAAATTTACATAATAAAATATATATTTTAGTTTATAAAATCAATATAGTAAAGATAATTGCATTTCAACACTGTAGTCACAAACAGTCCAAAAAACACAAAGTACAGGCATATTCCCACAGAATATTTCCTAGGTAAACATTGTTTTTGATAGAACACAGTTTGACTTTTTTAAATTCAAACTTACAAAGGATATATATATCTCAATGCATTCCAAACACAACTGATAGAATGGCAGAAATATAGAAGGCTCTGGTCACAGGGTATGTTAAAAAAAAAAAAAAAGAAAAAGAAATACAAAAGATGTTTTGAAAACCAAGTTGAGTGTTAACAAAGGGAACATTGGCATCAAGAAAAACCACATTACTACCTGAGAGCAACTATTCACCAACAGCCATATTAAGTGTTTCATAATCAGAAAGCTATGCTTTAAGCACCTTACACCCTAACTGGTGATTTGTGACTTATGTATAGACATTTTATTGTGTTTTAGTTACATTTTAGAAAACTGGTTCAGAGTTTGGGGTTGATATGTTATAATTATAGTATCATAGGAACCAGAGTCAGTTAGTAATTCCCTCAGAACATCTATCTATAAGTTCTTAAAGAAAATTATAAAACTTTTTAATAAAACATTAAAAGAGCTTTAAAAACTGAAAGATACATCTCGTTTACATAAGAAGACTCGAGATCTATATGCATGTGTACACACACACACACACACACACACACACGTTTAAGAATGCTGACTAGGTGATTATAGCACTGTATGCTGAAATAAGAATCCACGAAGGCGCAACATTCCTGAAGAATAACCACATGGAAGACTAGCCCTACCAGATATTATGGCTCCTTACATAAAGCCAGGGAAATTAATGAAGTGATATTTGCCCAAGAGTAGGAAAAAAGAACAACAGAATAGAGAACTGAAAAACAGAATCACTAAAATGTACAAGTGACATAACAGAACTGGCCCAGTAGACTGGAGGAGAAATATGGATTATTCAGCGGATGGTAATAGGTGATTTTCCCAAATACAACAAAAAAAGAAAATTTACTACACCATTCAAAGGAAATCATTCTAGGAAGACTAAAATTTTAAATACAATTCAAGTAGTGGTTATTAAACACCATTTTCTTTTTCTTTTTTGAGAGAGAGTCTTGCTTTGTCACCCTTGGTATAGTGCCCTGGTGTCATAGCTCACAGCAACCTTAAACTCTTGGGCTCAAGCAATCTACCCACCTTGGCTTCTGGAAGTGCTAGGATTATAGGCATGAGCCACCACGCCTGGCCCATGAGAATCATTTTAAAGAGCTACCACAAAAGACTTGACTTTGCAGTTACTGTGTATTAAATAGGACAAAATTCACCTTGGTTTTAAATCCTACTGGAAAAGTTATAGGCATGGAATTTATTGTTTTTATTACATTTTCACCTATAATATGTAATATGCAGAATACAAAATTGTTATCATATGATATTCAAATCAATGCTCATTTTATTTGTCAGCAAAAATTCAGTAATTGTCAGCTATAGGAACAGTGCCATCTCTGTGTCATAATGAAGTGAAAACTGAGAAATGGTCCCATATTAAAGGACACTTAAGTGATAGCTAACTAAATATAATGGATGATGGTACTGGACTTGACACTCAAGTGGGGAAAAAAATTGCCAAAAAGAATGTGATTTGCATAACCGGTGGAATCTGAATATACCTAAATATTAGACAACAGTATTAGACAATGTTAGATGGTGTTGATTTTGACTAATACTTACATAAGATAATATCCTTGGTTTTAGAAGATAAACACTGAAGTACTTAGGGGTAAAGGGACCTGATGTCTTCATTTTAATTTCAAATGGCTCAGCATTAATAATGATCATGTTAATAATGTGTATGTGTCTGTGTATGCACACATACAAATGTGGCAAAATGTTAACAGCTAGAGAATCTAGGTAAAGGGTATACAGGAAGTATTGTTACTATTCTAGTAATTTTTCAGCACATCTGAAATTATTTGGAAACAAAAATTTAAAACTTGTATCTATATTAATTTTCAGTACTTATCAAAGTTTTCTACAGAGTGAGTATAAGATATATGGTAAAAGATTATCCTCAACAAAATAACAGAAACAGAAATGCAAAGAGATTGCAAAGATATAAGTGAATTTCTATACTTACTTGAAATTGCCAGTTTCCCAAATGATCGACATCTTTAATATATACATGATAATGCCCTCCATAGCAGCCACCTTTGTGTATAATAACTGAGAAGAGGTCATATATATATTCTAAGTCATCCAATTCACTCTAAAAGAAAAAATAACATAAGCATTGATATAGTTTATATAACATGGTAAAACACATAATCAAAATCATAATTAACTGAAATTAATAAGAAACTTCATTGTTGGCTCGGCGCCTGTGGCTCAAGTGGCTAAGGCGCCAGCCACATACACCTAAGGTGGCAGGTTTGAATCCAGCCTCAGCCCGCCAAACAACAATGACGGCTGCAACCAAAAAATAGCCGGGTGTTGTGGTGGGCGCCTGTGGTCCCAGCTACTTGGGAGGCTGAGGCAAGAGACTTGCTTGAGCCCAGGAGATGGAGGTTGCTGTGACCTGTGATGCCAGAGCACTCTACCCAGGGGGACAGCTTGAGGCTCTGTCTCAAAAAAAAAAAAAGAAACTTCATTGTTTATTATTGTTATTAAAAGGGAAATAAAGATGAATTTAAATAACTGGCTCTAAAGTTAAATTTTTTTTTTTATTCCTTTCTTTTTTTGAGACAGTCTTGCTGTGTTACCTGGACTAGAATGCTGTGGCATCAGCCTAGCTCACAGCAACTTCAAACTCGTGGGCTCAAGCAACTCTTGCCTCAGCCTCCTGAGTAGCTGGGACTATAGGTACACACCACGATGCCCAGCTAATTTTTCTATTTTTAGTAGAGATGGAATCTTGATTTGCTTAGGCTGATCTTGAACTCCCGACCTCAAGTAATCCCAGAGGTCTCCCTGAGCAATCCCACCTCGGCCTCCCAGAGTGCTAGCATTAGAGGTAAGTCACTGTGCCCAGCCTAAATTTTAAACTTCTTAATTCATTAACCTAATATCAATTCTATTACACCAATCAAACCCTGCCTCTTAGTTAAACATGAACATATGTATCTAAAAGAGATATTATTTTTACATACTTTGGTTAAAATCATTACCCTATTGGTGCCTCTGTTGTAGATAGTTTTAGCAAGAGAAACCTATCTTTGCGTCATACCTCTTAGCTGCTTTATACGTATGCTCTTTACCTGTTTAAACTGTCCTATATCCTAACTATTTTGTGCCACAAAGTCAAAGCCAGATCAACTGTCACCACTCATGACACTTCCACCCTCTGCATAGAGAAGGAACTTAGCAATTATGAAAACCAGCTGGTCTTATTTAGAGGCAGTTTCGTGGAATGAAGAGGTTCTTTCCTGCTTTGTTAATTCTATGATCATCCTTTTCTATAATTATTATGTTCTATAATTATGAGTGACTCAACTGATAAAGTTTTACACTAGCAGTAAAATGAAACAAAAAATCACTTTAGATAAGAGATACTTTAAAGATGTTTATTTAAACTCCCTAGCCAGATATGGTGCTGCACCTCCATAGTCCCAGCTACTCAGGAGCCTGAGGTGGAAGAGCGCTTGAGCCCAGGAGTTCAAAGCTACAGTGAGCGATGACTGTATCACTGCAATCCAGCCTGGGCAATGATTTTAAAACTTTACAATTTTTTTTAAGTTTATTTAAATTCCCGATACAAAAGAAAAAAGAAGCCTGAGTTTTCAGATTTGAGGAGTCTGAACTACACAATCTAAGCCCCTTTGGGTTTTGACGACTAAACTCAGTGTTCATCTGTGATGTTAAATGTATGTGTCGGTGCCACTTGAGGGATGCCAGTTATTTGAAGGATTTGCTTTTAAAAACTATACTTTTAAAATTATACATTTAAGTGTGAAAAATTTGAAATGTTTGGTTCAGGTGGAAGACGAGAAGTGTACACAAAGATGCAAAGTGGCATTTTTCTCTATTATTACAGAAATCCAAAAGCAAAATTAATGTGGATTCCTAGATAAGTGCTCAACTGCTTTACTTATTCCAGTTTGGTTGTATCAAAGTATATTAAAATCATGTGACAAACTATCTTGTATAAAAGAAGGGGCACTAACTAACTCTGGGAAAATTATTCATTCTGAGTGTGCCAATAACAGGTTTAGTGTCAATAAAACTTTAGAACCTTTGAGCGACAATTTAAACAATAAAACAAAAACCAAAACGCTCAGGAGTTAGGTTTGAAGTAGAAAAGAGTCATGTGTGAAGAGTCTGAATTTAAGAAAATTTACAAAAATGTTATTATTTTAACATAGAAATTTAATAGCTAGCTAATAAATATTCTACTCTTAATAAACATAAAAAGTGGTTTGTGACAAGAAACAGAGTATCACACTCCAATCTTGGCACTGAATATAACGACACTATGTATAAAAATGTTTGAAAGTGCGTAACAAAGTGGGTTGATTTTATAATTAATTCATTCTCATAACTTTTTATTTCCTATTTCTTAAGGATTACACATTATAGACTAGTGTAGTTCACTCACGTCTTCACTTTCTAGATGCATAATTCATGATTATATCTAAAATAAACAAAATGCAAATAGCAAGGTACCAATTAATGGTAACTTTCCTAAATGCAGGGCTATTTCTTTTTTTTTTTAATTTTTATTTTTTTTAATTAAATGATAGCTGTATACATTAATGCAAACACGGGGTACAGTGTAGTGTTTTCATATACAATTTGAAATACTTTCATCAAGCTGGTTAACATAGACTTCATGTCATTTGCTTAGTCATTGTGTCAAAACATTTATATTCTAGTTCTAGAAAAGTTTAGGGCTATTTCTAATTTTGTCCTTGAGCTTTCAAAGATTTTAAAGCAGAGAACTGAAAATTTGGAAATTTGAACGGATTATAAATAAATCAGTGGTTCTCAACAAGGGGTGATTTTGCCCACCCTGCCCTCTGCCTCCTCTGAAGACATTCTCCTTCACAGAGGCTGGGCATGCTGCCAGCTTTCCCACAGTGCCTGCAATAGTCTCCCACAACAGAGAATAATTTCACTTAAAATATCAATAGTGTCAAGGTTGAAAGATTTTGCCATAGCCAACTGAAAATCAGGTAAATAAAAGATTCAGTCTTGGAAAGGGAAAAGGAAGAATTTAAGAGTAAAACAGTTCAAACCTGTTCACAGAAAGGCTTGAGATTGATCCGGAGAGGGAACGTATAACAGCTAGTTTCCTTGTATCGTTCACATTTCACAAAATCAAAATTAAATCTTAGTAATGAAACAGTAAGAAAGGGAGGCAGCTTACGTAATTTGGCCGACTGTTAAGAGAAAAATATACAGTGCTTTTTAAAAACAGAGTTATACAAAGGGATACATAATGTTTCTTGGAGTAGGAAGAAACAATCAATAACTTATGACAGTTCAAAGAGAAAAATGTCCTTAGATCACATAAATTTATTATTATGGATGCAACGTAACTTGTGATATAAACTTATCTATTTCATGAGTCTGAAGTTGGCATCACTCATGTATGTTCACAACTAAAAATCTACAAACCTATTTTATATTTTTAGTGTTGATATCCTAAATAACTATTTCATGGGCATATTCCCTTTTTAATAGTGTTCATTTCCTGCCCAATTCCTGGTCTTTTTCTTGGTGTCTCCATATTCAGTTTTTTTTATTTAGTGAAGAACTGGAGCTCTTAACCTGGTACCTGGGAACCTGTTTCAAAGGATCTGAGCCCATGAAATGATACAAAAATTTTATGTTCATATTTACTTTTCTGGGGAGAAGAGCCATAGCTTTCATTAGACTTTCAAAAGGACTCTAACTCCTCAAAAGTTAAGAAGATCTATTGATTGGGGTATCACAGTCACTGTTCTTAAATTTGAAAGCAGACAAGATATTTTTGTTTAAGAGTCATCAGTGTCCCTATCCCTCTTGGATTAATGATCTGCGGGGAGAAAAAAAAAGTCCTTCTCCCATGTATAAAATTATCCATAGTCATATATATCTAACATCACTAAAATATATTTGAAATAACAGTTCCTTAAATCTAGTAGGTAAAAAAAGTTAAGCAACTCCCCCTCTCCCCAGCAATATAACAACATGGTAGATTTTCGGACAAGCTCTAAAAATATGCATTAAAAAACTGAGCAACTCAACTATAATTTGTTTGAAAAGAGATGACTGAGGACAAGAAAATCTGCTTTTATTTAGGTAGCTCAGCCAAACTACACTTAGAATGCAACTAATCTGATGCAACTGGAATAGAATGCAATTTTAAAAGTATCTAGATCAAAAAATTTCCACTGGAAAAGAATTAAACAAATGGTATAAAAGGTACATAAAGCAACTGCATTTGGTTAGCAAGAGGTTTTTATTTTACTAATGTACACATTAAGTCTAACCAAAAACAAAGAATGTATAAGTATCTAAGACTTTTCCAAACTTTGAAATTTATACCTATTCATTAGATTGTAGTCTTAACAAGGTGAAATAGAAAATAATAAGTGAATGATAAATATTTCTCTTTGAATTTCATAAGGGGAAAAGGCTAGATGGAAATATATATTAAACAGTATAAAATTTACCCTGGTTTTAAATCTTATTGTGAAAACTACAGGCATTGAGTTTATTGTTCTTATTATACTATCTTCATCTATAAACTCCAGGATACAAAATCAGTATCATGTATTATCTATTATAGATCAGTGCTCATTTATTTGTTGAAAAAACTCAATAATTGCCAGCTATAGGAAGAGTGCTATCCCTTCGACATAATGGAGTCACTGCATAAACATGCCCTTTGTGGTAGCCGTTTGAGAAAGCGCTCAGTCACCACTGAGTGAACTGAGCTCAAGCTGATGATGTGTATGAACAGCATGCCAGGTCATCCAGCTGCAGTGGGGAGTCACTGCTGCAGACAAGAAAGACAGAAGCAAGGCTGATGCCACATTGGCCACAGGTACAAAGAGCTGAGAAGGACGGCCACAGAGGGGTAGAGACAGTACATCCACGTCAGAGGAAAGAGAAATGGCGTTTGTACACAGTAATGTACACTGAATTGTATACGTATACATCTACATATGCAGACACAGAGACATTTCTAAATTATCTATAAGTCATTTTTATATTGATATTAATGAATTATTTGTATTTAGCAATTTATTAGCATTGGTAATGCTTTGGGTAGAAATTAACTGTGTAAGACATATATTAAAGAACAATTCCATAGTGAAAAATCACACAGAATTGTGAAAGAGTGGTGAAAAAGAAATATAAATGGATGGTTGCAGGAAGATAAAGTGAAAAAAAATCTTTACAGAATGTTTTTCTACAATCTGTCCCAAAGAGTTATTCAGATAGATGCCACAGTCTCTTAGAACAAAAATACAAGATAACTCTGGATCAAAGGACTCAATCAGTAAAGCTCAGAGACCTTACATCAAAACTAGGATAAAACACCAACATGTGGCTGATTTTCAGAAATGCCAAAGTACTGATATAATAAATCAATGCCACGTCATAAAGGAGCTGGAATGTCTAAAATTTATAATGCATGAAAGTAACATTGGGGAAGTGTCCCATTAACCTAAATGGCAATTGTCTCTCATTTCTCTTCTTTCTTGGAATCGAAAATAACTATGAATTATATCTGTAGGAATGGCTATTTATAATATAAACATAATGAACAAATTTGAGAAATATCAGAATTCTATGCTCATTGATTTGCTTAATTTTTCTCTCTTGGCCCTCACATAGCAAAAGAAATCAGTAGCTTTAACCTTATCTTCCTTTTATCTTGTATTTTGCTTTGCTGTGCAGCAAGAAAACCATTGGTGTTCTCTGTTAAGTTGCTTACTTATTAAATATTCCTGCCTGATGAACGAGCAAAAGGCATCCTAGATTTGCCAGAGTGAGGGAGGACATGTATCAAGATGCAAAATAACTGTGTATTAAGAAAAATGCAGAGAGCCATCTATCTTCATAGTAGTCAACAAAGAAAGGAAAAGATCAACAAGCTTCTCAGGTGGCAGAAATAAAAATATACAGTCTTTTCACAATAGTAATTTGCAAAAAGCAGGATATGGGGAGTTTACCAAAAAAGGCATACTTAAAAAACACTGAGGTATTAATTTTTCCTGGGAGAAAAGGAAGTTGAGAGAACTGTTGGGTTGAAAGCTTAAAAAAAATCTCTATTGTAAAAAATGAATCAGATAATAATGTAAATGTCTCTTCAACCCTTAGTTAAGAGCTTCAAGTGTCTCCTTCAGACTTTCTCATACACACTGACTTCAGCTGGCGGACCTCCCTGCTGGTAGTACTGAGTAGTTAGTATGCCCTAAGTAGGGACCCTGGGAAAAGGCAGGTATCTATCTTTACCTTTGCTGCTTTAACCAGCCTGTCACAAGTTCCACAATGGTACAAGTTGTCACAGTCAAACACTTCCTCTTCTACATACATGTTCCAGAGTGCATCTTCCAAACCAGACACATTTTTGACTGCTACTGTTAGATCTAAGAAGTCTTCCTGAAATATACATGAATACAACATTGAAGACAACAAACAATTCACAGAGGTTTACAAAGACATCACCAGCTCACACATATATTGGGAATAATCAGATATATTTTTTCTAAAACATTGTACATATGAAGACGTGGATCTCCTGATCAGACAACATGTTCCTAACATTAAAATATTCTTCCTTCTAAATCAAACTATAATTTAGCTTAAAATATATCAGAAAAATGTATAACAGAAGAAGTTTATGAGTCTACTATAGTTACAATAAGCCTATTTTATGACAAAATCATGTAACCACAATAAAACACATAATCTGGATTTAGAACAATACATACATAAGGCTAATAGCACAGTTTTACTCTCTATACTAGATATGAGAGCAAGGGCAGGGCTGAATTTTTTAATGTAAACTCCATTTCTTCATATACTTTTGTTTAAAATATACTGAAGAAGTTATTAGAAAAAATTACTTTGAGCCAGAAGAAAAAGGTATTTCTATGAAAATTAAGAGGAGGTTATTTTGCAAAAAGGGAGTCTATCAATCCTACTATAAGTACATTTAAACTATAATATATCTCTAGTAATATTATTACAATTTGGAAAGTCAAAATAAGATTAATAGTTCTGTGTGTGTGCAATAGTATTATTTTAAGGAATTAAGGAGAATGGATGATAATAGGGCATTAGTTAGTTCATGGTAGAAACCTTAATGAAAGTAACACATGCAAAAAGTTAATGTCTTTAATTTATAGTGTGCCTTATATACATTATTTTAAAATTACTTTGTGAATTATTATATCATAGCTAAGTCAATCACAGGAATTCAAAGACAGATACAGCATCTTAATTACTATTTATTTCCAAACTGGGCTGACCCAGAAAGCTTCTATTTGCACAGCCTATAGGGCCAAGAAACATTTTTTTTATCCCCAATTCTTTCTTACAAAATAACAAAGAAGAAAAAACATATAATCCCCAAATAGCAATTAACACATTCAGAAAATAGAATTTAATTTTCTACTCATACAGTCAAACACAGAAACTTTCTTCAATTCTTGACACAATAGGAGATTTTTATTAAGGGATTATTGTTCAATGATGAAACCACTGGCCATACTAAGATTTGTAGGGGCAAACATATTATTATACTTACATGAGCAAATTTCCAATATCTAATTTCCAGTTAGATTAAATGGGTAGTCTGTATCATTACAAAGAACTGAAGGTTATACTAATTAAAACAGGTTTACAATAGCTTTATGTATAATATATATGGTTTATATAAACTATGTGCTGGTTTGTATTGTGTATTGAGCACATACACATAAATGATCTTTCTAAAGGAAAGTAATAAACTAAATCTAATATTTAATTGCAGATGTTTGTCAATTTAAACATTCCTCAGTCTTCTTTATTTTTATTATTTCCCTAATTAACTTTCTTGACAATATTCCAACCATGACGACACTGGCTTCTCTCATGAGGCTACAGTCTTCTCTTTGTAAATATCCCCCAAATTCATTTCCAAATATTAGAATATTGAATAAAAGATTAAGTTTCAAGATGTTTGCTTCTTTCAGTTTACGTGGAGAACTCTAGACTATACGCTCGTGACTTAGGTGTACAGTAAAAGACAAAATGCAATAAAATATTTCTAGTAATAAATTCTTTAATCTAATGGTATTACAGCACACAGGTTTAAGTACAGGAATTATAATTTACTACATAACTTATAACTGAAATACTCCAGCATATTCACCTGCTTCTCACTGACGTTCTTACATTCTTTACAAATAATCTGGTTAACAGTGGTTCCATGATACAGACGATTGATGAGGTCATGGCCAGAGGTCCCGACTAAAGAAGTTTCCAAAGCACTGAAGAGAATTCGATTCAGTTCTTGAACATCATGTTGCCTCATCTCCTATAAAACAGGTAACTTTTAAATGTAGTCATCTGCTTCAGATTTTTAAAAACATTAAAAAAGAATACTAGTTAACAAAACACAAGATTTGCCAAGCATCCAAGATAAGCCTTGATAAGTATGACTACACAAACAAGCTAAGAGCAGGTTAAGAGCTCACCACCTATTTTTATTTATCCTGGAAAATGAAAATATGAACAAGCAGTGTGCCCATATAACTCAACTCCCCTTACAACCAGAAAATGCATTTATTCTTTTTTTTTTTTTTTTTTTTAAGACAGAGTCTCACTATGTTGCCCTTGGTAGAGTGCTGTGGCATCACAGCTCATAGCAATCTCAGACTTTTGGTCTTAAGCAATTCTCTTGCCTCAGCCTCCCAAGTAGCTGGGACTACAGGTGCCCACCACAATGCCCAGCTATTTTTTTTGGTTGCAATTGTTTAGCTGACCCAGGCCGGGTTCGAACCCTCCACCCTTGGTGTATGCGGCTGGTTCTGTAACCACTGTATTATGGGTGCCAAGCCAATGCATTTATTCTTGTGGAAAACCATACGTTTGCTAAGCCAGAGAAAGGAGAGAGGGGGAAGGAACAACAGCCATAGATTAGCATCTAAAAGCAGGCGCTGTCTGCACACGAAAAGTTCACTTAGTCGTGAGTGCAAGTCTTAATTAGCAATGTTAGAAAAGCAGTAGCATTTATTATTTGGACAAATAAACTACTAAAATTAGACTAACGGCATTACTGAGAAAAGCTCGTGACGGAACTTGCTTTCCTTTATGAGTCACATAGCTGTGTGTGAACTTCTTATTTATAAACCAAAGTGCAGGGGGGCACCACCACTTAGGCATGGAGAAGAGGAGGAAGAGCAGTGGAGGGGATGTTGAGGTGACAGCCCCAGAACCAGGAGAAGCCAGGGCTTTAAGGGGGGTGGTGAGTGCCACCAAGAGCCCCTTCAGCTGAGAAGAGAGCACACTCCTTGACTCAGCACATGGACGTCACTGTTGACTTGGACAAGGAAAGCATAAAAGAGGTCGAGGAACAAATGGAGGGCACAGAAGTAGAGGCAGTGAGGCAGCGAAGACAATTTAAAAATAAGTTTATTGTGAAGAGTAGCAGATAGAGTCGATGAAAGCTGGAGCACGATGTGGGACTTGGGATCTGTTTTGTCTTTCAAAATGTAAGACACGAGAGAATATAAATTTCTCTAGGATCACTGTTTCTGACAGGGCTGAAAACTCGTGGAAGTCTTCAAACTCTCTTTCTGAACACCCTACATTTGGCAAAGGTACCTCACAAATTTTTCTACTACCACTGCAGATCCAGTCCTGGAGAATTACCTGTAGATTTTATTTAGAAAAGATATAATAAAAAATGTTTTCATAACTTCAAGTAGTATGAAATCAGCAACTCAGTGGAAACTCATTATCAAAAAAGAAAGAGAAACCCATCAACTGATAACTAGATTAAAAAAATACTGATATGGCATATTCATCTAACAGAATCTTATCTGTTAGTAGAAAGGAAGGAAATAGCCACACGTAGTACAACATAAATGAATCCTAAAAACATTAAATGAAAGCAGCCAGTCACAAAGGATGACACAGTCTATGACTCCGTCCCTGTGAAATGTCTGGAACTAGCAAGTCCAAAGAGATAGAAAGGAGCCAGAGGTGCCAGGGGGTGCGGGGGGAGGGTGGGACTGATTGCTCAGGGGCATGGGATTTCTTTTGCGGGTGATGAAAATGTTCTAAAATTGACTGTAGTGATGAAGTGACAATCACACAACTCTGAACATGCTAAAAAAAATGGAATATACCCTCTCAAAATGTGACTTTTATGCCATGTAAATTATATCTCAAAGAAGTGGTTATTTTTTAAAAGGAAACAGAAAGAATTAACCCTAAGCACCAGCCCTACATCCAAAATTTAACATACCTGTTTAGGGCCTGTATTATCACCCCCTTTTACTTTAAAGTCCACGCCCTACCTCCTTAATTAAAAAAATGTTCCTAGTTAGAAGACCAGTGTTCAAACTTTATTGTTAAAGATAATATACTACTATTCCTATCATTGCCTCTTTAAATTCTGTGATTGTCACCCATTCCTATCTTTGCAGGGATACAGCTCGTCCATAAAAATTGAAAGACCTGCATTTGCTGGAATCTGGATAGCTCACAGCTTATGATTACTGACAAGCACCTTGCCTCGCTGCTGGCAAGCGTGAGGTGTCTGTATATAGTGGGACACCTGTCAGAAACCCAAACTGGAAGGGGAAAGAAAGCCCACACACCATAGGATACAGGGAAAAATGAAACAAGTCAGGAGAAAGGCAGGCAAATGAAAAGCCCTGCCAAGAATGGTTTCATTGTTTTGACTAAAGCAAACATTCAAATCACAATATCCAGGTTTTGTCAAACACAAAGCTTGCCACAGAGGCAGACAGAATTTAAAAAAATTTGTTACCATTTAATTTATCCATTATTGTGAGTCAAAGACTAAAAAGCTGATCAGCAGTTTGCTTTATAAATGGTAATTTCCAGGTAACAGATATTGCATCTCAACAGCCATTCATAAAATCCTATATACAGAAAGTGTCTAAAAAACATATTTCTTGTAATTTTTGGATGTGAGAAGGAAACATTCAAACAATATGTTGAGATCCTAAGATAAAATTAAAGGAAGTTAGATAATATTAACTAGCATTGACTCTTTCCTCTATTGCTGGTAGCACTTCCGTATAGGAGCTGACCTCCGTACCTCATTGCTGGTCCACCCGAAGCTGTCAGTGAGGTCTGCTGTGGACGCAGCTTCCTGGTCTAGGAGCAGAAGCTGAGCAAACAAGCGCTGTAACTGCAAAGGTATGACTCGAACCTGAATGAGAAACACACACACTTCTAAAGGGATTCTTAAGTGCTGATTGAGGCTTTTGAAAACAACTGCATACTAGTTTTTGCATATCTCCTAGTTCATACAGAAGACAGTTTATAAATATATTTCTTATGACACATAAATGGAGTACTGAGTATAATTCAGTTATTCTTTGGAAATTGTAATTCAATTCAAAAAGGTTTTTATATGTGGCGTTTTCTACCTTGACCTAGTTGAGATTACTGTTAAAGCTCAAATAGGTCCTAATAAACCACCCAATTGTTTACAGACTGACAATAGTTTGAATCTCTAACAGCTCATTCTTTCTCTCAGATATCTCTGATATACATAAATTCCCTCTGAAGAAAACTTCCAGGCAGTCTTGAGTTTTGACACTTTAGAAGGCCAGTCACCCCTGCCTCACTTTCGACAGGCCCATGCCTGTGTCTGTCTTAGTAGATGTGGTGAGGGCTGAGCCAGACTGAGCAATGGCCAGTAGAGTCTTGTCTGCAGGCCAGATTTTAGGGATTGGAAAAGAGAACAAGTATTTAGAAACTTTTATGGCAATCTGACATTCCTACTGCATTTTTATTATATACTACGCAAGTATTGGTCTGCAACAGATTGGGAATTAAAAAAATACACATAAGCCACACAGGTGGCTTGAGAAGCAGAGGGCTGGATCACAAATGATGCCTATTAGATTTGAGCCTGAAAGTGATAAGAAACTTCTGAGTTACTTTTAGCAGGTAGGAACATGATTACATCTGTACTTTAAATAAAATTCACCACAGTAACATATAAAATAATAAAACAATTCTTTACTCAATTTATTTACAGAGTACCAAATAGAAAGAAAACTAATCTTTCTTTTCAATTTTGGTATTGTTGCAAGATTTAAATGGATTTTTTTTTTTGATAGGCTGGTGTGGAAGATATGCGAACCTTTTCTTCATCAGAAGAAAAAATAAACAGTAGAGAGTAAGGTATTTTTATACTGCAGTAGCAGTATTACATTTGGAAAAGTAATATCATTTTCTGAAAATAAAAGCCATATTTTCCATTTTTTTTTATTTTTAAATCATAGCTATGTACATTAATGCAATCATGGGGTACAGTGTGGTGTTTTCATATACAATTTGAAATATTTTCATCAAACTGGTTACCATAGTCTTCATGTCATTTTCTTAGGGGGGAGAGGGAAAAGAAGGGAGGGGAGTGGATGGGTGGAGGGAGGGTGATTGGAGGGATCACCTCTATGGTTTCTCTTACAAGGGTACAAGTGAATCTTTCTAAAAGTAGAATAAAAGCCATATTTGACAATAAATAAGATTATTGTTTTCTATGAATAACTTAATCTTTCCTAAAAAAACATTGCCTCAGTACTCTAAAACATCCCAGTAAATCACAGATTTAATACCTTAGCATCAGGCTTATCCTTATCTTCGAACAAACCAAGCTCTTCTGGACCAAGAGAAAATAAAGCTTCTAAACAGAAAAGTAGAATCAGAGATGTAAATGACATTATTTCATTAAAAAAAATTGTTTTAGAAAACCAAGACCACAAGCGAAACCAATCAAAGATTCAGAAATATGACTGTGGCAATATTTACACCCCTATTCGCCACGCTCTACTTTCTTATAACATTTTTAACCACTGACTCTAAGAAAATGAAGTGGCATGCTAAAGTCTCAGTATGGATCTCTAAAAGGCAAATAATCTTTAATTTATATACAGAAAACTAAAAACAGTAACATCAGAAATCTTTAATGGTTTCTCATTGCCTGTGGCCAAAAGCCATGAGGAATCTTAGGAAATATAGTAGTGAACCTGGAACCTACAAGTTAAAGCACAAAACTATACAAGAACTTCTGTAGTCACCTCCTCTTACTCTCAGCTACATGGTGCCAGGCCTACTCCATTGTACTAGCCCTATTCTTTAAAATACTTCCCTAAACTTTTTCTTCCCCAGTTCTCAGCCCTCCTTACCCTTTCCAAATTAAATCTCCCCCCCATCAGCATCAGGATCCATGTTGAGCCACATGAGGAGTGCACACGCCACACCAAAATGTCAAACCACAAATCTCCCCACCTCAGCATCAGGATCCATGCTAAGCCACACAAGGAGTGCATACTCCACTCCAAATGTCAAACCACATCTGTGGCCAGTGATTCCCCTTTGCTGGAGAGGAAGGTGGCCTGGGGCTCTTGGTCCTACGCTTGCCTAGTGGCACTTTCCACTGCCTCACCTCTTCCTCAGTCTCTTTGAGGTTACTTCTCTACTTCAAGTTGAACCTCGAAGTTGACCACCTCCCTACACTGACCACCTCCTTAAATTGATCTAATTTTCACAGACTGGACATGCACTGCTTGTATGTTTCAGTACAGTGGGCCTAGTGCCTTATGTTGACCAGTTTGTTAAAGTCAACTTAAGCGGTCAACTTATAGAGGTTCTACTGAATGTTAAAACCTGGAAAAATTTTATCCCTTTTAGGAACCTGTGTATTAATGCTGAAAATTTCTAATGGTGGAATTACTGACTACATCAGGAAGATACTTTTATGGAGGGAACAGAGTCAAGGACAAGCGGCACCACTCTTAAATCCGACATGCAGTCCAGTCCATTAGAATGGCCCTGGGAAGAGGACAGTGGTATTTACTGAATCTCTGAAGGCAGGAAGTCTTTCAAGCTTTGATGCAAATAGAAGACATCACAAAGATTAGATGAATTTAGTGATGGGAAGGGAACATGGCAATCCAGATGCAGGAAGAATCAAATTGCCTGTCCTCAGAGCATGGAGACATGTGGAAAGTTGAGCTACAAAGCCATGTAGTGCTGGGGTTCCCAGTCAGGGCCATGTGAAGGCAAAGTAATGTTCACACTGAGATCAAGGGAACACAGATACTAAGAGTCTTAAGGATACAGCTGGTTTGCAGAGATGGGAATGGAACAAACACATAGAGAAAAACTGGGACAAGAAATCAAGGGTCCATATGAGGTCAAGCTGGCTTCTTGCAATTTGTTTCTGGGAGGTCCCCCCATATTCTTACAATAATCCCCCTTTTTAATGTAGCTAATTTGAGTGGTTTCTGTTCCTTGCAAACAATCCCTTACCAAGACCCTACCTTGGGTCTTTGGAATTCAGAATTTCCACATTTTAGAAAAAAGGATTATGTACATTACATTATATTCCCAGCAGGGTCTGGGACATACTACCCATTAACCAAGCAGATTAATATTCCTGTGATAAATGCATAAATAATCATACAAGTGAGAAAACTAGAGACTAACTAGCCTTATACCAGATCAGGTTCTAAAGCCACAGGAGTTCAGGTTAGATCAGATTAGATGAAAGTGAAAGCTTCTCTTTCTTTCTTCTATTTTTTTTTTTTTCAGTTTTTTAGCCAGGGCCAGGTTTCAACCCACCACCTCCAGTACATGCGGCTGGTGCCCTACTCCTTTGAGCCACAGGCACTGCCCCCAAATGACAGCTTTTTAGATTTCAGGAACACAGATGAACAGCAAGTGGACCCCTGTAAGTAATGTAAAAGCCCTCCAGCTCCAAAAGGCAGATAAAATTGCTTAGCTTATAAACTCTGGCTTAAGGGTTTGTTATTTTGGAAAAGTTTAAAACACAAAAATACAAATAGTATAGCAACAATGAAAGCCTATACTTATGACAGAATTATCTTTACATTGCATTTCAAATTGAATTAGAAAAGAAATATATTACCTTGTTTTTTGTTACTAAATATTATAATTGCACTGAAAATATTTAAGATAATTTAAGCTTCAAATTTCCCTGTAGAGACAATTACCAATTTATATCTCACATTTGTAACAATAAACACATACTGTGCAAAACATCTTTAAGATACTTTATTTGTGATTTTGCATAATTAATTACATGTAAAGATGATAGTACATAATATGGATCAAATGAATGTAACATAGCATACCTCTGAATTCAGGGGTGAAATGAAGTGTCTGAAGAAGGGAATTGAGGTAACAGGTTCCACCCTGATTTCTGATTCCGCTTAAATTGGTGAATTCTCTAGGAGCAGGTGGCTCCAAAACTTTAGTCTTTAATTTTTTCCCTTTTCCATACTGATTATTTGACACATTGGAATAATCCTCTTCAAATAGGTCCCCAAACATTGTGAAACTAAATTCTACCCTTAAAAAAAAATGACATGTTACATAAATGATGTTATTTTTTTAAATAAAATTTTCCCAAATCTCTCTACCTTACACGTGGGTAAGATAGATATTTTGTCAAGTCATTCAATAGAAAGTATGTACAGTTGCTCGGGTTTTGGGGGTGATAAGATCTGCATTTTTTTCCAATCCCAGTCATGATCTTAACTATCTGTGTGCTAAAATTTTCTTATGTATAAAATGGGATACCACTTGGCCCCTAGGGTCCTTTTAACAGTCAAATGACATAATGAAAGAAAGGCACTTAGAGCACAGGGTTTCGCCCACAAAAAATGACAGCTGTTTCTTTAAAAGGCACATTTACATCACTAATTAGAACACACATCAACATGCCTAATTCACTACTGGGTTGGCAAAGCCAATCCTAGTTTCCAAGAGTTGACCGGGGCCTTGGGTCCGTCACTCTCTCAATAAAATCTCTGCTTCTTGCACTCCGCGGTACACGATCACTCACTGAAATCTCTGCTTTTCACATCCCTCGGTACCTTGTGCCAGATTATGACATTTAAATTAATTAAATGATCTTCCTGATAGTTTAGTACGTAGTTCTAAAGCTGGAAGGCTGGGAGGATCACTGGGGGAGAGGGAGAGACTGCAATTAAAATTATCGATCCCGCTAATACTCTCACTAATCCAAACATCAGCCCCAGGAACACAGATCACAGACTCAAGATTTCATATCCAAGGTAGTGGAAGGTTACTTGGAGAGAAGAAATGTAAAGTGGCCAGCACAGTTTCTAATTGACAGGAAGCGCTGAAATACTGTTGTTTTTTTTTCCTTTTTAACTCACTCCTCAGAAGAAAAGCAGCGAAAATGAAACTGACAGTCTAGCCTCGCGCTCCTCACCCGGATTTCCCTAATCCTCCTTTCCAAGGCCTAGGCCGGTGCCCAGCCCTCCGCGCCACCACCCGGCCCAGAGGCACGACGAGGCAGAGACCTCCGCGGCCGGAGACCACTGACCCAACCTCAGAAAAGCGCCGTGTCCCCAGACAGGCCTGGGCCACCCCTGCCTCGCCTTCCTTAGGCTGTGCCGCCAACAACATCCCCACGCTTCCCATGACCCCTCGGAATTCCCAGCGGCCAGCCCCACTTACTGCCTAGAGCCCAGACCCCGGCCCCGGCCAAAACGCGCAGCTGATGAACCCGCCCCAACTGGGCGCCGCCATGTTGGCAAGGGCGGGTCTTCGGAATGTGATTTACGCAGCGCGGACTACGCCTCCCAGCGTGCCCCGCGGGAGCGCGGGCCGGGCGCGAAGGGTCTTATGGGCAATGGAGTTTCTCTTCCTGGAGAGTTGGGAAGTTGGGCCCCGGGGGCTGCGCTAGCTCCCAGATGTGCTCCTGCGTTCGAGGGTCTGTGCTGCCCGCTGAATACTCATTCATTTACGTTTTGTAAGTTTGCATTTATTGCTCTCCATAATCCATACTGGCTGCAGTAGGGTATACGAAGATCCCTTGCCTTTTGGCAAGTTGTCAAGTTACCTGAACATGGGAAACAATTGTGTAGTGCTTAGAGACAGTTTACAAGTGCACCTTCACTGCAGACTGTAAAGAGTGTTCCTCATTCCCCGAACTTTTGTAACATCTTCAATGTTTATTTGGTCTCCACTAACCGTAAGTAGCATGCGTAAGAGTACGCTGAAAATATCTCAAAATTATCCTCTTTCCCACTTGAGCGCCATAGGTGACCTATTTCAATAGCCTACTTCTGTTACCATCCCTGTACAATCCAGCTTCCACGCAAGAGTGAATGAGGGAGCCAAGGAGAAAATAATTTTGACTTCAGCTAAAAGTTTGAGAGATTGAGAACAGGGATAGTGATAGATAAAGCAGGAAAGGCAGGAGCGAAAGTGAAAGCCAAACCAAGGAATTTGTATTTGGAGCATTTGACGCAGATTTGTGTGGCAGGGAGGTCCGGGAATTGTTGATAGGGAAAGAACTGGAGGTAGAGAACTATCTAGGAGGCAAAATGTCTACACTAGGAAATTTCAGTGGGAATAGCCTTCTTCACTTCTCATCAGGCTTGACTGCCTCATTGCTTCTCAGAAGCCTCCTCTATGTGCCTTTCCTCCCTGGCTCCATGTTATTCTACCCTCTGTTTCTCCTCTGCTCCTGTGCTTCGTCCTCCCTCTTGCTAATAGCAGATATTCCTCAAACCAAATTCCTTTCCCTGACCAAGAATGACACTGGAAGATTAAGCTCCACAAGGACATGGCTTTGCCTTGTTTATAGCTGTATTCCTGACAACATCAACAGTGCCCAGCCTACCACCACAGGATTATTAATGTTTATGGAATGAATGGATGAGTTCTTAACACCACCATACTTTCTCTCATCAGAATCAAAGTCTTGGAGCTATATTTGCGACTTCGTCTTTTGTCTGTGAATCTAACTAGTTGCTCAAAAGTATTTCCTGAGCAATGTTCTTCCATTTCCACAGTACCTCTCCTCCTATCAGACCCTCTCCTGAGGGTCTCTCCTGTGTTACGATGATAGCCCTTTAAGTGGAGTTACATGTTGCCCATCCAATCCTGCACATCACTCAATTCAAAATTCTCTGCCAAAGAAGCTTCAGTGATTCCTCATCATCCACTGTAAAAATGCTTCCTTTTGATGCTTTTAGTTCACTTGTGGTCCCAACACTTTTTTCCTACTGTATTTCTCAGTACTCACCTATTCTCCAGCAAAACATTTCCAAGTGTGCCATATGCCTTCCTGCCTCTATGAAAATTTTGTTTTTTGAGGTGGAGTCTCACCCAGGCTGGAGTGTAGTGGCGTCATTATAGCTCACTAAAACCTCAAACTCCTGGGCTAAAGCAATCCTCCTGCCTCAGCCTCCTAGGTATCTGGGACTATGGGCACACATCAATATACCCAGATAATTTTTCTGTTATTTTGCAGACATGGGGTTCTTGCTCTTGCTCAAGCTGGTCTTGAATTCCTGAACTCAAGTGATCCTCCTGCCTTAGCTTCCTAGAGAGCTAGAATTACATGTGTGAGCCATCGTGCCTCACCCAGGCCTTTGTGATCTTACTCATGTTGTCCCCTCTGCAAAGGATGTCCATCATCTCAGATCTTCCCTTTAATCCTATTTAGCATAAAAGCCAAGCACAAGTTCCAATTTATTGATAAATATTTCAAGATCTCCCTAAATAAGATATGATCTTTTCTTTTGTAAGCCTTCAGGATAAAATGTACCTCTCCTAGAGCCCCTGTCTCATGGCAAAGTCATATCTGATCATTTTGTTAGTATTACCAAGTCAGAGGTTATACCTCATCTGCCATGTAGCCTCTATAGCAGTTAACAATAATTTAGAGTACAATTTTAAATCTTTTATTTAATTTGTTCCACAGGAAATTAGAGTTGAAGCTATAAAGCTGTTGACCAGACTTTGTACCCATGGAGGTTTCAACCAAGCATTCCCACCATGTAAGAATGGTGGCTACAGGGCAGATAAGGTATATTAATTCAGAAATATTAATAATACTTTTTAAAAGTTGTGAGCATTTACTGTGTGCCAGGCAGATGCAAAGGGTTTTCAAGTGCATTTTATTTCATTCTCAAAAGGACCCCACAAGTTGGGAACTGAAATTATTCTCATTTTGCAGATGAGTACATATTGAGAGATAAATAATTTTTACAAGATTACACAGCAAATAAGCCTTAGAAATGAGATCTGAGTTCTGGCCACTGACTCCAGGATCTGCATTCTTAACCACTATTTCCATCCTTCTCAAAGCCAAGCAACTGTCTGCCTATGATCCTTCCCCTTGCCCTTCCTTCCTTCCTTTCTTTGATTCTACAATTTTTTTGAGCACTTCTCATGTGTCTGCCACTGTGGCATTACAAAGAGTGAGACAGATTGTGGCCAACACTGCTACCTTCCTACCCAATCTGCTTCTCTCCTTCTTCCTTACTAGCAGACCACCAATTTTATAGGGTGTACAAACTCCCATTCAGCTCAGGGTGATCATGTGAAACAATAGCTAACAGGCACCATTGTTAGTGCTTTTACACATAGGAACTCATTTAATTAAATGCTTTCAACAACCTTGTGAAGTAGATGCTATTAAAAGTAGAAGCATTGGGTAAGGCTTCTGGGAAAGTTCTTCACAAGAAAACACTGGTTGTTTTGCCCTTTTCTCTGACTTCTTTTCCACCTGAGATGTAGACATGATGGCTGGAACTCTGGCAACCATTTAGAACAAGAGGATGCAGATTGCTCTATAAATATTGAAGGAACTTAGACTCCTGATGGCATCGGACAACTGATGTGCCAGGCCCAGAGTATCTATCTCCTGATATTTTTTTCCTGCAAGATAAAAAGAATTCTTTCATTGAAGTCACCAATGGGGTCTCTTTTGATTGAGTATTCATAGATGAATACAGTTCCTAAGTGGGACACAAGCACTGCCCTTGAGGAGCTCAAAGTGGATAGAGAAAAGAGAAATATAAAAAGTTAAAATACAATGAGGTAGGTATTATCTTTTCTTTGCGTGCATAATTTGTATATGAGGGCTATTTTTTTTGAATCATGGAAAATGGTTATTATAAGAAAAACTATGCAGGAATTGTCCCAAAGAAACTCATAGTAACTTGTTATAACGTGTTTGAACAGGATCTAGTTTGTGGCACTAAGAGGGATAAGACATCAGTTTGAACAGAACCCCTATCAAATTACTATGAATTCTGCTAAATTGAAGCAAGAACAAACAGCAAATTTATGGTAAAGCTTGGGTTAGAGAATGATGAAATCATTGATGCTTTATGAATATTTATAGGGACAGTGCCCCCAAATAAACGAGCAGTTTACAAATGCATAACTCACATTAAGAAGGGATGAGACCGTGTAGAAGATGAACCTGCAGCAGCAGACCATCCACATCAATTTTCAAGGAAAAATTAATCCTGTTCTTGCCCTAATTAAAGAGAGCCAACAGTTAACAGCAGAAGCAATAGCCAACACCATAGACATCTCAACCGATTCAGCTTACACAATTCTGACTGAAAAGTTGAAGTTGAGAAAACTTTCCAATTAATGGTTGTCAAAACGGTTTTGTTTTCTTCTTTTTTAGAACCATTATCTTCCTGACGGATGGCTGCCAAAACTGTTGTTCCCAGATTGGCTGCACACAAGAGCAGAGTTTTTGGGAAATTTTAAATAAGAGTGATCAAAATCCTGAAGCTATTCTTGGAAGACTTATGACAGGAGTTGAAACAGCTTTATCAGTAGAATCCTGAAGGTAAACTGCAATCAAAGCAATGGTGACCAAGAAGTAGAAGTGGCCAGTCAAAGCAAAAGTGCAAAGAGCAAAGGTTATGGCAACAATTTTGTGGGGGGTTGTTCAAGGCATTTCTGAAGGATCAAAGAAGAATAATATCTGTTTATTATGAACATGTTTTGAGGCTCAGCGCCTGTAGCTCAAGTGGCTAAGGCACTAGCCACATACATCAGAGCTCGCGGGTTCCAATTCAGCCCAGGCCTGTCAAACAACAATGACAACTGCAGCCAAAAAATAGCCAGGTGTTGTGATAGGCACCTGTAGTCCCAGCTACTTGGGAGGCTGAGGGAAGAGAATTGCTTAAGCCCAGGAGTTGGAGGTTGCTGTGAGCTGTGGTGCCACAGCACTTTACCCAGGGCAACAGCTTGAGGCTCTATCTCCAAAAAAAAATGTTTTGAGACAGTTAGCCAAACCTTTAACAGAAAAACACCCAGGATAGTTCTGCCAGAGAATCTTTCTCCACTACAATGCTTCTGCTCATTGTTCTCATTAAACAAGGATGATTTTGTGAGCGTTTTGGTGGGAATTCACTAGGCATCCATCTTACAGAACTGATTTAGCTCCCTCTGACTTCTGTTGATTTCTCATCTTTAAAAAATGTCTGGGTTCGGCACTCGTAGTGTAGTGGTTACTGCACCAGCCACATACACCGAGGTGGGCGAGTTCAAACCCAGCCCTGGCCGGCCAAACAATGACAACTGCAACAGAAAAATACCTGGGTGTTGTGGTGGGCACCTGTAGTCCCAGCTACTTGGGAGGCTGAGGCAAGAGAATTTCTCAAGCCCAAGAATTGGAGGTTGCTGTGAGCTGTGACCTCTAATG
>NW_003852408.1:221927-223691 GCF_000181295.1 Otolemur garnettii | reverse complement strand
AAAAAAAAAAAAAAATCTGGAAAAGGAACCTATTTTTCTTCAGTTAATTTAAAAAAGACTATACAAATCCTTTAGGGATGGATTAAATCATTGGTATCATTGCTTACAAAAGTTTCTTAAACTTGAGGGAGATTATGTTGATACATAAAGTTTACATTTTATTTTATTTTAAAGTTTACATTTTATGTTTTTTATCTTTCAGTTACGTTTTCCACAAACTTTTGGAAGTCCCCTTTTATAAATGGAACAGCAAACCAAAACCTGGTGAGGCAGATGGTCAGAAGTTGTAATTCACAGAGATGTGAATGCTGTTTAATAGAAGGCCCAGGAAGGTGACATTCACCAGGATATAATATTATTATTATTAAAATTCAGGGCAAATGACCCAAGGGTTCATCAACAGGTGACTGAGTAAGTAAAACATGACATATACATACAGTGGAATGTTATTCAGTCTTGAAAGGGAGTGAAGCACTGATACATACTACAAAATGGACACAAAAGGACGTATATGATTCCACTTCTATGCAGTACCTAGAGCAGGCAAATTCATAGAGATGGAAAGAAGAATGGTTGCCAGGAGCTGGGGGAAGACAGGGATGGAGAGTTACTTTTGTGGGTACAGCTTTCAGTTGGGGAAGATTAGAAACTTCTAGAGATGGACCGCAGTAATGGTTGCACAAGGTGAACAGAGTTAATGCCACTGAACCGTATGTACACTTAAGAATGGTTAAAATGGTAAATTTTATGTAACATATATTTGGTCACAATAACTTAAAAAAATATTCAGAGCAATTCATAAAACCTTCCCACAGCAGAAAGCCTGAAGCTTAACTGTCCTCAGGGGCATTCACAGAAGGAAAATTTGCAGAGTCAAGAACGGATTTGCAGATTTGCACAGGGTTACAACTATTATTGGAAGAAAAAGAGGTGAGATGAAAGAAACAAAGCAGGTAAATCTATATGTTAAAAACAGAACAGTCTTTGTTGGTGTGGGGCTGAGATGTGTAGAATTTCCCACTGAATTGATGAAATATATAGATGATAATATTGTCTGTGGATGAGGTTCTTTTACTTTTTCTTTCCCATCTGGATGGTTTTTTCCTTGTTTGATTCCACTGGATAGAACCTTTAGAACAATATTGAATAGCCTTTACTGGAAAGAACAGACATCCTTGACACGTATGTGATCTGTAGAGAATTGAGTCATTCACCACTAAGTATAAAGTTAACTGTGGGTTTTCTGCCATCATTACATTGGGGAACTTGTCTTTTTCTAGTTTGCTGGTAATTTTTATCAAAAATGGATTTTGTATTTTGTCAAGTACCTTTTTGGTGCCTATTGAGGTGATTGAATACTTCTAAACAGTTAATCGTATGGTGTATTATTTTGATTGAGTTTCTTTTTATTGCTTCTTATTTTTTTGTTTTTTTTTTTATTGAATGGTAACTATGTACATTAATGCACTTCTGGGGTACTGTGTAGGGTTTTCACATGCAATCTGAAATACTTCCATCACACTGGTCAACACAGCCTTCATGTCATTTTCTCAGTTATTGTTTTAAAACGTTCACATTCTACTCTTAGAAAGATTCACTTGTACCCCTATATGATAAACCTCAGAAGTGATCCCTCCAAAACCCCTCCCTCCACCCATTCTCCCCTTCCTTCTCCCTCCCCCCTCCCCATATTCTTAGGCTATTTGGTTATAGCTTTCATATAAAAGGTATAAATTAGTTTCATAATAGGGGTGTGTACATTGG
>NW_003852408.1:201958-217555 GCF_000181295.1 Otolemur garnettii | reverse complement strand
GAGTTCTTGAGTCATCTTTTGAATAATTTCTTGAGATACCTTTTGAATAATTTCTTGAGAAATCTTTTGAATAACTTCTTGAGCTCCTAATTCGTTTGTTTCTTCCAGTCTGTTAATCTTATTTGCTATCCACATTCTGAACTTGATTTCTGACATCCCAGCCATTTGCTTGTGGATGGGGTCTTCAATTGTGTCTTCCCTATTTTCCCTTGGAGGAGTTGATCTACTCTGGTTATTTGAGTTGCCAGAGTTTTTCTGCTGCTTCCGCCCCATGCTGAGTTTACCTTGTTTGGAGGCCTTATCAGAACTGTTCAGTTGATGGCTTCTTCTGGTTGCCCAGAGAAACAGGCAGAGCATGTCTGTTGTCTTCTCCTAGTTCTCGGGTGCTGGGGCAGCCAGGGTGCAGTGGAACAGCAGCAGCTTTTGGTTGTATTTTTGGGGTCGCAGCTCGCCTCAGGAAGGTTGAAGTGCGCTCTTCAATCTTCTATCTTGTTCTGCTCCAAACCATCAGCTAATTTGCTAAGCTTCTGTCCTTTCAGCCTCCTTCTAGATGGGAGCTTCTGTAAAAAACTGGCTGCAGTCCGCCATCTTGGCTCCACCCTGCTTCTTATTTTTGATTGTGGCAAAATACATATAACATAAAACTTAACATCTTCCCATTTTTAAGTGTACAGTTCCGTATTGAGTACATTCACATTGTATTCACCATCCATCTCCAGAACTCTTTGCATCTTTCCAAACTGAACCTTTCGATTCATTAAATAATAATTCACCATTCCTCCCTCATCTTAGCCCCTGGTAACATTACACTCTTTGATTCTATGAATTGAACTATTTTAGATACCTCCTTTATGTGGAATGACACATAAAGGAGGCTTTATGTGCTTTTTTTGTGACTGGCTTATTTCACTTGATAAATGCCCTCTAGGTTTATCCACATTGTAGCATGGGTTAGAATTTTCTTACTTTTTAAGGCTGAGTGACCTTCCATTATGAATATTATACATGCACACATATGTAAGTAATGCTGATATGATTGTGGCTGTACATGCTTGAATGCTGAACCAGCCTTCCATTCCTGGGACAAACCCACCTTGATTATGATATACTATTTAATATATATTTTTGAATTAGATTTGCTAAAATTCTGTTTAGAATTTTTGCATCTACGGGCATGAAAATGTGTAGTTTGTCTTGTCATGTTTTTTTCTGGTTTTGGTATCGTGGGAATGCTGTTCTCAAAAGAACATGGAAATTCCCCATGCTTCAATTTTATAGAATGGGTAGTGAGAAACTGGCATTATTCTTCCTTCCTTGTTTGGTAGAATTCATCAGTGAAGTCATCTAGACCTGATTTTTTATTTGTGGGAAAGTTTGAATTATAAATTCAATTGCAACTTGAAATATATAGGTCATTTATATTTTGATTATTTGTTCTTGGGTAAAGACTGGTAGCTTGTGTCTTTTAAGGAATTTGTACATTTCCCTTAGGTTGTAGAATTTTTTGGCATAAACACATTCATGATACATAGTCTATCATCTTTTTAATATCTGTAGACTTTGTGGTGATACCACCTCTCTCATTCTTGTTATTGGTTAATTATTTTCTTGCTTTTTTTCTATTCATTGTGGCTAGAGCTTTATCAAGTTAATTGACCATCTCAAAGAAATGGCTTTTTGTTTTAATGATCTTCTCTGTTTCTATGTCATTGATTTCTACTCTGAAGTACACCTCCAGAGAAGATAGATCACGTAATGCCATTTCTATTATTCAAAGACAATCATCTGAGAGTACTAGTCACCAAGGTCAATGGTGACTGAGCAAATGTCGAGTAACAGAGCGTCACAGAAGGAGCCATCTTGTGTTCCTGCCAGGCTGGCTGCAGAACCCCTCACTAAGTGCTCCTCAGAGTGTTACCTAACACACATCGATGGGCTTGCTGAGGAAGGCAGTTGGAAAAGCAACATAATACAATTCATTCCAATGCAAAAAAATGATCCTGCCACTTTCTCTGTGCAAGGCATAATTCATGGATTTTGCCATTGCTAATGGGTTCTGTGGAAGGAGAGTGAAAACATGGGGAAGACAATCCCCTGACCTCAAGGATTCCTCAGAAGACTAGGGGAGACCAATACATGCTTTCCTGAAGTAGGTGAGCCTACAGCAGAGGTCTGTCCATGCCTCTGGCTAGAATGTGGAGGTGTGGAGGGCAGAGAGGCATCTCAGCCCAGTGCTCAGACAGCTGAGCAGGTGCAGGTGACTAACCACAAGATGCGTATCTTAGGGAAGCAAATTAAAATAGATGCCGATGGGATTGCAAACTAGTACAGCCTTTTTGGAAAGAAGTATGTGGAATCCTTAAAGAGCTAAAAGTAGACCTCTCATTTGATTCCACAATCCCATTAGTGAGTATTTTACCTAGAAGAAAAAAAATAATTTACCATAAGGACATTTGCATGCTAATGTTTATAGCAGCTCAATTCACCATTGCAAAGATGTTGAAGCAGTCCACATGCCCATCAACACTTGAATGGATCAATTACCTATGGTATATGTATTCTGTGGAGTACTATGCAGCCATAAAAATGATGGATACTTTGCATTTTTTTGTATTTACCTGGCTGGATTTGGAGAATATTCTCCTAAGTAAAGTATCTCAAGAATGAAAAAGTAAGCACCCCAAGTATTCAGTTCTAATCTGAAACTAGTAGATCAACAAATGTGGGCCCACACAGCCCAAGAGAAAAACAATTAAATTCACAAAGTTGGGGAGGGAGAAGAGCTCAGTAAGTTTCTGCCTATTGTACAGTGTAGGGATAAATGGCATGCTTCTTGGGTGAGGGACACAACTACAACTCGGACTTTGGACTTTACCTTACAAACACAAATAATGTAACCTAATTGTATGCACCCTCATACTAACCTGAAATAAAAAATAAAATAGAGGCCAGTTACTTTCCGTCGAGTCCCTGGATTGGGCCAGGGAGGAGGGGTTGTCCATCTTACTTCTGCACTTCAAAGGCCGCCGAGGGCTGGACATGGGTGAAGGCCAGCAGCAATGCTTGTGCAGGGCACCCATGTTCATGATCAACAGTTTCTTGCCAGTTAGGTCAGTGCCTAAAGGCCTCACTGTGTTTTCTTGGAACATGAGATGCCAGTTTCTTTCCAGGTAGAGAGACTTTGCTAATCACAAGATGAGATCCCACATTTTACTTTGGAATACTAAAAATACAAGCTTTATTCAAATTTACTTTTGTTTTTCTCTTTCTGAGTTATCAGGTTTCAAAAGTATTGCTTAATAAGTCAGTTTTTAAACTCACATTGTAGTACTGGGCATAATTTGTCCCTAAGGCAAAGATCACTGCTACTTTTGTCTGAAAATACACAACTGGGAATCTCAGCAAATGCTAATGATTTATTATTATGTTTATGAGTCAGTCATTAGCAGCAGCGTGATTTGTTCTATGAACATGTTCACGCCTTCTTTTGAACAGGTTTTGTGCCTGCCCTTCTTCCTCCTGCTGTGTCACTGGAGCTTAGTGTCTAGGCAGCCCAACTGCTCTGGGCTGTGGTTCTACGATGGCTCCTACAGGGCTGCCCTGCCTGCTCCCCCTGTGTGCGTGTCTGCTGCTCACACCTGGCCTGGCCGAGGCAGGCAAGCTGCTGGTGGTGCCCATGGATGGGAGCCACTGGTTCACCATGCGGTTGGTTGTGGAGAGACTCATCCAGAAAGGACATGAGGTGGTTGTGGTCATGCCAGAGGTGAGCCGGCAACTGGGAGAACTAGAAAATTGTACAACAAAGATTTATAGAACTTCTTATTCCTTGAAGGATTTGGACCGTGAGTTCATGTATTTTGCCAATGATCAATGGGAAAATCGGAGACAAACTTTATATTCTCTTTTATTGACATCAGCCAGAGGTGTTTTTGAGTTATTTTTTTCACATTGTAGGAGTTTGTTTAATGACCAACAATTAGTAGAATACTTAAGAGAAAGCTCTTTTGATGCTGTGTTTCTGGATCCTTTTGATATGTGTGGCTTAATAGTTGCCAAGTACTTTTCACTCCCCTCAGTGGTCTTCAGCAGGGTGGTATTTTGCCATTATCTTGAAGAAGGTGCACAGTGCCCTGCTCCTCTTTCTTATGTTCCCAGAGGTCTCTTAGGGTACTCGGATGCCATGACTTTCAAGGAGAGACTACGGAACACTCTCTTCCACTTGGAGGAACACTTGTTGTGTCCCTATTTTTACAAACCTGCCTTAGAAATTGCTTCTGAAATCCTGCAGACACCTGTCACAGCATCTGATCTCTTCAGCCACACGTCAGTCTGGTTGCTGCGAAATGACTTTGTTTTGGAAACTCCCAGACCCCTGATGCCTAACATGATCTTCATTGGGGGCATCAACTGCCACCAGGGAAAGCCATTGCCTAAGGTGAGTTGTCTCTCCTGTAGCAGAATAGGCATAATCTGGTTTTGGATCAAAAAAAAATATTCCTTACTGGACTATGAATTCTTATTTACGTTCATCAAATTTGGAATTGCTTTCTGGTTTAATGAATTATTTTGTGTTAATGCACTTAACTGTGAAGTAGCAAACTGTGTCATTTGATACACACATATACACACTTAATATAGTTGTACATAATTTCCAAGCTGCACTTTTGAAAATTAATTAATTAATTATAGTTGTACATAGTTTCCAAGTTGCACTTTTTTTTTTTTGAGACAGTGTCTTGCTCTGTCTTCTCTGGTAGAGTGCAGTGGTGTCATCGTAAGTCATAGCAACCTCAGACTCCTGGGTTCAAGCGATCCTCCTGCCTCAGCCTCTCTAGTAGCTGAGACTAAGTGCCTACCACATCTCACTAATTTTTCTAGTTTTTGTAGAGATGGGGTGTTGCTCTTGCTCAGGCTGCTCTCAAACTCCTGAGCTCAAAGGATCCTCCTGTCTTGGCCTCCCAGAGTGCTAGGATTACTGGTGTGAGCTACTGTTCCTACCTGAAGCTACATTAAAAAAAATAGAAATAGGGTATCAATATGTTGCCTAGGCTGGCCTTGAACCTTTCTGGGCTGGATCCATCCGCCCAGCTCTGCTTCCCGAGTACCTGAGATTACAGGCTTATGCCGCAATTCCCAACTACCAAGCTGTACTTTTTTTTTTTTTTTGGAGACAGTCTCATTACGTCACCTCGGTAGAGTGCTTTGGCATAACAGCTCACAGCAACCTCAAACTCTTGGTCTTAAGCGATTCTCTTGCCTCTGCCTCCCGAGCAGCTGGGACTATAGGCATCCACCACAATGCCTGGCTATTTTTGCTTGCAGATGTCATTGTTGTTTAGCTGGCCCGGGCCAGGCTCGAACCTGCCAACTTTGGTGTCATTAGCCAGCTCCCTAGTCACTGAGCTACGGGCACCGAGCCTCTCGTATCTCTTTTATTAAAATATAATCTATTATTAAGTGGGACATGTTGCTCTTTACCTTGCCTTTTTCACCTGCCAATATGCCATAGATATCTTTACCTGTCAATGCATACAGATGTGACTCGTTCTGTTAATTGTTGTGTAACTTTTTGCTTTGGATACACAATAGTTTTTTCAACTAAACAATATTGATAGATATTTAGAAGTTTCCTAAACATTCTTAAATACTTCCTTTATCACTGTAGTCTGGAGTCCTACAAGTGGCATTGCTGGGTAAGATGATATGCAGACATTACCTTTTAACACTTTTGATAAATCACTTTCAACTCATTGAACAATCTCACAGTTTGACCCATGGCATCTGAGAGTTCTGGTTTTCCGTACCTTCTCCAGTTTCTGATGTTGTCACACTTTAAAATATTGTTAATTTTTGGGGCAAAAAACAAATCATGTGTAACTGTTTCAATTTTTACTTCTTATTTTCATAGAAATATAGGCCATTTGGACATCTTCTGTGAATTACATGTTGACACTTTTTAATCATTCTCATAGATCTATTTGTCTTTTTATAACTTGTTGCTATAAGGCTTGTGAGTATTAGGGATATTAACACATGGCTTTTTATGTGTTCCATAAACATTTTTCCCTTAGCTGTTCACCTTTTGTCACCTAGAATTTTCACGTTTGGGTAGTCACATTGGTTAACTTTTTGTTTAATGATTTCTGGATTTTTTTTTTTTTTATGAGTTGGTTCAGGTTCATTGAGGGTACAAAGAATTAGGTTTGCATCTGTTGTGCAAAGTCCCTCTTATAGTTATGTCCCGCCCCCTAAGAGGTGTGCCGTATGCCTTAAACCCGCATCCCCCTCACTCCGCCCCTCCCCACTCCTTCATTCCCTCACTCCCCACCTTGAATTGATTTGAGTTTTTCTTTATATGGTTATTGCCTTCACATTGGAATTGAGTACACTGGATTCTTGCTTCTCCTTTCTTATGATGCCTTACTGAGAAGAATGCATTCTAGCTCCATCCAGGTTAATATAAAAGATGTAAAGTATACAACTTTTTTAATGGCTGAAAAGTATTGCATGGTATACATAGACCACAGCTTGTTAATCCATTTCTGGGTTGGTGGACATTTAGGTTGTTGCCACATTTTGGTGATTGTAAATTGAGCTGTGATAAACAGTCTAGTGCAAATATCCTGTTTTCTGGATTTCAGCCAGTTTAGGTCTTTGCAAACCTGATATCTATCTATATCTATATCTATATAAAAACATCTGCATATGTTTTAATGTTTTCAATTCCTCTAACAGTGATAGTATTTTTTTCCCCATGAGAACTTTACACAAAAATTGATCTATTTCTTTTCTCAATTTCATGTTATCCATTGAATTAAAATGCATCTTTGTCATATTTTAAATTTCTATATCTATTTACATGTGCTTCTGAACTCTCAATTTATTCTATTTATGCATCTTACCATATTTTGATTTTACTAGTATTTTAGTAAGTCTTAGCATCTGGCGTGGTAAGCCCTATACTCATTTTTTCCCCCCTAAATGTTCTTGAGGTGATCCTCATTATTTTCTTTCAGAAAATTTAAAATTGTTTTGTCTAACAATTTCAAAAACTATAAACAAACCTTTAGGACTCTGTCAATATTATATTAAATATGTTTATGAATTTGAAAATGATTGGCAACTCTTGCTATTAAGTTTTCCTATGCAGAAATATATATTCCTTTTTATTTATTCAGATCTTGTTTTATTTCTATCTATGAATTTTGGCACTTTATATAAGCATTTTATCTCTTACTAGAATTTATTCTTAAGCATTCATTATTTATAAGACTATTGTTTATAGGGCAGTTTTCCCATGTTTTTTTTTGTTGTTGAATGCAAATGGCTTTAATTATTTTCTCCATTCAAGAAACAAAACTGACTTTTTATTCAAATAGACACAATTTTAAATTACTTTGAGATTAAGAGTTGATGTGAAGAGTAGATGTTATGTTTAGCACTTGCATTGTTCTTTTTAACTATTTATTTTCTTTAATTAAATCATAACTATGTACACTAATGCATTTGTGGGGTACAATGCATTGACAACTAAAATGTAGTTTTGACTCTTTTTATTTTATTTGGGATGGACTATGCACTTTTAGCTATCGTTCTGGCGTCCTCCAAGGTTCAGTAGACTTTGTAACAGAGTCATATTCCCTCATGCATTCGCAAATGTTTGGTGAGTGATTTTTATCCAACTGGTGGGAAAGTGAGATGATGCTTATTCTATTATAAAAAGCAGGATGACTACAGTTTTAGGCCTTTTGAAATTAGGCATGACTTTCTTGCCAAGAGCAGGGAAGAAGATGCAAGTTATTGTAGAATAAGAGGCTGAGGTTGTCTAAGGGCTCCTCCTCCCACCCCCTCCATCAACTATAGCACCAAGCACCGCCCAGGGTTTGCCGGCACCCTGCCCTTTATTTTAAAAATTTTTTTAGAGACAGAGTCTCACTTTATCATCCTCGGTAGAGTGCTGTAACATCACAGCTCACAGCAACCTCCAATTTCTCGGTTTAGGTGATTCTCTTGCCTCAGCCTCCTGAGTAGCTGGGACTACAAGTGCCCACCACAACGCCTGGCTATTTTTTATTGCAGTTTGGCCAGGGCTGGGTTTGAACCCGCCAACATCGGTATATGGGGCTGGCACCCTACCCACTGAGCCACAGGTGCTGCCCTGCACCCTGCTTGTTAGCCAAGGGTAGGGCCCTACAACTTCTTGGGTTACCCTGGGAGGTTTAGAGATACAAAAACTATACATAGCATTATAATTTTATATTACCTATCATATAGAGATGCCCTAACCTCTCTCAGGTTCTGCTTCGAATTTATATTCAAATTTAGATGCTAACTAACTAAGCCCATGTCCTCCCATCAAAATTATTTATTTCTATTCTTTTGTCATCAAAATTTTCAAAGTTATATGAAGGAGAGACTATAATGCTATGAACTCCCATAGATCCACTCTTAAGTTAAATAGTCTTTATTATTTTGCTGTACTGATTCATTTACCCCCTATTTTCTTTCTCTTCTAAGAAAATTTCTGGCTGTCATGTTTTAAAGGAAATTCTTGACATGTCATTCCATGCCTAACTCTTTTACTAAATATTGAAAATAAGGACAGTTTCTTATATAGCTATGTGGTAGTATCATTATCATACCTAACACAATCAGTAATTCTTCAATATTATCTCATTGCCAATGCATACTTAAATTTCTCCCAATAGACTTGAAAAATGTTTTCTGTATTCAGATCAATGAACTAGAATTGAGAACCCAGAAATACACCAATACATCTTTGGGCAATTGAATTTTTCACTAGGCTACCAAGACCATTTAAATGGGAAAGAATAAACTTGTCCATACTGGGCGCTGGGACAACTGCATATTCACATGCAGAAGAATGAAGTTGGACTCTTACCTTAACCAAGCACAAAAGTTAATGTTAACTGGAAAGGGACCAAAGATCTAAACAGAAAATTAAAAACTGTCAAACTCTTAGAAGAACATATTGGGGTCGATCTTCATGACCTTGGACATGGCAGTGGTTTCTTGGATGTGACACCAAAATCATAAGAAAGAAAAGGACGAATATAGATAAATTGGACTTCTTCAAAATGAAAATGTTTGTGCATCAAAGAAACTTTGAAGAGGGAATAAACAACTCACATGGGCTCACTAAGATATACAAATGAACACACGCGTGCTTGACATGGAGGCTCCTGGGAGGCATCATAATCCCAAAATACACAATCCTGAATGCCACAGTTCTGAATGTTAAGATCCTTAAAGATCAAAATCACAAACAATAGAATTCTGAAAATATAAAAAATTTTTAAAGGGAATCGAGAAGCCTAAAAGCACAAAGACCATGTGAACACTGCATAGACCATGTTATACAATAAAATTGGCAATAATAGCATACATATTTTGCAAACATAAACATTCAACTACACTTCACAGTCACACAGTTTTAAGAATTATGACTAAATGAGCTGTATTCATAAAGAAATAGGTCAAAAAGGTGGTTGGGGTTTGTGTGTTCCCAGATTTATGAGTGCAGTCATATGAAATACAGCGGTGCACAATCCATGTCTTTTGATGAGATGAAGCCATACTTCATACTGAAAAACCAGTATGCCAGTATATACAGTGACCCAAAGAGCCATTGACATTTTTCATGTTTCTTTCTTTCTTTTTTTTTTTTTTTTTTTTTGAGACAGAGTCTTCACTGTCTTGCCCTCAGTTGAGTGCAGTGGCATCACAGCTCAGCCTCAAACTCTTGGGCTTAAGTGATTCTCTTGCCCCAGCCTTCCAAGTAGCTAGGACTACAGGCGCCTGCCATAATGCCTGGCTATTTTTTTGTTGCAGTTGTCATTATTGTTTAGCTGGCCAGGGCAGGGTTTGAACCCACCGGCCTCGGTGTGTGTGGTTGGCGTCCTAACCACTGAGATACAGGTGTTGAGCCACATTTTTCATGTTTCCAAAATGCAGATGTATAAAAAGGGCATCTCTTTTTGAGGAAGTTTCAACTTTTTTTGCACACATATATTTCTTACATGCTAAACTAACTGTGAAAACGCACAATTTAGCAAAATCAAATTTGCAAAAATGCATTAAAGTGTATTAGAAGTTGCTAAAAGATCTCCACACAATTTATACCTTCAGAATGGGAAAAGATATGAAGATGAAATACATAGCATAATTAATTATAAACAATAATGCCAATATTTTAAAATAGTGGGGAACAAAATCTGTAGACAAGAGAAAGGACAAAACCACTGTATCTTGTGATTATGATTATGGGGATCTTAGACATTAGGGGTTTTAGATTTTAGGAATTTAGACCTTAAGGATTTTGATCTTCTAGGACTCAACATTTGGAACTGGAGCATTGGGATTGTGTCTTTTTGTGTTTGAGCGAACCCTCTTTGCATCTTGTCCTTTAGCACATTGCATATGCATCTAAGAAGACACACCCTGGACCCCAGAGCATCACGATGTGAGTTCACAGTAGTGCTTCCCAAGCTGTCTATTTTAAGAACCAGCAGCACATTTTCTGTAATTCATTACAGATCCATACCTTTTGTAAAATATGACAAAAGCAAAGGCTAGGAGATGAAATGAAATAACCCAAAGACCTCTAAAACGCAGAACTGCTGATTATTTCTTGGATGACGTGGTATGAAAATTCCTAAGCACTTAACTTCTGGGGCTGCCCTCGGTCATGCTGGGCAGGGAACACACTGAACAGCTGTGTGTTAGACCCAAGCCAGGACCTTCACAGGAGCGTTGTCGGGTGAGACATGAAGAATGATCAGAATCCTTTGTTAAATATGCTGAATACATGGTCCTGAGTACCAGATAATAAGTGAAGCCCAGGGCAAACCTGGCTATCAGCTACTTATTTTCCCTGTAACCGTACGTTTTGGGAACCTGGCAGTATTCCCTGCGAGGCTGATTGTGCATGCTGGTTTGCCCAGAACATTCCCAAGGTTAGCACTGGAAATCCCACATCCTGAGAGACGCCTCATTTCCAGGGGAGCAGGGAGGAGTGGTTGCTCTCACTGAACCACTGAAAGTGGGCCCTCAGCACCTGGAGCTCCAGAGGGGGTGGCACTCAGGAGGCTCATCATTCTTTCTCCTGTTGCTGTCTGCTCAGAGGCCTGAGGGGTGACAAGTCCCTTCCAAGCAGAAGCTGGGTCAGGAAAGAAAGTCATCTGGTTGTAGAAATATCATATTACTAGAAAGAAGGGAACCTGGCCAGGGAGAGCCCCACAATAAGGGTTTCACAGATTGTTCCCTTCCTAGGGAAGTGGAGGTGCATTATCATTCTCCTGGTCTCCCCAAGGCAGGGAGCCTTCTCCGGCCTTAAAGGGCCTGTCAGCCTCTCTCCTGTGCTAAGAGGTTGATGATACCTGTACCCCGCGGGGGCAGTGCAGAGTGGACTGGCTGCGAGCCCCACTTCCGTGCACATTTCCACTGTAAGTAGGGATCGGACTCTGTGCACAGTCTCTGTTCTTTCCCCTTTCTTTGTAATGAATTTTTTCATGTTCTCCTTCAAACCTTTGTGAGGTCTCTCACTAATAAGTACTAATGAACATGCACATGCTTGATCCAGGGGCTCCCCACGAACCACCCTACTTCCCCTTCCTGTGGATCTTCCTGAACAGGTGAGCCCAGCTGGAGCCTGCATCTGCCTTGGCACTTACCCTTCCTGCAGCCTCTCCTCCCTCGTGTTGGAGGTCGCGTGTGGATACTGCTGCTTCCCCTTACCTGCTCCTCTGCTCTTCAGCCTACCCTGAGAACATGATGGCAAAACCACACACCACCTCTTTGGCCCACTCCAGATACGTGGAGGGTACTCTGTCCTGTCACTGCCCTGCCCCACTGCTGTCACGGTCCCCCATGATCCTGTCTTCCCCAGCATCATAGGCCTTATTTCAGGCATCTCTCCAGCTCTCTTCTTTCCAGCCCTGAGCTCCCTTCCCCCCCTAGCTGATTCCCAGCTTTGTCTTTCCTTGGTGTCACTTCCTCAGCATGTACCGTGCCCCAGAGGGGTCAAGGAGAAAGGACTCTGTCTATCCAAGGATAGAGGCAGTGAGATCAGTCATGGTCCTAGCTCCTTCTGTGGGTTCCCGCTTGCTCCTCTTCTCCCTACTATACTTCCATCTGACCTACCTGAAGACCCACCTTGCAGTCCTTAGGCTCCAGCATCAGACACCAAGACTGTGCAGAGATTGTCCAACTGGCTGCACAATCCCACCAATGGATCTTTTGTTCCATGGAGCCATGGTGATTCTGCTCCTCTTACTGAACCTGGACTGACATAGGCGGGGTATCAGGACACTTGGATACTTTTTGACCTAAAATACAGGAAGTAGAAGGAACAGAAGTGAGGGTAGAGCCTAGACCCCAGCCTATTGGAGTTTCTGGGGGAAGGGCAGGGCAGGGAAGGTTGGGGCTGCCTACTTTGCATAATTTCAGTGGGCTCTAACCTGTAAGGGTGTCCCTGTACTGTCTCTAACTACTGGCTAGCCAGGGCAGGGGCACTGTGTCTCCAGCCAGATAAGTTTTGTAATATATGGGCACATCATAATATCCAGAAAATAAAAACTACAAAGGAAGTAAGATTTATTTTCTTGTGGATGAGTACCTAGCGTTGGGATAGCTGTGTTCTATGGGAGGTGTATGATTTTCTTTCTCAGAAATTGCCAAACAATGTCTTCAAGTGGCAGGACCATTTCGCAGTCCCTCCAGTCTCACGTTAGAGGCCCAGCTCTTCTCAGCTCCCAGACACTGGGCATGCTCAGTCTTTGCACTGTAGCTGTTTTACTGGGTATTTGCATTGCTGTTTTAATTTAATTTCTATACTCACTAGTGATATTAAACATCTTTACATGCAACTGTCATCTGCATATCTGGTTTCGTAAATCTCTGCTGCAATGTTTGCCCACTTAAAAAAAATTAATTTTTTTGTTTTGTCATCATTGAGGTTTAATAGTTCTTCATCTATTCTCGATATAAGTTCTTTTTTTTTTTTTTTTTTTTTTTGAGACAGAGTCTCACTTTTTCAGTTTTGGTAGAATGCCATGGCATCATAGCCCATAGCAACCTCAAACTCTTGAGCTCAAGAGATTCTCTTGCTTTAGCCTCCCTCATAGCTGGGACAGGTGCCCACCACAACACCTGGCTATTTTTTATTTTTTTGTTTAGCAGGCCTGGGCTTGGTATGAACCCACACACCGAGGAGCATGTGGCCAGTGCCCTATACACTGAGCTACAATTGCTGCCCCTTGATATAAGTTCTTTATCAGGTCAATTCTCTGCAAGTATTTTCTCCCAATCTGCAGAATGTCTCATTTTTTTTTTAAATTAAATTATAGCTGTGTACATTAATGCAGTCATGGGGTACAATGTGCTGGTTTTATATATAATTTGAAATACTTTCATCAAAATGGTCAACATAGCCTTCACAGCATTTTCTTAGTTATTGTGTTAAGACATTTATATTCTACACTTTGTAAATCTCACATGTACCCTTGTAAGATGCACCGTAGGTGTGGTCCCACCAATTACCCTCCTTCCATCCATCCTCCCTCCCCTCCCCACCCTCTCCCTTTTCCTCTTCTTCCTGGACTATAATTGGGTTATAGCTTTCATATGAAAGCTATAAATTAGTTTTATAGTAGGGCTGAGTACATTGGATACTTTTTCCTCCATTCTTGAGATACTTTGCTAAGAAGAATATGTTCTACCTCCATCCACGTAAACATGGAGGTAAAAGAGGTAAAGTCTCCATCTTTCTTTAAGGCTGTACAATATTCCATGTGGTATATACATATACCACAATTTATTAATACATTCATGGGTCTATGGGCACTTGGGCTTCTTCCATGATTTAGCAATTATGAATTGGTCTGCAATAAACATTCTGGTACAAATATCTTTGTTATAATGTGGATATATACCTAGTAGAGGAATCATAGGATCGAATAGCAGGTCTATTTTTAGATCCCAAAGTGTTCTCCAAACATCTTTCCAAAAGGAATATATTAGTTTGCATTCCCACCAGCAGTGTAAAAGTGTTCCCTTTTCTCCACATCCATGCCAACATCTCTGGTTTTGGGATTTTGTGATGTGGGCTAATCTTACTGGAGTTAGATGATATCTCAAAGTAGTTTTGATTTGCATTTCTCTGATAATTAAGGATGATGAACATTTTTTCATGTGTCTGTAGGCAGTGCACCTATCTTCTTCAGAGAATTTTCTCTTCAAGTCCCTTGCCCACCCTGAGATGGGATCACTTGTTCTTTTCTTGCTAATACATTTGAGTTCTCTGTGGATTCTGGTTATTAAACCTTTGTTGGAGACATAACCTGCAAATATTTTCTCCCATTCTGAGGGCTGTCTGCTTGCTTTACTTACTGTGTTCTTGGCAGTGCAGAAGCTTTTTAGTTTGATCAGGTTCCAGTAATGTATTTTAGGTGTTGCTTCAATTGCCTAGGCGTGGGGTCTCCTCCTCATAAAATATTCACCCAGGCTGATTTCTTCAAGTGTTTTCCCTGCACTTTCTTCTAGTATTTTTATAGTTTCATGTCTTAAGTTTAAATCTTTAATCCAATGTGAGTCTATCTTAGTTAATGGTGAAAGGTGTGGGTCCAGTTTCAGTCTTCTACAGGTCACCAGCCAGTTTCACCCAGCACCATTTGTTAAATAGGGAATGTCTTCCCTACTGAATGTTTTTAATTGGCTTGTCAAAGATCAAATAATGGTAAGTAGCTAGGTTCATCTCCTGGTTCTCTATTCTGTTCCATACATCTACCTCTCTGTTTTTGTGCCAGTAGCATGCTGTTTTGATCACTATCAATTTATAGTATAGTCTGAGGTCTGGTAGCATGATTCCTTCTGCTTTGTTTTTATTTCTGAGTAATGTCTTGGCTATTCGAGTTTTTTTTCTGATTTTATATGAAATGAAGTATTATTTTTTTTGAGATCTTTAAAGTATGACAGTGGAGCTTTAATAGGGATTGCATTAAAATTGTATATTGCTTTGGGTAGTATGGACATTTTAACAATGTTGATTCTTCCCAGCCATGGGCATGGTATGTCTTTCTATTTGTTAACATCTTCAGCTATTTCTTTCCTTAGAGTTTCATAGTTCTCTTTATAGAGATATTTTATGTCCTTTGTTAGGTAAGCTCCCAAATATTTCATCATCTTTGGCACTACTGTAAGGGGAATAGAGTCCATGACTGTTTTTTCAGCTTTCCTATTGTTGGTATATATAAAGGTTACAGATTTATGAGTGTTGATTTTGTAACCTAAGATGATGCTGTATTCCTTGATCACTTGTAAGAGTTTTGTAGTAGAATCCCTGGTGTTTTCCAGATATACAATCATATCATCTGCAAAGAGTGAAAGTTTAATCTCTTCTGACCCTATGTGGATACCCTTGATGGCCTTTTCTTTCCTAATTGGGATGGCTAAAATGGAATCCATTATAATGTTAAAAAGCAGTGGAGACAATGGGCAACCTTGCCTGGTTCCTGATCTAAGTGGAAATGATTTCAATTTAACTCCATTCAATATGATATTGGCTGTGGGTTTGCTGTA
>NW_003852408.1:181499-197360 GCF_000181295.1 Otolemur garnettii | reverse complement strand
ACACTCTTATTATGAAATTAATTTATACCTTTTATATGAAAGCTATAACCTAATAACAGCCTAAGAATACAGGGAGGGGGAGGGAGAAGGGAGGGAGGAAGGGACGGAGGGAGGGAGATTGGAGGGATCACTTCTGTTGTTTATCTTACAAGGGTACAAGTGAATCATTCTAAGAGTAGAATATGAACGTTTTAACACAATAACTAAGAAAATGACATGAAGGCTATGTTAACCAGTTTGATGGAAGTGTTTGGATTGTTTGTGAAAACCCCACACTGTACCCTAGAAGTGCATTAATGTACATAGTTACTATTCAATAAAAAAAAAGCCTATTGTATCTGAGAAAAAAATTGCAACACCTGCTTTTTTTGTGATTTCCATTTGCTTGAAATATAGATGACCATCCCTTCACTCTGAGTCTATATTTGTGTTTTAAGGTGAGATGAGATTCTTGTATGCAACAGATATTGGCCTGAGTTTTATATCCAGTCTGCCAACCTGTGCCTCTTTAGCGGACAATTTAAGTCATTCACATTAATGGAGAATATTGATAAGCCTGGTAGAATTTTGGGCGTTGAGTTTTTTGAATGTTCAGTGGACATCTCTTTAATCCTTTCACCACTGGGGAAGTTGGAAATTTGATCAAAGGTTTCTAAGTGAGTTTATTTTTGTGGTGGAGGATTGCACTGGTCATTATGGAGGATAGGACTGAGAATATCCTGGAGAGCTGGTTTAGTTATGGCAAATTTCTTCAACATGTGAATGTCATTAAAGTATTTAATTTCTCCATTGTCACAGAAACTGCGACTCAGCCCCAGTCTGTGCCACTGTCTGGAGCTGGTGTGTCTGTTTCCACTGCAGTCTGTGTTGGGGCAGATATAGTTAGCGCTCACACTCAGCTCTGTGTTCCAGCCTTGGTCTGCCTGCCTTTGTGTCAGCTATGATCCCCTGAGGGCTGTGGCACCCTAGTAGGGGAAGGAGGTCCAGTTTTTTGAGGGTCTCTCCTGTGGGATTAAATGGGAGAATGTTTGAACTCTGCTTGCCTATTTGTAGAAAGTATACTGCGAGCTGTTCTCATGGGGGAGGGGACTCCCATCCAGCTTTGTGATGGATTTTGTACCTCTTGTTTGTATCCTTGGGATTGCAGCTCACCTCAGAAGGGTTGATGTGCATTCTTCAACCTTCTCTCTTGGCTCAGCTCCAAAACCATCAGCTTACTTGCTAAACTTCTGTCCTTTAACTCTCCTTCTGGATGGGAACCTCTGTGGAAAGCTGTCTCCAGTCAGCCATCTTGCCTCCGGCCCCACACATTGCCATTTTCATTTCTCTATGACCATCCTCTCACTAACCAGCATGAGGCAGGAGAAATAACCTTAGAGGAAATGGTGGGAAATGAAGAAGCCAGGAAAGACATGGAGAGACGAAGACAGGAGACGAGATAGGATAGTGTCATGAGACTGACGTAGCTGATGGCTGTAGCTAGCCAGCCAGCACCGAACTGTGGAAGCAGATTTATAAAGTATCTTTAACAAGGTAAATTTTAACAGTTGGGGTAATGAGGAAAGTATGCATGGGCTACGTGAGTTCTGGCAGGTGAAAAGAATGTTAATCTAGGAGAACAAGTCCTGGGTGGGTGGAGGTCATTCCCTGAATGCTCCCCCAGGCTGTGAGGGGCCTTGCCACCTCCCAGCCCATTTCCCACACCATCCTATGAGAGTGCCCCAGGCAGCAAGGTGAATGGAGACTAAGCAAATGTCCAGTGTGCATCTTGTCCTAGAAAGGATAATACTCCTAGGTTGGCTGCAGACCCCTCACTGAGTGTTCCCCAGAGTGTTCCCTGACTCGCACCAATGTCTTCACCCAGGAAGGTACCTGGGAACTCTGCATAGTCCACTTCAGTCCAGTGCAGCACACATTCCTGTGCAAGGCATAGTGCAGGAACCATGGAAAGAGGGGGAAACATGAGGAAGACCACCCCTCACCTCCAGGAGTGCTCAGCGGAGTGGGTGAGATCAATGCATACTCTCCTGAAGGAGGGCACCTGAGGTGATGGGGTGAGCCTGCAGCAGAAGTCCATCAGGTTTCTGGCTAGAAAGTGTAAGCATGGAGGGCAGAGAAAAGCATCTCAGCCAAGTGCTGGGGCAGCGCTGGGTGGGTGACTACCCTTGGAAGCAGTGTATCTGCCAGATACTCTCCATCAAATCCCTGGATGTTCCAAGTAGGAGGCGTCACCCCTCTTTTTCAGCATTTCAGAGGCTTTACAGGTGTGGAAAATGGAAAGGTGAGCAGCAATGGCCACAGAGTGCAGAAACACATATGGACCATTTCTGGTCAGTGAGGAGTCACTGCAGAGGGTCTTGGTGCCTTTCCTTGGAACAGGAGATGCCAATTTCTTTCTTTCTTTTAATTTTATTTTTTATTTTTTTTTATTAAGTACTATACACATAGATCATGAATACATTTATGAGTATGTGGGGTACAATGTATTAATTTTTTTATACAATCTGATGTGGTTACATCAAACCAATCATCATAGTTTTCACCTCATTTACTTGATTATTGTGTTAAGATATTTATGTTCTACACTTGATATATTTGACTTGTACCCTTGCAATATTCTCCATAGTTGTAGTCCCGCCTTTTGCCCTCCTTCTATCAAACCTTCCCGGTCCCCTCCCTTCCCACTCCATTTATCTCCTTCATCCTGGGCTATAGTTGTGTTCTATTTTTCATAAGAAAGTGTGAGTAAGGCCATTGCCGGTGGCTCAGTAAATAGGGCACTGGCCCCATATACTGAGGGTGGCAGGTTCAAACTGAGCCCCAGCCAAACTGCAACAAAAAAAAATAGCCAGGCGTTGTGGCAGGCACCTGTATTTCCAGCTACTGGGGAGGCTGAGGCAAGATAATCGCCTAAACCCAGGAGTTGGAGATGGCTGTGAGCTGTGTGATGCCATGGCACTCTACCAAGGGCAATAAAGTGAGACTGTCTCTACAAAAGAAAAAAAAAGTGTGAGTAACTGTAAGTTGGTTTCATAGAAGTACTGAGTACATTGGATACTTTTTCCTCCATTCTCGAGATACTTTACTCAGGAGAATATGTTCCAGGTCCTTCCATGTAAACATCAAAGAGGTAAAGGCTCCATCTTTTGTTAAGGCTACATATTATTCCATGGTATACATATACCACAATTTATTAATCCATTCAAGGGGCGATGGGCACTTGGGCTTCTTCCATGACTTAGCTATTACTAATTGAGCTGCAATGAATAATCTGGTGTAAATATCTTTTTTGCAAAGTGATTTTTGTCTTTTGGATATACTCCTAGTAGAGGAATTGCAGGATCCAAGGCAAGTTAATTTCTAGATCCCTGAATGTTCTCCAAACTTCTTTCCAAAAGGAACATATTAGTTTGCATTCCTACCAGCAGTGCAGAAGTGTTCCCTTTTCTCCACATCCACACCAACATCTCTGGTTTTGGGATTTTTTTATGTGGGCTACTCTTACTGGAGTTAGATGGTGTCTCAAAGTGGCCTTGATTTGCATTTCTCTGATAATTAAAAATGATGAGCATTTATTCATGTGTCTGTAGACCATGCACCTGTCTTCTTCAGAGAAGTTTCTCTTCAGGTCTCTTGCCCATAGTTAGATGGGATCACTTGTTCTTTTCTTGCTAATACATTTGAGTTCTCTGTGGATTCTGGTTATCAGACCTTTGTTGGAAACATAACCTGCAAATATCCTCTCCTTTTGGGGGCAGTCTACTTGCTTTATTTACTCTGTTTTTGAAAGTGCAGAAGCTTTTTAATTTGATCAGATCCCAGTAATGTAATTTTGCTATTGCTTTAACTTCCCTGGGGGGTCCTCCTCATAAAATTTTCTCCCAGGCCAATTTCTTCAAGTGTTTCCCCTGCACTCTTTCCACAAATATTTATGGTTTCATGTCTTAGATTTAAGTCTTTTATTCAGCGAGAGTCAATTTTTGTTAGAGGCGAAGGTATGGGTCCACTTTTAGTCTTCTACAAGTCACCAGCCAATTCACCCAGCACCATTTGTTAAATAGGGAGTCTTTCCCTTAATTTAAGTTTTTGATAGCTAATTGAAGATCAAATGATGGTAAGTGTCTGGATTCATCTCTTGTTTCTCAATTCTGTTCCATACATCTACCTATTTTTTTGTGCCAATACCATGCTATTTTGATCACTATAAATTTATAGTATAGTCTAAAGTCTGGTAGTGTGATTCCACCTGAGTAATGTCTTGACTATTCGAGGTTTTTTCTGTTTTCATATAAAGCAAAGTACTAGTTTTTCCAGATCTTTAAAGTATGACAGAGGTACTTTAATGGGGATTGCATTAAATCTGTATATTGTTTTGAGTAGTATGGACATTTTAACAATGTTGATTCTTCCCAGCCATGAGCATAGCATGTTTTTCCATTTGTTGACATCTTTGGCTATTTCTTTTTTCAGAGTTTCATAGTTCTCTTTATAGAGATCTTTCATGTCCTTTGTTAGGTACACTCCCAGATATTTCATTTTCTTTGGCACTACTGTAAAGGGAATAGAGTCCATGACTATTTTTTCAGCTTGACTATTGTTGGTATATATGAATGCTACTGATTTGTAAGTATTGATTTTGTATACTGAGATGCTGCTGTGTTCCTTGATCACTTCTAAGAGTTTTGTGGTTGAATCCCTGGGGTTTTCTAGGTATATGATCATATCATCTGCCAAGTTTGATCCCCTCTCACCCTATATAGATACCTTTGATTGCCTTCTCTTGCTTCATTGCAATGGCTAAGACTTCCATTACAATGTTAAAAAGCAGTGGAGACAATGGGCAACCTTGCCTGGTTCCTGATCTGAGTGGAAATGTTTTAAATTTTACTCCATTCATATGATATTGGCTATGGGTTTGCCGTAGATGGCCTCTTATCAGTTTAAGAAATATCCCTTTTATACCAATTTTCTTAAGTGTTCTGATCACAAAAGGATGCTGGATATTATCAAAAGCTTTTTCTGCATCAATTGTGAGAGTCATATGGTCCTCATTTTTTAATTTGTTTATGTGATGTATTATATTTATAGATTTATGTATATTGAAGCAGCCTTGAGAATCTGGGATAAAACCCACTTAGTCATGGTGTATAATTTGTTTGATGTGTTGCTGGATTCCGTTTGCTAGGATCTTATTGAATAATTTTGCATCTATATTCATTAGAGATATTGGTCCATAATTTTCCTTTTTTGTTGGGTCTTTTCCTGGTTTGGGGATGAGGGAGATGTTTGCTTCAGAGAATGTGTTGGGAAGTATTCCTTCCTTTTTCTATGTTTTGGAAAACCTTTTGGAAAAGGTTAATATGGGTACTAGTTCCTTTTTAAAGGTTTGATAAAATTCTGCTGTGAAGCCATCTGATCCCAGGCTTTTGTTTTTGGGAAGATTTTGTATAGTTGATGCTATTTCAGAACTTGAGATAGGCCTGTTCAACATTTCCACTTCCTCCTGGCTAAGTCTAGGAAGATGGTGTGATTCCAAGTATTGGTCAATTCCTTGCAGATTTTCATTTTTCTGAGAATAGAGTTTCTTGTAATATTCATTAAGGATTTTTTGAATTTCTGAGGAGTCTGTTGTTATTTTGTGTTTACCATTTCTGATTGATGAAATTAGAGATTTTACTCTTTTATGTCTGGTTAGGTTAGCCAAAGGTCTATCTGTTTTATTGACCTTTTCAAAAAACCAACATTTTGATTCATTGATCTGTTGTATAATTCTTTTATTTTCAATTTCATTTAACTCTGCTCTAATTTTGGTTATTTCTTTTCTTCTGCTGGGTTTGGGGTTGGAATGTTCTTCCTTTTCCTGTTGCTTGAGCTGTCCCATTAAGTTGTTGATTTCCTCTCGTTCCATTCTCTTGAGGAAGGCTTGTAACGCTGTAAATTTTGCTCTTAGGACTGCCTTTGCACTATCCCAGATGTTCTGGTAGTTCATGTCTTCATTATCATTTTGCTCCAAAAATTTGGTAAGTTCTTTCTTAATCTCATCTGTGACCCAGCTATCATTTAGCATAAGATTATTTAGTTTCCATGTCTTTGTGTCAGTTTGCAGATTCCTGTTGTTACTGAGTTCAACTTTTATTCCATGATGGTCCGAGAAGATACAAGGAATAATTTCATTTTTAAAAATTTGCTGAGGTTAGCCTTGTGACCTAAGATGTGATCAATTTTGGAGGATATACCATGCACTAACGAGAAGAATGTGTATTCAATTTTGTTAGGATGAAATGTTCTGTATATGTCTATTAAATCCAATTGTTGAATGGTTAATTTTAAGTCAAAAATGAGATGCCAATTTCTTTTTGGGCAAAGAGTATTTCTAGTTGGTGGATAACATCCGCATTTTGCTTTGAATTAAATTTCATCAATACAAACTTTGTTTTTTGTAATTTTTACTTCTCCCTTTTTATTTTCTGTATTTATTTTCTCTCCTGTTTATTTTTGTATGTTGTCAAAGTCCAAAGCATTGCTTAATAATTAGTTTCTAAAGTCACTTTGCAGTATTAGGCATGATTTACTTGTAGGGCAAAGACAATAAGGTAGTCTTATCTGGAGAGCCTAAAAGTGGGTGACTCAGCAGCTGCCCCATTCGTTATTGTGGTTATGAGTCAATTACTGGCAGCAGTGTGATTTGTTCTATGAACATGTGCTTTCACGCCCTCTTCTGAGCACAGGTTTTGTGTCTGCCTTCTTCCTCCTGCTGTGTCACTGGAGCTCAGTATCCAGGCAGCCCAATTGCTCTGGGCTGTGGTTCTGCGATGGCTCCTACAGGGCTGCCCTGCCTGCTCCCACTGTGTGCGTGTCTGCTGCTCACACCTGGCCTGGCCGAGGCAGGCAAGCTGCTGGTGGTGCCCATGGATGGGAGCCACTGGTTCACCATGCGGTTGGTTGTGGAGAGACTCATCCAGAAAGGACATGAGGTGGTTGTGGTCATGCCAGAGGTGAGCCGGCAACTGGGAGAACTAGAAAATTGTACAACAAAGATTTATAGAACTTCTTATTCCTTGAAGGATTTGGACCGTGAGTTCATGTATTTTGCCAATGATCAATGGGAAAATCGGAGACAAACTTTATATTCTCTTTTATTGACATCAGCCAGAGGTGTTTTTGAGTTATTTTTTTCACATTGTAGGAGTTTGTTTAATGACCAACAATTAGTAGAATACTTAAGAGAAAGCTCTTTTGATGCTGTGTTTCTGGATCCTTTTGATATGTGTGGCTTAATAGTTGCCAAGTACTTTTCACTCCCCTCAGTGGTCTTCAGCAGGGTGGTATTTTGCCATTATCTTGAAGAAGGTGCACAGTGCCCTGCTCCTCTTTCTTATGTTCCCAGAGGTCTCTTAGGGTACTCGGATGCCATGACTTTCAAGGAGAGACTACGGAACACTCTCTTCCACTTGGAGGAACACTTGTTGTGTCCCTATTTTTACAAACCTGCCTTAGAAATTGCTTCTGAAATCCTGCAGACACCTGTCACAGCATCTGATCTCTTCAGCCACACGTCAGTCTGGTTGCTGCGAAATGACTTTGTTTTGGAAACTCCCAGACCCCTGATGCCTAACATGATCTTCATTGGGGGCATCAACTGCCACCAGGGAAAGCCATTGCCTAAGGTGAGTTGTCTCTCCTGTAGCAGAATAGGCATAATCTGGTTTTGGATCAAAAAAAAATATTCCTTACTGGACTATGAATTCTTATTTACGTTCATCAAATTTGGAATTGCTTTCTGGTTTAATGAATTATTTTGTGTTAATGCACTTAACTGTGAAGTAGCAAACTGTCATTTGATACACACATATACACACTTAATATAGTTGTACATAATTTCCAAGCCGCACTTTTTTTTTTTTTTTGAGAAAGAATCTTGCTCTGTTTCCCCTGGTAGAGTGCAGTGGTGTCATTATAGCTCATAGCAGCCTCAGACTCCTGGGTTCAAGCGATCCTCCTGCCTCAGCCTCTTCAGTAGCTGAGACTGCAAGTGCCCACCACATCTCACTAATTTTTCTATTTTTTGTAGAGATGGGGTGTTGCTCTTGCTCAGGTTGGTCTCAAACTCCTGAGCATAAAGGAGCCTCCTTCCTTGGCTTCCCAGAGTGCTAGGATTACTGGTGTGAGCTACTATTCCTGCCTGAAGCTACATTTAAAAAAAAAATAGAAATAGGGTATTAATATGTTGCCTAGGCTGGCCTCGAACCTTTTTGGGCTGGATCCATCCTCTCAGCTCTGCTTCCTGAGCACCTAAGATTATATGCTTATGCCACAATTCCCAACTACCAGGCTTTACCTTTTTTTTTTCTTCGCGATAGAGTCTTACTTTGTTGCCCTCGGTAGAGTGCTTTGGCATAACAGCTCACAGCAAGCTCCAATGCTGGGGATGTAGAGATTCTCTTGCCTCAACTTCTCAAGTAGTTGGGACTACAGGCATCCACCACAATGCCTGTCTATTTTCAGAGATGAGGCCTCACTCTGGCTCACTTTTTAACACTGTTGGTGGAAAAATAATGAGAAACACAGGAAGAAATGCAGCTTCCCTCCCTTTTTTGTTAATCCTGGAAAAATGCTCTTAGCAGTTTTGTATGCATCATTTTAAATTTTTGAAATCATTTTCTGTTTACCCAGATAGCTAATGTAAATTCTTGTATAGCTCTCTCTCTCTCGCTCTCTTTTTTTTTTTTTTGAGGCAGAGTCTTACTATGTCACCCTCGGTAGAGTGTTGTGACATCATAGCTCACAGTAACCTCAAACTCTTGGTCTTAAGTGATTCTCTTGCCTCAGTCTCCCAAGTAACTGGGACTATAGGCATCCACCATAATGCCTGACTATTTTTTGCTTGCAGTTGTCATTGTTGCTTAGCTGGCCTGGGCCAGGCTCGAACCTGCCACCTTTGGTGTATGTGGCCAGCACTCTAGTCACTGAGCTATGGGCATCAAGCCTCTCGTATCTCTTTTATTAAAATATAATTTATTATTAAGTGGGACATGTTGCTCTTTACCTTGCCTTTTTCACCTGCCAATATGCCATAGATATCTTTACCTGTCAATGCATACAGATGTGACTCGTTCTGTTAATTGTTGTGTAACTTTTTGCTTTGGATACACAATAGTTTTTCAACCAAACAATATTGATAGATACTTAGAAGTTTCCTAAACATCCTTAAATACTTCCTTTATCACTGTAGTCTGGAGCCCTGGGTCAGATGATATGCAGACATTACCTTTTAACACATTTGATAATTGTGTTATCACACACAATTGGTCAGATCATTGCTGGGTCAGATGATATGCAGACATTACCTTTTAACACATTTGATAAATCACTTTCAACTCATTGAACAATCTCTTATTTTGATCAATGGCTTCTGAGAGTTCTGGTTTTCTGTACCTTCTCCAGCTTCTGATGTTGTCACACTTTAAAATATTGTTAATTTTCTGGGCAAAAAACAAATCATGTGAAACTGTTTCAATTTTTACTTCTTATTTTCATAGAAATGTAGGCCATTTGCACATGTTCTTCTGTGAATTACATTTTGACACTCCAGTCATTCTCAGAGGTCTATTTGTCTTTTTATAACTTGTTGCTATAAGGCTTGTGAGTATTAGGGATATTAACACATGGCTTTTTATGTGTTCCATAAACATTTTTCCCTTAGCTGTTAATCTTTTGTCACAAAGGATTTTCACGTTTGGGTAGTTACATTGGTTAACTTTTTCTTTTTCTTTAATGGTTTCTGGATTATTTTTTTATTAGTTGTTTCAGGTTCATTGAAGGTACAAAGAATTAGGTTTACATCTGTTAGGTAAAGTCCCTTTTATAGTTGTGTCCCATCCGCCAAGAGGTGTTCCATACACCTTAAACCCCCCATTGCCCTCACTCCTCCCCTCCCCACTCCCTCATTCCCTCATCCCCCACCTTGAATTGGTTTGAGTTTTTCTCTTATATGGGTATGTATGAGATTGTCTCCTGCCTTCACATTAGAATTGAGTACTTTGGATTCTTGCTTCTCCTTTCTTGTGATGCTTTACTGAGAAGAATGTGTTTCAGCTTCATCCAGGTTAATATAAAGATGTAAAGTCTCCATCTTTTTTAGTGTCTGAATAGTATTCCATGGTGTACATAGACCAGGGCTTGTTAATCCATTCCTGGGTTGGTGAGTATTTAGGTTGTTTCCACATTTTGGCGATTGTAAATTGAGCTGTGATAAATAGTCTAGTGCAAATGTTCTGTTTTCTGGATTTCAACCGGCTTAGGTCTTTCCAAACCTGATATCTGTATCTATATCTATCTATATCTATATAAAACCATTTTCTCCATATTATGTTTCAATGTTTTCAATTACTCTAACAGTGATAGTATTATTTTTTCCCCATGAGAACTTTACACACAAAAATGATCTATTTCTTTTCTCAGTGGACAGTCCATTGTCTCAATGCCATTTAATAAAAAGTTCATCTGTTTCCATTGAATTAAAATACATCTTTGTCATATTTTAAATTTCTATATATATTTACATGTGCTTCTGAACTCTCAGTTTATTCTATTTATGCATCTTACCATATTTTGATTATACTAGTATTTTAGTGAGTCTTAGCATCTGGCATGGTAAGCCCTATACCCAATTTTTTCCCCTAAATGTTCTTGGTGATTTTTATTATTTTCCTTCAGAAAATTTAAAATTGTTTTGTCTAACAATTTCAAAAACTAAAAACAAAACCTTTAGAACTCTGTTAACATTAAATATGTTTATGAATTTGAAAATGATTGGCATCTTTTGCTATTAGGTTTTCCTATGCAGAAATATATATTCCTTTTTATTTATCCAGATCTTGTTTTATGTCTGTCTATGAAATTTGGCATTTTATATAAGCATTTTATCTCTTACTAGAATTTATTCTTAGGCATATATTATTTATAAAACTATTGTTTATAGGGCAGTTTCCCCATTTCTATTTTTTTGTTGTTGAATTAAAACTACTTTATTTTCTCCATTCAAGAAACAAAACTGACTTTTTATTCAAATAGACACAATTTTAAATTACTTTGAGATTAAGAGTTGATGTGAAGAGTGGATGTTATGTTTAGCGGTTGAATTATTCTTTTTAAATATTTATTTTTTTAATTAAATCATAATTATGTACATTAATGCATTTAGAACTAAAATGTAGTTTTGGCTCTTTTTATTTTATTTGGGATGGACTATGCATTTTTATCTATCATTCTGGCTTCCTTCAAGTAGACTTTGTAACAGAATCATATTCCCTCACGCATTTGCAAATGTTTGGTGAGTGATTTTTTATCCAACTGGTGGAAATGTGAGATAATGCTCATTCTACTACAAACAGCAGGATGACTACAGTTTTAGGCCTTTTGAAATAAGGCATGACTCTCTCGCCAAGAGCAGGCAAGAAGATGCAAGTTATTGTAGAGTAAGAGGCTGAGGTTGTCTAAGGGTACCTCCCCCTTCCCCCTCCATCAACTATAGCACCATGCACCACCTAGGGTTTGCCTGCGCCCTGCCCTTTATTTTTTAATTTTTTAATTTTTTTAGAGTCTCACTTTATTGTCCTTAGTAGAGTGCTATGGTGTCACAGCTCACAGCAACCTCCAACTCCTGGGCTTAGGCATTTCTCTTGCCTCAGCCTCTCGAGTAGCTGGGACTACAGGCACCCTCCACAATGCCTGGCTCTTTTTTGTGGCAGTTTGGCTGGGACCCAGTTCGAACCCGCCACCCTCGACATATGCTGTAGCTGTTCTACTGGGTATTTGCATTACAGTTTTAATTTAATTTCCACACTCACTAATGGTGTTGAATGTCTTTACATGTGGCTGTCATCTGCATATCTGGTTTTGTAAATGTCTGCTGAAATGTTTGCCCATTTAAAAAACATTTAATTTTTTGGAGCAGTGCCTGTGGCTCAGTGAGTAGGGCGCTGGCCCCATATACCAAGCAGTTTGGCTGGGGCCAGGTTTGAACCCACCACCCTTGGTATATGGGGCTGGTGCCCTACTCACTGAGCCACAGGTGCCGCCCCCTATCATTTTTTTTTTCTTATGATGGCTAAATCATGTTCTAGGTGTTGGGGAGGAAGAACCCAGAAGTAATGTCTTTGTCACCTTCTTAGTATTTACATAAAATTGTTGAAAAATCTGTTCTTTACTAAATACCCTTTGCAACCTTGTAAAAAATTAGTGTCCATATAAATGTGCATCTACTCATGGACTCTTTATTCTTGAGTTTCATTGTTCCATTTATGAATTGTTTGTTTATTATAATTTAGTAATAAGCTTTGAAATAAGGTATTTCTAGCAGTCTCATTTTCCCCTGCTTTTCAGAGATGTTTGGGCTATAGTAGGTCATTTATGCTTTCATGGGAGTTTTGGAACCAATTTGCCAATTTTTTTTTTATTAATTCATATATACTTAAATCATGAATACATTTTTTTGTGTGTGATTCAATGTGTTGATTATTTGTACAAATTGGAGTGCTTATATCCTACTAATTAACATAGCTTTTACTTCATTTACTTAATCACAGTGTTAAGACATTTGTGTTCAATACTTGATAGATTTGACTTGTACCCTTGCAATATGCTCCATAGATGTGGTCCCACCATGAACCCTCCCTCTATTGAACATTCATCCCTGCCTATCTCCCTCCCCTTCCCTCCTTCATTCTGGGCTATAGTTGTGATTCATCTCTCATATGAAAGTGTGAGTGATTATAAATTGGTTTCATAGTAGTACTGAGTACATTGGATATATTTTTTCCATTCCTGCAATACTTTACTAAGAAAAATATTTTCCAGCTTCATCAATGTAAACATAAAAGAGGTGAAGTCTCTGTCTTTTTTTAATGCTGCATAGTATTCCATGGTATACCTGTACCATAATTTATTAATCCATGCATGGGTTGATGGACACTTGGGCTTCTTGAAGACTTGGCAATTATGAATTGAGCTGCAAGGAACAATATGGTGCATATATCTTTGTGGCCAAGTGATTTTTGGTCTTTTGGATATACACCTAGTAGAGGAATTGCAGGATAAAATGGCAGGACTACATTTAGATCCCTGCGTGTTCTTGAAACATCTTTCCAAAGGGAACATACTAGCTTGCATTCCCACCAGCAGTGCAGAAGTGATACCTTTTTTCAACATTCACACCAATGTCTGTAGTTTTGGGATTTTGTGACATGGGCTACTCTTACTGGAGTTAGATGATATCTCAAAGTGGCTTTGGTTTGCATTCTCTTATGATTAAAGATGATGAGTATTTTTTCATGTGTCTGTGGACTGTGTGCCTGTCTTCTTCAGAGAAGCTTCTGTTCATGTCTCTTGCCCACAATGAAATGGGATCACTTGTTCTTTTCTTATTAATAAGTTTGAGTTCTCTGTGGATTCTGATTAGACCTGTGTCAGAAATATAACCTGCAAAAATCCTCTCCCGCTCTGAGGGCTGTCTACTTGCTTTACTTACTGTGTTCTTGGTAGTGCAGAACCTTTTTAGTTTGATCAGATCTCAGTAGTGTATTTTTGATGTTGCTTCAATTGCCCTGGGGGTCCTCCTCATAAAGTATTCTCCCAGGCCAATTTTTTCAAGTGTTTCCCCTGCACTCTTTCCAAGAATTTTTATAGTTTCATGTCTTAAGTTTAAGTCCTTTAATGAGTGAGAGTCAATTTTTGTTAGAGGAGAAAGATGTGGGAGTTTCAGTCTTCTACAAGTCACCAGCCAATTCACCTAGCACCATTTATTAAATAGGAAATCTTTTCCCCAATTTAATTTTTGATAGGCTTATCAAAGATCAAATGATGACAAGTGTCTAGGTTTATCTCTTGGTTTTCAATTCTGTTCCATACATCTACCTCTCTATTTTTGTGCCAGTACCATGCTGTTTTGATCACTATAGATTTATAGTACAGTCTGAAGCCTAGTAGCATGATACCTCCTGATTTGTTTTTATTTCTAAGTAATATCTTGGCTATTTGAGGTTTTTTCTATTTCCATATAAAACAAAGTACTAATTTTTCCAGATCTTTAAAGTATGACAGAGGTACTTTAATAGGGATTGCATTAAATCTTTAGATTGCTTTGGGAAGTATAGACATTTTAACAATGTTAATTCTTCCCAGCCATGAGTGTGGTATATTTTTCCATTTGTTAACATCTTCAGCTATTTCTTTTTTCAGAGTTTCAGAGTTCTATTTATAGAGATCTTTCACATCCTTTGTTAGATTCACTCCCAGATATTTCATATTCTTTGGCACTACTGTAAAGGGAATAGAGTCCTTGATTGTTTTATCACCTTGACTATTGTTGGTATATATAAAGGCTACAGATTTGTATTGATTTTGTGTCCTGAGACACTGCTGTATTCCTTGATCACTTCTAGGAATTTTGTAGTTGAGTCCTTGGGGTTTTCCAGATATACAATCATATTATCAGTGAAGAGTGACAGTTTGATCTCTTCTGATCCTATTAGGATACCCTTGATTGCCTTCTCATGCCTGATTGCGATGGCTAAGACTTCCATCACAATGTTAAAAAGCAGTGGAGACAATGGGAAACCTTGCCTGGTTCCTGATCTGAGTGGAAATGATTTCAAATTTACTCCATTCAACATGATATTGGCTGTGGGTTTGCTGTAGATGGCCTCTATCAGTTTAAGAAATATTCCCTCTATACCTATTTTCTTAAGCATTGTGATCAAGAAACGATGCTGGATATTATCAAAAGCTTTTTGCACATCAATTAAGAGAATCATATGGTCTTTATTTTTTATTTTGTTTATGTGATGTATTATATTTATAGATTTATGTATATTGAAGCATCCTTGGGACCCTGAGATGAAACCCACCTGGTCATGATGTATAATTTGTATGCTGTGTTGCTGGAGTCTGTTTGCTAGGATCTTATTGAATATTTTCGCATCAATATTCATTAGTGATATTGGCCTATAATTCTCTTTTCTTTTTGTGTCTTTTCCTGGTTTGGGGATCAGGGTGATATTTGCTTCATAGAATGTGTTAGGGAGTATTCCTTCTTTTTCTATACTTTGGAAAAGGTTAAGTAATGTATGTACTAGTTCCTCTTTAAAGGTTTGGTAGAATTCTGATGTGAAGCCATCTGGTTCTGGGCTTTTCTTTTTGGTGAGATTTCTTATAACTGATGCTATTCCAGAACTTGATAGAGACTTGTTCAACATTTCCACTTCTTTCTGGCTAAGTCTAGGAAGGTTGCATGTTTCCAAGTATTGCTCTATTTACTTCAGATTTTCATACTTCTGAGAATAGAGTTTCTTAATAATATTCATTAAGGATTTTTTTGATTTCTGAGGAGTCTGTCATTAGTTGACCCTTATCATTTCTGATTGATGAAATTAGGGATTTTACTCTTTTATTTCTGGTTAGCTTTGCCAAGGTTATCTATTTTATTGACCTTTTCAAAAAGCCAACTTTTTGATTGATTGATTTGTTATATAATCCTTTTGTTTTCAATTTCATTTAATTCTGCTCCAATTTTAGTTATTTCTTTTCTGCTGCTGGTTTGGGGTTGGAATGTTCTTCCTTTTCCAGTTCTTGAGCTGTCTCATTAGGTTGTTGACCTCCTCTGTTTCTGTTCTTTTGAGGAAGGCTTGCAACACTATAAATTTCCTTCATAGGACTGCCTTTGTGATATCCCAGAGGTTCTGATAATTTGTGTCTTCATTATTGCTTTGCTCCAAAAATTTGGTAATTTCCTTCTTAATCTCATGTATGACCCAGCTATCATTCATCATGAGGTTATTTCATTTCCATGTTTTTTTTTTTTTT
>NW_003852408.1:152261-181385 GCF_000181295.1 Otolemur garnettii | reverse complement strand
ACCACAGGCACCCGTCACAATGCCTGGCTATTTTTTGGTTGCAGCCGTCATTGTTGTTTGGCGGGCCTGGGCTAGATTCGAACCTGCCACCTTAGGTGTATGTGGCTGGTGCCTTAGCCACTTGAGCCACAGGCGCCAAGCCAGTTTCCATGTTTTTGTATGTGTATGCAGATTCCTGTTGTTACTGAGTTCAACTTTTATTCCATGATGGTCCGAAAAAATACAAGGAATGATTTCTATTCTTTTAAATTTGCTGAGGTTAGACTTGTGACCTAAGATGTGACAAATTTTGGAGTATGATCCATAGACTGATGAGAAGAATGTGTATTCAGTTTTGTTAGGATGAAATGTTCTGTAGATATCTGTTAAATTTAATTGTTGAATGGTTAAGTTTAAGTATATAATTTCTTTGCTTAGTTTCTTATTTGAGGATCTATCCAACACTGCCAAAAGAGTGTTAAAATCTCTGACTGTTATGGAGGGGGAGGAAATCAAGTTGCTCATGCCTGTTAGAGTCTCTCTTATAAATTGAGGCTCATTCAGGTTGGACGTATAAATGTTAATAATTGAAATCTCATCATGTTGAGTCTTACCCTTAACAAATATGAAGTGACCATCCTTATCTTTCCTTAATTTTGTTGGTTTAAAGCCTACTGTATCTGCAAATAAAATTGCAACACCTGCTTTTTTTCTGATTTCCGTTTGCTTGAAATATAGATGACCACCCCTTCACCCTGGGTCTATATTTATCTTTTAAGGTAAGATGAGATTCTTGTATGCAGCAGATATCTGGCCTGAGTTTTTGTATCCAGTCAGCCAACCTGTGCCTCTTTAGAGGACAGTTTAAGCCAGGCATCCTCAAACTACGGGCTGCAGGTCACATGCAGCCTGCCAAGGACATTTATCGGGCCCACCGGGTGTTTTTGCCACCACTGCCTGTCCTGCTTAGCAGCTAACTAATCCCGGGGCCCACAGTCTGGCCTTCCAACAATCTGAGGGATAGTGAACTAGCCCCCTGTTAAAAAAGTTTGAAGACCTCTGATTTAAGCCATTCACATTAACTGAGAGTATTGATAAGCCTGGTAAGTATTTTGCGTATCGAGTTTTTTGAAAGTCCAGTGGACAGTTTTAATCCTTTCACCAATGTGGAAGTTGAAGTTTGATCAAAAGTTTCTGAGTGAGTTTACTTTGGTGGTAGAAGATTGTGCTGGTCATTAGGAAGGATATGTTTGAGAATATCTTGAAGATCTGGTTTAGTTATGGGAAATTTCTTCAACATGTGAATGTCATTAAAGTATTTAATTTCTCCATCATAAGTGAAACTGAGTTTAGCTAGATACAGGATCCTGGGTTGAAAGTCATTTTGTTTTAGGAGATTAAAAGTCAATGACCACCCTTTTCTAGCTTGAAAGGTTTCTGCAGAGAGATCTGTAGTCATTCTAATATTCTTCCCCTTGTAGGTTATGGTTTTCTTATGTCTGGCTGCTTTCAGAATTTTCTCCTTCATATTAATTTTGGTGAAGTTAATTATAATGTGTCTGGGACATGTTTTATTTAGGTTGAGTTGTGTTGGGGTTCTGAAACTGTCTGCTATCTGAATTTCAGAATCTTTTGCCAAGTTTGGGAAGTTCTCATAGATTATTTCTTGCAGTAGAGCATCTGCACCTTTTGAAGCAACCTCATCCCTTCAGGAATTCCTATAAGGTGAATATTAGCTTTCTTTGAATTATCTCAGAGCTCTCTGAGAGAATGATCCATTTTTGCTCTCCACTTCTCTTTCTCTTTGAGTGTTTGGGAGCATTCAAAAGCTTTGTCTTCAATGTCAGAGATCCTTTCTTCTGCCAGCTCTATTCTGTTACTGAAGGATTCTACTGTATTTTTCCAGCTCTTTGAGGGTTGCAAATTATTGTCTCAATGTGTCAAAATCTTTGGTGATTTTTTCTTTGAATTCATTGAATTCTTGAGACAACTTTTGAATCACTCCTTGAAATTTTATTTCCATCTTTACCTCCATTCTTTCCATCTTATTTGCCATCAAAATTCTGAACTTGATTTCTGACATCTCAGCCATTTGTTTATGAATGGGATCATCTTGTATGTCTGTTTTGTCATTTCTTAGGGGAGTTGATCTACTCTGATCATTCATGTTGCCAGATTTTTTTTGCTAATTCCGCCCCATGATTATTTTTCACCATTTGGCTAGATGGGCTGGTAAGGTGAAATTGGATTGGGGGATCCTGTAGTTGTGGTTAACCAGCCCTTTGTCAAGGATCTGGGACTGATGTCTGTAGCTTTTCCCCCTACAGCTTTGCAAAGGACTCATACAGTATTACAGTCTGAGGCTCTGGGGACCTACTTGGTATGGTGGTGGTAGGTGGCTCTGTTTTGTATTCAGCTAGTCTTTCCCCCATCCTAGTGGATAAGTGACTCTGGGTTGAAATCTCAGCTGTGGAGAAATACAAGCAACTAAAATACCCTGCCCCCCATGGGCAAGAACTGGGAGAGGAAAATCAACCCTTCTTATTGCCACACAACCAGGGTACCACCTGAGAGATTACTTGGGTGATTGGCCCAGGTGAGGAGTTCCAAACCAATTGACCCAGTTAGTACCAACTCTCAAGTGGGAGAGTTTGAAAGGTCTCCAGCAACTAGATAGCAGAGGACTACTAGCTGTTCAAATGTGGCTCACTCTGGTACTCTATGGAGTCAGAAAGGCCCACTCAGTAACAGAGTTGGACCAGAGGGCTGGTATTTAGTTCCCCACCTTGGACCGCTTTCATGCCCAGTCATTGGTAAACCCATGGGGCTGTGGTCTTGCTCCCTCCAATAAGCAGATATGCCAGGGCTTTGCATCTGCCAGAGTCAAAGGAGAGTCAATGCCCTCTTGGCTTGGCCACCACCCTCTGCCACCCGCCGACTGGGGGAGGTGAGGCCTGCCTACCTCAGGTACTCAATGGCAACTGAAGAGTGTTCCACTTGAGCTCAGTCTGAACCTGAGGAAACAAGTCAGCTAACGATTTTCTCCCTCAGCCACTGTGCCTTTGCCCCAGCTGCTCTGCAGCACTGGTGTCACTATAGGGTGAGGTCTGGCTTCCTCTGGCAGTCCTCAGAGTTGAGAAGGTGTTTCTCCAAGATTATACCCCAGTAGGATCACTCTACTCTTGCTAAATCTTCATGGGACATGTCACTGCACAGCCCCCAGGCCACTAGTATGGCCAGGGAGGTGGCTGTAGCGGCTGCTCTGGGAGCACAGGGTGCATGGCTTCAGCAACAGGGCGGGGCATGTTGCCTACAGTTCTGGCAGGGCAGGGTGCCCTGTGGCTCTGGCAGGGCAGATGGGCATGGCTCCAGCAGAGTGGAGCTCATGATGAGTGGCTCTGGTAGGACAATGCATGGGGTGCAGGGCTCTGGCAGTGTGGAAGCGTGACAGGTGGCTCTGGTTGGGCAGGATGCCAGGCTTGTGGCTCTGGCAGGGTGAAACATGGTGCGCTCAGTTCTGGCATGGTGGGCCTGAGGCTCACCAGCCTCCCCTCGCAACTGGTTTGCACTTTCGCAGAGCCAAGCCCAACAGCCTCCCCCCTTTGTCTGCATTACTGCTGGACTCACTGTTATAATGTAGCTTTTCTACCATGGCCATTGCAGTGCCCGGAGCAGGCAATGAACTGCAGACATTCCAGCCTCTGCAGGGATTAGGCTTCTGGACCATCAGGTGAGGGGGGAGCATGGACTGGAAGTTCAGACTGGCAGGAAAACCATTAGTTCAACTTTCATGCCTGGAAAGAGAGTGCTCAGGGTCACTCTGGAGAAGTAGATCCCACTTCCTGCAACTCTTTCCTGTGGGATGAGACAAGAGGTCCTTAGTTCACCACTCGCCTGTAGAAAACCTACAGTGAGCCAAAAAGAAAAGAAAACAAAACAAAACAACACTCTTGGGGGAGGGAGCGGATACTTTTCCTTAGGGATGAGTTTTGTACCTGAAATTTGCTTTCTTGGAGTTGCAGCTTGCCTCAGCAGAGGTGATATGCACTTATCACTCTTCTCTCTCAGCTCGGCTCTCAGTCTTCAGCATTGTTGGGTACTTTCTGGTCATAATCCTTCCCTCTGGATGGGAGCTTTTGTCGAAAGCTGGCTCCAGTTGACCATCTTGCCCCTCCTCCAAGTTTGCTAATTTCTACCAAGAAAACCTGCTGTGATTTTGGTTGGGATTGTGTTGAATTTATAGATCAATTTAGGAATGCATACTTCTTCAGAATCTTGTATTTTCTCATTTATAAACATGATGTATCTCAGCATTTATTTAGGTCTTTTTGAATATCACTCATCAAAATTTTGAAGTTTTCAGTGTAGAGTCTTTCACATTTTTGGTCAAACCTATGCCTATTTCCTATTTCTTTTTTCTTTAAGTAATTATTTATTTATTTTGAAATTGTGGGGTAACATGAGGATACATATGATTAGAATATATCATTTTCATTTGTAAGGTAATTTCAAGTTGTGCTCATGTCCTTCACCAGGAAGTGTGCCATATGTCTGCACATTGTACCTGCTAGGTGAGAACTTCCCAAACCTCTTTCCCCACTTACCCTCTTCTTCCCCCCTCCCCCCAAGCCAGAGTCTTACCATGTTGCCCTCCGTAGAGGGCCATGGTGTCACAGTACACAGAAACCTTAAACTCTTGGGCTTAAGTGATTTTCTTGCCTCAGCCTCCCAAGTAGCTGGAACTACAGGTGCCTGCCACAATGCTTGGCTATTTTTTTGTTGTAGTTGGTTAGCTGGCTCGGGCTGGGTTCAAACTCACTACCCTCGGTGTATGTGGCTGGCACTGTAACCACTGTGCTATGGGTGCTGAGCCCCCATTCTTGACTTTAATTCTTCTGTGGGCCTTAGTTGGCCTATAGTTGTTAATCTGCTAGTTTCAACTTGGAATTGAGTACTCTGGATGCTTGCTTTTCCATTCCTGTGATGCTTAGGAGAATGTTCCCCAAATCCATCTAGATAAATATAAAAGATACAAAGTCTTCATCTTTTTTTATGACTGAATAGTATTCCATGGTATACATATACTGCGGTTTGTAAGTCCATTCATGGATCGATGGACACTTAGGTTGTTTCCACATCTTTGTGGTTGTGAATTGAGCTGCTGTAAACATTCTAGTGCAAATGTCCTCATAGTAAAATGACTTTTTTTCTTTTGGGTAGATACCTAGTAATGGGATTGAGGGCCAAATAGAAGGTCTACTTTTAGTTATTTGAAGATTCTCCATACTTCTTCCAATAAAGGATGTACTAGTTTGAAGTCCCAAATATTTCATATTTCTGATGCTATTTAAGTGGTATATTTATTCCAATTTCCAAGTGCTCATTGTGAGTACAAGTGACCTGTGAATGATGTGAAGATTAGAAATACCAACCATCATCCAATGCAGTTGAGAATACATATATAACTTTTGACTCCCCAAATACTTAACTAGGAATAACCTACTGTTTACTAAAAGGCTGGCTAATGAGATAAATGGTCTATTAATACATGTTTTGTGTGTATTACATACTATATTCTTACACTAAACTAACCTAGAGAAAAGAGACTATCAAAGAAAGAGAAAGCACATTTACCATCCATAAGGGGGAAGTAGGTTATCATAAAGATCTCCATCTCCATTGTCTTCAGGTGGAGGAGGCAGCAGAGGAGGAGGGAGATGAGGAGCTGGTTTTGCTGCCTCAGGGGTGGCTGGGGTGGCAGAAGTGGGGGAGGTGGAAGGAGAGGCAGGACAGAGGGGCCCACTCAGAGTAACTTTACAGAAATACATCATACATTCTGTTTTTTAATTTTTTTTTTTGAGACAGAGTCTCAAGCTATTACCCTGGGTAGAGTGCCATGGTGTCACAGCTCACAGGAACCTCCAACTCTTGGGCTTAAACACTTCTCTTGCCTCAGCCTCCCAAGTAGCTGGGACTATAGGTGCCCATGAAAACACCTGGCTATTTTTTGGTTGTAGTTGTTATTGTTGTTTAGCAGGCCTGGGCTGGGTTCAAACCCACCAGGTCTGGTGTATGTGGCTCGGCACCCTAGCCACTGAGCTACAGGTGCCGAGGCTCCCTTTTAATTTCTTAAAATGTGCTCTACGTACTACCAATCCTCAACTGTTGGTCTTAGTTGCAGGGAGTGTCCATGTAAGGATTTACTTTTATTTGCATTATAGGTCTTCCTTAGTTATAGAAGCCCTGAATCCACATAAAAGTGGCATTTTCCCTAAACAATTAAAGGCATTATACAAGTATAAGTGTAAGATATGGGTCCTTGCTGCTGTAGCTGCAGTAATGGATTCTCAAATTATGGTTTTTTTTGTTTTGTTTTGACACTGGTCCTTGTGCTGAAATCATTCATTTAGAAATGGTGGGCAAGCATAGTTGCAGACCTCAGTGTATGCTACATGTCAAGGAATTTGACTTTTTCTTGTAATGCCATGACATTTCTCTCCTTCTTGGGAGGATTGCCAGTATTGCTAGTGACAGTTTGTGTGTTCTAAGGTGTTATTCAAAGTTCATGATATTGTGGACACTGCACAACATATGTTAAAAAATACATAAGGACCAGAAAAGGCTGCTTTTCTGTGTCATGGGCAGTTTACTGCTCACATGAGGGTTAGCCTCGCTCAGTGTGGTATGTGGCAGTTGCAGCAGGAGGAGGAAGGAAGCTATCACAGTACACACTGCTGTTAGTTCTATGTGGTTAAGATTTATACTGTGTCTTTATATGTCTTTACATTTCCCTTGACTGAGAATGGCGCCATGTATGGTCTGTGATTCTACACACATTTGATAAATTTTACCTTTTAATAATCAATTTGTATGTAATTTATGGTAGTACATGATAAAATAGATTGGCATCTATATATATTTTATACATGCATGACATACTTAACATTTTCTCAATTCTTTTTGATATTTCTAGCCTACATGGTTTACCTGTAAGATTTTTCAAATTGTCAGAAATCTCCACTAAGTTTTCTAATATATTCATTGAAAAAATCTTCCTATAAATAGAGCCCTGCAGCTCAAACTCATGTTGTTCAAGCATCAACTGCACACAGAAAGTATATTAATTTTTAAGTGTTGTATCTTGCAACACTGGTAAGCTTACTTATTTGTTCTAGTGATTTCTGTAGAGTTCTTTGGAATTTCTACCCAGATGGTAATCTTGTCTGTGAATGAGATCCTTTTACTTTTTCTTTCCAACCTAAACAATTTTTGTGTATTTTTCTTGCTTTACTGCACTGGAGAGAATCTCAAGAATAGTTTTGAGTAGAAATAGTAAAAGCTTCTATCCCAGACATGGGTCTGACCTGAGGAGTAGAGTGAGCTGTCCTTCACCATTAAGTATAAGGTTAGCTGAGGGTTTTTCAAAGATGCCCTTTATTAAGGTGAGAACCTTTTCTGTGGGCTGATTGTGTGAAGACTTTTTATGAGGAATAGATTTTGAATTTTGTCCAACACTTTCTCTATGTTTAATGAGATGATTATATAGTTTAAACGTTTCAATGGATTAGTAAGATATGGTGCATTACCTTGATTTTCTGTTTTTAATTATTTATTTCATTTTTTAAATTAAGTCAAATACACATAGACCATGAATACATTCATGCATATGTGGGGTACAATGTGCTGATTTTTTTTTTAAACAATCTGACGTGGTTACATTAAACTAATCAACATAACTTTCACCTCATGTGGGGATAATACAGATGATATAAAAGTTATAGTCTCAGATACAACTGAAGTGTGCAGCTCAATATTGAGTCTACTGACATTCCAAACACCATCATTCATTCCTAAAACTCTTTTTATCATCTCAAACTCAAACTCTGGACCCATTACACAATTGCTACCTATCACCCCTCCTTCTAGCCCTTGGTAATCACTATTCAATTCCATTATTCATCTATTTTAGGTACCTCCTAAATATGGGATCAAACATTTTTATCTTTTGTTGACTGGCTTATTTCACTCAGCAAAATGTCCTGAGGGTTCATCCATCTTGTAGCATGTGTCAGAATTTTCTTCCTTTTTAAGCCTGAATCCCATCCCATCGCATGTATCTACCCCAGTTGGCTTATGTGTTCATCTATGCATGGACAGTAGGGCTGCTCCCAGTTCTGGCTGCTAGGAATAATGCTGCCATGAGCTTGGTACAACAACCTTGATTGATTTTCTAATGTTGAAGCAGATTTCCATTTTTTAGAAAATTTTATTTTATTAAATATTAACTCTGTACATTAATGCATCAGCTTTCCATTCTTGAGATAAACCTCACTTGGTTATCATGTATTATTTTTAAATATTTTGCATATTTTTACACATTATTGAATTAGGTGCCAAAATTTTGCTTAGAATTTTGGCATCTATGATCATGGGGGTCTGTACCTTTTTTCCTCTTAATGTCTTTATCTGGTGTTAATATTGTGGGAATGCTGGGCTCACTGAACAAATTAGGAAATTTCCTATGCTCCTATTTCATACAATAGATTGTGAGGAATTCATATCATTTTTTCCTTCCAGTTTTTTTATTAAATGATAGCTGTATACATTAATGCAAACATGGAGTACAGTGTAGTGTTTTCATATACAATTTGAAATATTTTCATCAAACTGGTTAACATAGACTTTGTGTCATTTACTTAGTTATTGTGTTAAAACATTTATACTCTAGTTCTAGAAAAGTTTACTTGTACCCTTGTTAGACAGACCATATAGGTGATCTTTCCATTCACCCTCCCACCACCTGTCTGTCCTTCTCTCCTCCCCTTCCCACCCTCCCCATATTCTTGGGCTAATTAGGTTGTAGCTTTCATTTGAGATCTATAAAGTAGTTTCATAATAGGGCTGTGTACATTGGATACTTTTTCTTCCATTCTTGTGATACTTTGCTATTTTGGTAGAATTCATCACTGATGTCTTCTGGACTTGACATATTATTTTTGGAAATATTTGAATTATAAATCCAATGTCTATTTATAATATATAGGCTATCTGTATGTGGTAATTTATTTGTTCTTGTATAAATTCTGATAGCTTGTGTCTTTCAAGGAATTTGTCCATGTTATGTAAGTTGAAGAATTTATTGTCATACACACATTCATACTGATATTGTAGAATCAATGGGGAATATCTCATTTCCCTCTTTGGTAATTTATTTCTTCTCTCTCTTTTCTGATCAGATCAGTCTTGCTAGATCTTTAGAATGTTTCTTGATCTGAAAGAACCCGTTGTTGTTTCATCACTTTCCTCTGGTGATTTCCTATTTCCATTTCTCTGACTTCTGTTCTGACATGAGCCTTCAGGGAAGGTAGAGCATGTGCTGCCATTTTCATTCCTCCAAGACCATCCTATGAGAGTGCCCCAGGCTGCAAGGTGAATGGAGACTTGGCAAATGTCCAATAACAGTCAAGGTTACTTGTGGGGGGCATCTGTTGTTCTAACAAGGATGATGCTCTTAGGTTGGCTACAGAACCCCCCACTGAGTGCTCCCCAGGATGTCCCCGACTCACACCAATAGGCTCAGCCAGGAAGGTACCTAGGAACCCCACACAGTCAAATTTCGTTCTATGCAGCCCACGTTCTTGTGCAAGGTACAGCACAGGAGCTGTGGAAGGAGGGGAGAAAACATGAAGATGACCACCCCTCACCTCCAGGAGTGCTTAGCGGACTGGGGGAGACCTGTGCATACTCTCCTGAAGGAGGGCACCTGAGGTGATGGGGTGAGTCTGCAGCAGAGGTCCATCCACACCTCTGGCTCGAAAGTGGAAGTGTGGAGGGCAGAGAGAGGCATTTCAGCCAAGTGCTGGGGCACCTCTGGGCAGGTGGCTACCCCCTGCATGCAGCATATCTGTCAGGTGCTGTCCATCAAATCCCTGGATGGTCCAAACAGGGGTCCTCAAACTATTTAAACAGGGGGCCAGTTCACTATCACTCAGACCGTTGGAGGGCTGGACTGTGGGGCCCGGGATGAGTTGGCTGCTAAGCAGGACAGGCAGCAGTGGCAAAAACACCCAGCGGGCCAGATTAATGTCCTAGGCAGGCCTCATGTGGCCCGTGGGCTGTAGTTTGAGGATGCCTGCAGGGTTTGTCCCTCTTGTTCAGTGTTTCAGAGGCTTCACAGGTGTGGAAAATAGAAAGACGAGCAGCAATGGCCACAGAGTGAAGAAACACATGTGGACAATTTCCCATCAGTCAGGAGTCACTGTAAAGGACCATGCTGTCTTTCCTTGGAACAGGAGATGCCAGTTTCCTTCTGGGTAGAGAGTACTTTCTAGTCTGTGGATAACATCCACATTTTGCTTTGAGACATATTTCATAAATATAAGCTTTAGTCTTGTATTTCTTACTTCTCCCTTTTTATTTTCTGTATTTATTTTCTCTCCTGTTTATCTTTCTGTGTTGTCAGAGTCCAAAGCATTGCTAAATAATTAGTTTCTAAAGTCACATTGCAGTATTAAGCAGGATAAATTTCTAGGGCAAAGATAATAAGGTAGTCTTATTTGGAGAGCCTAAGAGTGTGTGTCTCGGCAGCTGCCCCATTCATTATTGTGCTTATGAGTCAATCATTGGCAGCAGTGTGATTTGTTCTATGGACACGTTTGTTCACGCCCTCATTTGAGCACAGGTTTTGTGCTTGCCCTTCCTCCTCCTGCTTTATTACTGGAGCTGGGCTATGGTTCTGCGATGGCTCCTGCAGGGCTGCCCAGTCTGCTCCCCTTGTGTATGTGTCTGCTGCTCACACCTGGCCTGGCTGAGGCAGGCAAGCTGCTGGTGGTGCCCATGGATGGGAGACACTTGCTCACCATGCAGTCTGTTGCGGAGAGACTCATCCAGAAAGAACATGAGGTGGTTGTGCTCATGCCAGATGTGAGTTGGCAACTGGGACAATCTTTGAATTGTACAGTAAAGACTTTTAAAGCTTCTTACTCCCTGGAGGATTTGGACCAGGAGTTCTTGGTTTTCACCAATGATCAATGGAAACATCGAGAGCAAAGTTCTTTGGATGCATTAAGAAGCTCAACCACTCGTGTTTTTGAGCTATTTTTTTCACATTGCAGGAGTTAGTGTAATGGCCAAAAATTAGTAGAATTCTTGAGAGCTCTTTTGATGCTGTGTTTCTGGACCCTTTTGATATGTGTGGCTTAATAGTTGCCAAGTATTTTTCACTGCCCTCTGTGGTCTTCAGCAGGGGAATATTTTGACATTATCTTGAAGAAGGTGCACAGGTCCCTGCTTCTCTTTCTTACGTCCCCAGAGGTGTCTCAGGGTATTCGGACACTATGACTTTCAAAGAGAGAGTATGGAACCACATCTTCTACTTGGGGGACCATTTATTTTACCCCATTTTAATACAAACAGCCTTAGAAAGTGCCTCTGAAATCCTTCAGACACCTGTCACAGCATATGATCTGTACAGCCACACATCAGTCTGGTTGCTGCAAAGTGATTTGTTTTGGAATCTCCCAGACCCCTGATGCCCAACATAATCGTCATTGGTGGAATCAACTGCCACCAGGGAAAGCCTGAGGTGAGTTGTCTCTCCTTTAGCAGAATAGGCTTACCTGGCTTTGGACTTAAAGCTAAAAAGAAAGATTCCTTACTTAGCTGTGATTTGTCATTTCTATTTGTTGAATTTGGAATTTCTTTCTAGTTTAATAAATTATGTTTTGCCAATTCACTTCTTTGTTGGTTACCAAATTTTATAATGATGCTATTCTTGATACATATATATAATCATACACAATTTGCAGCTGCATTTTTCAATACTGTTTTGAAACAAAAATGAAATGAACCTTTGTGTTTTTTTCATGATCCTGTTCTACCCCCTTTAGGAAAATGCTCTTAGTAGGTTTCTAGCTACTTTACCTGTTTGCATCTTTTAAAATGTTTTGAAATAATTTGCTATAAAACCATAAAGATATGCAAATTCTTATGTCTATTTTATTAAACTAGGGCTAAGTGTCAGGCTCTAAAATATCACATTTCACCTTGTATTTGTTATGTATCAATAAATCAGAAATTTCATTTTAGGCCAATCCATACAAACTTGACCCTTTCTTTTGAAAATGCAGAGAAATCATTAGTTTGGATACAACAAATTGATTGTTTTATCAATTCATCAATATCAATAAGGATTTATGCTTTTTACACTTTTTGCTTCTGTAAAAAGAGTCCAAAATCATTCTTTAATACTTTCTTCACATTCAGGTATTTCCACATTCTTGCTTTTATTTTAGTAGGGAAGAGTCTTTTAAATGGGTTTTCTGGGCTTTACTTTATTGAGAAGACATTGATGTATTTTCACTGTTGAGTCTTCCTGTTCTGGAAGAGGTATTTCTCATTATTTCTTGACATCCTGCTTTAAATTTTACACTTTATGTAAGTTTTTTTATTAAAATTTATTCCCAGGAAGTTAATTTTATTTGAAACTATTGTGCACACAGCAGTTTTTCCATTTCTGTTTTGCACTGACTATGGGCAATGAAAGTATAGCTTTGGCTTTTGCACATTCATCTTCAATTTACTAATTTTTCTTAATAGTGTGTATGATTTATTAGGTCCACATTATTTATCATGTGTAAATACTTCCCTTCCATGACATTTATACCCTTATTGTGCTGTATCATAGTGTATACTCCTAAAATATTATTCAGTCAGTTGAAGTTGGAATTCTGTCACTTGCACTTGAAAATGCCTTGACTGGTGCAGGTGTAAGATTCTTGGCAAACGTGTAGTAGCTACATCCAGGTGAAACACCTTGTATATCATCTCAGTATATTATCTATTATGAATGGGCTATGCATTTCTACCTATTGTTCTGTCTCCTTATAAGGTTCAGTAGACTGTGTATAATGACAGTCATATTCTTGCACAGATGTCTCAGCAGATGTTTAGTGAAACTGACTTTTCAGCCAACTAAAGGAGAAGTGAAATAATGCCCTTTCTAGAAAGTAGAAGAGTAAAATTTCAAAAATGTCTATCATTTCAATTTACATGTCTTTCAAAATTAGGGGTGATTTTCTTTCCTTAGCAAGAACAGGTGAGGAGGGGCAAGTTAGTGGACATTCAGAGGCTGAGCCTGCCAAAGGGCTCCTCTATCCTTCACCCTCCATCCACCACAGTGGCAAGAGCCACCTAGGTTTTGCTGAACTCTGCTCTCTAGCCAAGGGTGGGGCCCTACAACTTCTTGGGACACCCAGAGGGGTTTAGGGACAAAGGAAGCTATATATGATTTTATTTAACCTATGATATAGACCATCTATAGAGTTTGAAATACATTGAACACAATATAGTTTTCTATGTTTTTGGTTATGCATAGATCTTTAATGATATAAGACATATTTTTATGTATCTATTAAGTGATGTATATGTATAAAATGTATTATAGCTGTGGAATTTTACATATTAGTGTATATATTTACAAGTGTAAAGAAAGCTAAATTCTCAAAGAGGAGTTAATATTTCCAAGAGGGCTCTCTGACAAAGAGCCTAGGATACAGCACAAGTACAAAGGAAATTTTGTTGAAATACTCATGGACACTGTATATTTCTCCTTTGCTTCAGACACCACCCTATGTCTTGGAAAACCATATAGCTTGTTGTATCTGTTTGGAGAACAGGGGTCCTCATTTGACTCATTTATGTTGTAAGAAAATATAGCTGATGACAGATTGAGTGTTGTATGAGTGTGTTTGTGTGTGTGTGTGCTTTTGTGTGAGATACCTTAGGCCCTACCTGGAGAATTTTTCTGAGTGTTCTGTCCCAAAGTATCATTGAGTCTTTCCAGGGAATCATATCCTTTGACACAATTATATTCTGTAAATACCATGAGAGATCGTGATTCAGGAACAATGAAAATATTTCAGTGGGCAAAACAATCAGTGCCAATCATTTTCAGCATTAGGTGAGTTCCAGCAGAATTGATGACTGGGTCCAGCAGGAAGAGTTCAAGTTCAGTCTACACAATTTGGGGCAGCTGTAACTCTGGACCCCTGGGGGTGGGATGTGGTCACATAGCAATAAGGGATGTGTGCTTTCATCACTTCTCTCAGGTTCTGGTTCCAATTTTAATTGAAAGTTAGCAGTCACTGGGCTAGCCTAAGTCCTACTATCAAGATTATTTATTTCAACTTTTCACTATCAAAGTTTTCAAAGTTACATGTAGGAGAGACTATAGCAGGATGAGCATCCAGATCAACCCTTGGGTTAAATACTTTCCAATATTTGATTGTACTGATTCATCCACCCTCTATTTTCTTTCCTCTCTAAGAAAATTTTGGCTGTTGTGTTTTTAGGAAATTCTTGACATGCCTAATTACTTCACTAAATATTAAAAATAAGGACAATTTGTTACATAGCCATATGATAGTATCACTATCATACATAATACAATCAGTAATTCTTCAATATCATCAAATTTCCAGTTCATAATTAAATTTCCCCCAATTGTCTGGAAGAATGTCTTTGGCATTCAGATCAAAAAACAGAATTGAAAATCCATAAATTAACTAATACACCTTTGGGAAACTGATTTGTTGATTACCCTGCAAAGGTCATGCAAGAAGGAAAGATTGGTCTTTTCTACATGAGGTACTGGGACAACTGCATTTCCACATGAATGAAGAATGAAGTTGGATCCTTACCTCGTACCATATACAAAAGTTAACTTGAAATGGACCAAAGACCTAAATAGAAAATCTAAAACTGTGAAACTTTTAGAAGAAAATATTGGGGCTGACCTTCATGACCTTGGATGTGGCAATGGTTCCTTGGATGGAACACCAAAAGCACAAGAAAGAAAAGAACAAAATAGAGGAAGAACCTAGAGGTGATGTCTTTTCTTGCTTTCTTGTGTACAGATATGCCATTGGTGAAAAGACTGTTTTTTCTCTATTGAATTGCTTTTTCAGCTTTGTAAATAATTGATGTCTGTATATCTGTGCATCTATTTCTGGACTCCACTCTGTTCCCTTGTTCTATTTCTGAAATGTTTGATTATTTTAGGTTTTTAATAAATCTTGAAAATGAGGTACTACTTGCTATGTAATAATTTCCTTCATTTCAGAGATGTTTTGGCTAGGGCCTATCTTTTAAATTTTCATAGGAGGTTGAGAATCAGTTTTACAATTTCTACCAAAAATCCTGCTGCGCTTTTGGTTGTGACTGTGTTAAATTTATAGGTGAGTTTGGGAGAGTTGATTTCTTCAGAATCTGTGGCTTATTTTGGATATGGTATATCTCTGTGTTTATTTAGGTCTTCTTATAATATTTTGTAGTTTTCAGTGTACAGTCTTTCACATTTTTTGTCAGATTTGTTCCTAAGTATTTCATATATCTGCTGCTATTTAAATGCTATTTTTATTCCACTTTCCAAGTGTTCATTGCAAGTACAAATAACCCTTAGGAACATCGGGCCTCCCATGCAATTGAAAATCCACATATAACTTTTGACTCTCCAAATACTCAACTAGGATTAGCCTACTGTTTTATCATGGTACAAAAAAAAACTGGAGTGTGCGTATACATGTATTTATGCTTTCATTAAACATCTAACTCTTTCCCAATTCTTTTTGAGAATTCTTATTTGCATGGTTTTTTGGCAAGATTTTGTAATTTGTTGCAAATCTCCATAGAGTTTTCTTATACATTAATTCAAAAAAAGGAATACAAAAAGGAAAGAATGGTCTGCTTGACCCCTGCAGTTCAAATTTGTGTTGTTCAACTATGAACTCTAGAAAGCAATAACATTAATTTCTAAGTGTTGTATCTTTAAATTTTAGTTGTTGTATCTTGTAACAATGTTAAGCTCACTTATTTCTTTTAGGTAATTTTTGTAGAGTTCCTTGGAATTTCTACCCAGATGAGAATCTTGTGTGTGAATGAGATCCTTTTACTTTTTCTTATCTACCTAGACACTTTCTGTTTATTTTTCTTTCTTTACTGCACTGGAAAGAATCCCAAGAACTATTTTGAGAAGAAATAGTCAAAGCTCCCATCCCAAACATGGGTCAGACCTGAGGAGTAGCATGATCAGTTTTTTGCCATGAAGTATGAGGTTAACTGAGGGTTTTTCAAAGATGCCGTTCACTAAGGTGAGAACCTTCTGTATTGACTGATTGTGCTAAGACTTTTTTTTAAAAATCAGGAATGGATTTTGAATTTTGCCAAATACATTTTCTATGGTCATTGAGATGATTATATGGCTTTATTTTTTCAATGTATTTATTAGGATATGTTATGTTAGCCAGACTGATTTTGCTTTAAGTATTTATTTCATTTTGAATGTAGAAAAAATACACATGACAGAAAGTTATCATCTCAGCTATTTGAAGTATATAGTTCAATATTGAGTCTGTTGATGTTCCAAACACCACCATTCATTTCCAAAACTTTTTCATCACCCCAAGCTGAAACTTTTTACCCATTACATAATTACACCCTATCACTCCTCCTCCCAGCCTTTGGTAACCACCATTCAACTCTGTTATTCTATGAATTCCACAATTTTATGCCTCTTAAATATGGAATCACACACAGTCTTTTCTTTGGTGACTGGCTTATTTCACTCAGAAAAATGTCCTGAGGGTTCATCCATGTTGTAGCATGTATCAGATTTTTCTTCCTTTTTAAGGCTGAATGATATTCCATTGCATACATCTACCCCATTTGGCTTATGCGTTCATCTGTGCATGGACAGTAGAGCTGCTCCCAGTCCTAGCTATTATGAATAATGCTGCCATGAAGTTGGTATGACAACCTTGAATGATTTTCTGATGGTGATTCAGCCTTCCTTTCTTGAGCTAATCCCACTTGATTGTTGTATATTATCTTTATATATTGTATACATTGTATATCTTATTGAATTAGGCACTCAATTTTTATTTAGAACTTTTGCATCTATGTTCACAAGGGTCTATACTTTTAATGTCTTTATCTGATTTTAATATTGTGGGAATGCTCAGCTGATTGAAAAAATTAGGCAATTTCCTATGCCCCTATTTTATGGAGCAGATAGTGAGGAATTGGTATTATTTCTTCTCTCCATGTTTGGTAGAACTCATCACTGAAGTCATGTGGAATTGATGTATTATTTACTGGAGTTTTTGGATTACAAATCCAAAGCCACGAAAAAGGGTATAGAATTCTTCTATGTGGGTTACTCATTTGTTTTGTGTATATTCAGGTAGCTTCTTTCTTTTAAGGAATTTGTTTGTAAAGTCTACATTGTAGAATTTCTTATCACAAGTGTGTTCATGTTACTCTCTTATTATCTTGATATCTATAGAATTTGTGGTGATTTTCTCATTCCCCTCCTTGGTAATTTATTTGTTCTTTCTCTCTGTTTTCTGGTCAGTGTGGCTAAAACTTTAGCAAGTTAATTGCTCTGAAAGAACCAGCTTTTGTCTCATTGCTTTCCTCTATTTCCAGTGCGCTGATTTTTGCTGTGACATGAGGCTTCCGGAAAGGTAGATGATCACACACTGCCATTTTCATTTCTCTATGCCCATCCTCTTGTGAACCAGCATGAGGCAGGAGAAATAACCTTAGAGGGAATGGTAGGAAATGAAGAAGTTTAAAACCAGGAAAGACATGGAGAGACAAAGACAGGAGACGAGAGATAGGATGGTGTCATGAGACTGATGCAGTTGATGGCTGTAGCTAGCCAGCCAGCACCGAACTGTGGAAGCAGATTTATAAAGTATCTTTAACAAGGTAAATCTTAACAGCTGGGATAATAAGGAAAATATGCATGGGCTACGTGAGTTCTGGCAGGTGAAAAGAATGTTAATCTAGGAGAACAAGTTCTGGGTGGGTGGGGGTCATTCCCTGATTGCTTCCCCAGGCTGTGAGGGGCCTTGCCACCTCCCAGCCCATTTCCCACACCATCCTATGAGAGTGCCCCAGGCAGCAAGGTGAATGGAGACTAAGCAAATGTCCAGTGTGCATCTTGTCCTAGAAAGGATAATACTCCTAGGTTGGCTGCAGACCCTTCACTGAGTGTTCCCCAGAGTGTTCCCTGACTCACACCAATGTCCTCACCCAGGAAGTTACCTGAGAACCCTGCACAGTCTACTTCAGTCCAGTGCAGCACACATTCCTGTGCAAGGCATAGTGCAGGAACCGTGGAAATAGGGGGAAACATGAGGAAGACCACCCCTCACCTCAGTGCTCAGTGGAGTGGGTGAGACCTATGCATATTCTCCTGAAGGAGGGCACCTGAGGTGATGGGGTGAGCCTGCAGCAGAGGTCCATTCACATCTCTGGCTAGAAAGTGTAAGCATGGAGGGCAGAGAAAAGCATCTCAGCCAAGTGCTGGGGCAGCGCTGGGTGGGTAGTCAGCCTGGATGCAGCCTGTCTGCCAGATACTCTCCATCAAATCTCTGGATGATTCAAGTAGGGGTTGCTCCTCTTGTTCAGCATTTCAGAGGCTTTACAGGTGTGGAAAATGGAAAGGTGAGCAGCAATGGCCACAGAGTGCAGAAATAAATGTGGACCATTTCTGGTCAGTCAGGAGTCACTGCAGAGGGTCTTGGTGCCTTTCCTTGGAATAGGAGATGCCAATATCCTTCTTGGCAAAGAGTATTTTCTAGTCGGTGGATAACCTCCACATTTTGCTTTGAGTTGAATTTCACCAACACAATCTTTATTTTTGTATTTCTTCTCCCTTTTTATTTTCTGTATTTGTTTTCTCTCCTGTTTATCTTTCTGTGTTGTCAAAGTCCAAAGCATTGCTTAATAATTAGTTTCTAAAGTTGCTTTGCAATATTAATCATGATTTATTTGTAGGGCAAAGATAATAAGGTAGTCTTATCTGGAGAGCCTAAGAGTGGGTGTCTCAGCAGCTGCCCCATTCGTTATTGTGGTTATGAGTCAATTACTGGCAGCAGTGTGATTTGTTCTATGAACATGTGCGTTCACGCCCTCTTCTGAGCACAGGTTTTGTGTCTGCCTTCTTCCTCCTGCTGTGTCACTGGAGCTCAGTATCCAGCCAGCCAGACTGCTCTGGGCTGTGGTTCTGCGATGGCTCCTGCAGGGCTGCCCAGTCTGCTCACCCTGTGTGCATGTCTGCTGTTCACACCTGGCCTGGCTGAGGCAGGCAAGCTGCTGGTGGTGCCCATGGATGGAAGCCACTGGTTCACCATGCGGTCGGTTGTGGAGAGACTCATCCAGAAAGGACATGAGGTGGTTGTGGTCATGCCAGATGTGAGTTGGCAACTGGGACAATCTTTGAATTGTACAGTGAAGACTTTTAAAACTTCTTACTCCCTGGAGGATTTGGACCATGTGTTCATGGTTTTCGCCAATGATCAATGGAAATCTCGACAAGGAAGTTTCTTTGATGCATTGAGTAGCTCTACTACCACTCAGTATTTTGAGCTAATTTTTTCACACTGTAGGAGTTTGTTCAATGACCGAAAATTAGTACAATATTTAAGAGAGAGCTCTTTTGATGCTGTGTTTCTGGATCCTTTTGATATGTGTGGCTTAATAGTTGCCAAATACTTTTCACTCCCCTCTGTGATCTTTAGCAGGGGGATATTTTGCCATTATCTTGAAGATGGTGCTCAGGTCCCTGCTTCGCTTTCTTACGTCCCCAGAATTCTCTCAGGGTATTCGGATGCCATGACTTTCAAGGAGAGAGTATCGAATCATATTCTCTACTTGACTGAGCACTCGTTTTGCTCCATTTTTATAAAAACAGCCTTAGAAAGTGCCTCTGAAATCCTGCAGACACCTGTCACAGCATATGATCTGTACAGCCACACATCAATCTGGTTGCTGCGAACTGACTTTGTTTTGGACTATCCCAGACCCCTGATGCCCAACATGATCTTCATCGGGGGCATCAACTGCCACCAGGGAAAGCCACTGCCTGAGGTGAGTTGTCTCTCCTTTAGCAAAATACGCATAACCTGTCTTTGGACTTGAAGTAAAAAAAAAAAAAAGAATCCTTACTTAGTTGGGATTTGTCATTTCCATTTGTTGAATTTGGAATTTCTTTCTAGTTTAATGCATTATGTTTTGCTAATTCATTAAATTGTTGGTTACCAATTTTTATAATGGTCCCATTCTTGATATATGTATATAATCATACAAAATTTGCAGCTGTATTTTTCAATACTGTTTTTGAAAGAAAAATGAAATGAAACTTTGTGCTTTTTAAGTGATCCTGTTTTACCTTCTGCAGGAAATGTTCTTGGTAGTTTTCTAGCTACTTTAGCTCTAAGCATCTTTTAAAATGTTCTGAAATTATTTCATATTATGTGTATTTTATTAAACTAAAAATGAATATCAGGCTCAAATTTATTATGTTTTACCTTGTATTTCCTATGTACCAATAAGTCACAAATTTCTTTTTAGGCCAAACTATGCAGAGTTGACCCTTTCTTTTGAAGATGCAGGAAAATCATTAGTTTAGATGCAACATATTAAATAGCTTCATCAATCAATCAATATTAGTAAGGATTTAAGCTTTTTCCACTTTTTGCTTCTATGAACAAGATTCCAAAAACCTTCTTAAATACTTTCCTCACATTCATGTTTTTCCATATTCTCACTTTCATCTTGGCAGAGTCTTTTAAACCCAGCCTGGGTTTGCTGGGTTTTCCTTCATTGAGAAAAATTGATATTTTTTTGCTCTTAAGTCTTCTCATTCTGGAGGATGTATTTTGCATCATTTCTTAACATATTGCTTTAAAAATTTCACCTTATATAAGATTATTTTATTAAAATTTATTACTGGGCAGTTTATTTTATTTGAAACTACTGTGCACAGAGCAGGTTTCCCATTTCTATTTTGCACTGACTATGGGCAATGAAAGTATAGCTTTGGTTTTTGCGCATTCATCTTCAATTTACTAATTTTTCTTAATAGTGTGTATGACTTATTAGGTACAGTTATTTACCATCTATAAATATTTCCCTTCCATGACGTTTATACCCTTACTGTGCTGTATCATAGTATATACTCCTAAAACACTATTGAGTCATATTGCTGGTCTTGCCAGTTGAAGTTGGAATTCTGTCACTTGCACTTGAAAATGCCTTGACCGGTGCAGGTATAAGATTCTGGGCAAATGTATAGTTGCTACATCCAGGTGAAACACCTTGTGTGTCATCTCAGTATATTATCTATTATGAATGGGCTATGCATTTCTATCTGTTGTTCTGTTTTCTCACAAGGTTTCTCACAAGGTTTCTCAATTACAGTCATATTCTTGCACAGATGTCTCAGCAGATGTTTAGTGAAACTGAATTTTCAGCCAACTGAAGGAGAAGTGAAATAATGCCCTTTTTAAGAAGTCAGAAGAGTAAATTCCAAAAATGTCTGCCATTTCAATTCACATGTCTTTCAAAATTAGGGGTGTCTTTCTGCCCTTAGCAATAACAGTTGAAGAGGGGCAAGTTAGTGGACCTTTAGAGGCTGAGCCTGCCAAAGGGCTCTTCTACCCTTCACCCTTGATCCACCACAATGCCAACAGCCACTCAGGGTTTGGCTGAACCCTGTCCTCTCATCAAGGGTAGGGCCCTGCCACTTCCTGGATCACCAGAGGGGTTTAGGTCAAAGAAAGCTATATATGACTTTATATAATCTATGATATAGACACATCCATAAAATGTGAAATATAGTTTTCTATGTTTTTGGTCACGCACAGGTATTTAATGATACAAGAAATATTTTTATGTATTTATTAAGTGATGTATATGTATAAAATATTTTATAGCTGTGGAAGGTTCTGTATTAGTGTATATATTTACAAGTGTAAAGAAAGCTAAATTCTCAAAGAGGAGTTTCTATTTCCAAGAGGGCTCTCTGAGAAAAAGCCTAGGATACACCACAAGTACAAAGTAAATTTTGTTGAAATACCCATGGATTCCCTGAGGGTCTCCTGTCCCCAAATCTCAGTGAGTCTATCCAGGGAATCATACACAGTGACATAATTCTTTAAATAGAATGACAGATCATGATTGAGGAGAAATTAAAATCATTTCTGTGCAAAGAACAATCAGTCCCAGTCTTTTTCAGTATTAGATGAGTTCTAGCAGAAATGATGACTCGGTCCAGCTGCAAGGATTTCAGGTTCAGTCTCTATGATTTGGGGCAGCTATAGCTCTGGGGAACTAGGGGTGGGATGTGGTCCCACAACAATAAGAGATGTGTGCCTCCCTGGCTTGTCTCAGGTTCTGGTTTTAATTTCAATTAAAAGTTAGGAGTCACTATGTTAGCCTAAGTCCTGCTGTCAAAATTATTTCAGCTTTTCACTGGCAGAGCTTTCAGAGTTACATACAGAAGAGACTATAGCGTGATGAGCGCCGTGATCCATCTTAGGTTGAATACTTTTCAGTATTTGGTTGTACTGATTTATCCACCTCCTATTTTCATTCCTCTCTAAGAAAATTTTGGAGTGTGGTGTTTTTAGGAAATTCTTAACATGTCATTACGTGTCTAATTATTCACTAAATATTAAAAATAAGGACAATTTGCTACATAGCCATGTGGTAGTATCATTGTCATACCTAACACAATCAGTAATTTTTCAGTATCATCTAATTTCCAGTTCATACTTAAATTTCCCCTAGTTGTCTGGGAGAATGTCTTTGGCATTCAGATCAATGAAATAGAAATGAGAACCCAGAAATACACTAATATATCCTTAGGCTGGTGTCTGCATCATTGGGATTTTCTGATACGGGCTAATCTTACCAAGCTTAGGTGATATGTCAGGGTAGTTTTGATTTGCATCTCTCTGAGGATTAGGGATGGTAAGGATTTTTCATGTGTTTGTTAGCCATTCATCTGGCTTCCTCAGAGAACGTTCTTTTAATGTCTCTTGCCCAGTGATAAATGGGATTGCTAGCTCTTTTTTTGTTGATTAATTTCAGTTCTTTATAGATCCTCGTTACAAGCCTTTCTCAGATTTTTAATATGCAAATCTCTTTTCCCATTCTGAAGAGTGTCTATTTGCTTTGATTGTTGTGCCCTTAGCTGTGCAGAAAATTTTCAGTTTAATTACGGACCATTTGTTAATTTTTTTTCTTGTTGCAATTGCCATGGAAGTCTTCTTCATAAAATATTTCCCCAGGTCAACATCCTCAAGAGATTTTCCCACACTTTCTTTGAGGATTTTTATAATTTCATGCCTTAGATTTAAATATTTTATCCATCCTGAATCAATTTTTGTATGTGGTGAAAGGAATGGGTCAAATTTCAGTTTTTGCATGTGTGTATCCATTCCTCTCAGCACCATTTATTGAGTAGGGATCTTTTCCCCAGTGTACGCTTTTGTTGGATTTATCAAAGATTGGATGGCTACAAGAGATTGGTTTCATCTCTTTGTTTTCTATTCAGTTCCAGTGTCTATTTTTGTGCCAATACTATGCGGTTTTGATCACAGTGGACTTGTAATATAGTGTAAGGTCTGATAGGATGATGTCTCTCGCTTTGTTTTTATTACTAGAAATTGCCTTGGCTAGACAGGTTTTTTTCTGGTTCCAAACGAAATGAAGAACTATTTTTTCCAAGTCTTTAAAGTATGATGGTGGTATTTTAATGGGGATTGCATTGAAACTGTAGTTGCTTTGGGAAGTATCAACATTTTAACAATGTTGGGCCTTCCCAGCCAGGAGCATGGTATGCTCTTCCATTTGTTAATGTCTTCTGCTATTTCTTTTCTTAGGGTTTCATAATTCTCTTTGTAGAGGTTCCTCACCTCTTTTGTTAGGTATTGTCATAGGTATTTCATTTTTTTGAAGCTACTGTAAAGGGAGTAGTGTCTCTCATTAAATTCTCAACTTGGCTATTATTGGCATATGCAAAAGGTACTGATTAATGGACCTTTATTTTATACCCTGTGATGTTACTATATTTTTTGATCATTTCCAGGAGTCTTGTGGTTGAATCTCTAGGGTTCTCTAAGTTAAGATCGAATCATCAGCAGAGGGCAATATTTTGACTTCCTCTGACCCCCATTTGGATGCCTTTTATATCCTTCTCTTGCCTGATTGCATTGGCTGGAACTTCCAGCACTATGTTGCATAGTAGTGGTGATAGAGGTCATCCTTGTCTAGTTCCGGTTCTAAGTGGAAAAACTTTCAGTTTGACTGCATTCAATGTGATATTAACCATGGGGTTGTCATGGATGGCTTTAATCAGTTTAAGAAATGTGCCACCTATGCCTATATTCTTAAATGTTCTTGTTAGAAGAAGATGCCAAATTTTAGTAAGTCCTGTTTCTGCATCTCTTGAGAGGATCATTAATCCTTGTTTTTGCTTAGGTGTATTGTTATTGATATGGTGTATTACATTTATGGATTTGCATATATTATGCCAGCCTTGCGTCCCTGGGATGAAGCCTACTTGATTTTTTGTGTATAATTTTTTTAATGTGTAGCTGTAATTTATTGATTAAGATTTTCTTTCTTTCTTTCTTTCTTTTTTTTTTTGCATTTTTTGGCTGGGGCTGGGTTTGAACCCACCACCTCTGGCATATGGGCCCGGCACCCTACTCCTTTGAGCCACAGGCGCCTCCCAATTAACATTTTCTTGAGTATTTTTGTATCTGTATTCATTAGTGAAATTTTTTTGTAGTTCTCCTTTTAGTTGGGTCTTTTCCTGGTTTTGGTATCAGGATAATTTTTGCCTTAAAGAATGTGCTGGGGAAGACTTCTTCTTTCTCAAGGTTTTGGAAGTTTCTGCAGTATGGGTATAAGCTCTTCTTTGAAGGTTTGATAGAATTCTGGTGTGAAGCCAAATGCCCAACGCATTTTTTTGTTGGAGGATTTTTATTGTTTCTTTGATGTCAGTGCTTGATATTTGTCTATTTAAGAGATCTATTTCTTTTTGGTTAAGTCTAGGGAGAGGGTGTGAAATCAGGTATTGGTCCATTTCCTCCATGTTGTCAAATTTCTGGGCATAGAGATTTTTCATAGTAGTCAGAGATAACCTTTTGTATCTGCGATATCTGTTGTTATTAACCCTTTTTCATTTCTGATTGAGGTTATTCAAGATTTTACTTTTCTGTTTCTTATTTACCTGACCAAAGGTTTATCAATTTTATTTATTTTTGTGAAGAACCAACTTTTTGTTTTATTCATTTTCTGAATGATTCTTTTGTCTTCAAATTCATTAATTTGGGATTTAATTTTGTCTATTACTTTTCCCTTGCTAGGTTTGGAAGTAATTTTTTCTTCTTTTTCCATTTCCTTAACATGATTTATTAGTTGGCTGATGTGCTGTCTTTCTGTTTTTGAGATGTAGGTATCTAATACAAGAAGTTTCCCATTGTTTTTGCTGTATCCCATAGGTTTTTGTAACTTGTAGCTTCATCGTTGTTATGTTTGAGGAATTTAACAATTTTATCCTTAATCTCTTCCTTGACCCAACTGTTATTCATCATAAGGTTGTTTAATTTTCATGCCTTTGTGTGAGGATGAATATTCTTGTTAGAGTTGAATTCCACCTTTATGACCTTGTGTTCTGAAAAGATAAAAGGTACAATTTCAATTCTATTAATTATTAGAGATTTGATTTGTATCCTAGGATAGGATCTATTTGGAGTATATTCCATAGGCTGATGAGAATGATGTATATTCCTTAGTTTGAGGATGGTGTGTTCTGAATATGTCTATTAAGCCCTTTTGTTACAGGGATTCATTTAAGTCCCTTGTATCTTTGTTTAGTTTCTGTTTAGAGAATCTGTTCAGTTCTGTCAGAGAGGTATTAAAGTCCCACCTATTATGATGTTATGGGATATATTGCTCAGAAAAATAAAGGTCTGCTTCATAAATCTCAGAGCATTTATGTTGTGTACATAAATATTTAGAATTGAAATGTCCTATTGCTGTATTGTTCCCTTGACCAGTATGAAGTGACAATCTTTGTCATAACTTTATTTGCTTTAAATCCACTGGTATCTGATAATAAGGTTGTGACCACTCCTTTCTTTTGCTTTCTATTCCCATAAACTGAGTCTTGATTTATCTTTCAAGGTTAGGTGTATTACCTGGAGACAGTGTATGGATGACTTGTGCTTCTTTTATCCAATCAGGCAGCCTCTGCCTCTTCAGTGGGGAATTCAAGCCATTAACATTTACTGAGAGAATTGGTAAGTGTGGTGGAGTTCTAGTCATCTCATTTTCTGAGAGTCCATTGCTTAGTTTTATCCTTTCTGCCATCGTGGAAACTAGGTTTTGTCCATCCATTTCTGGGTGTTTCCTTTGGTGGTGGTCCATTGTGATGGTCAGTGTGGAGAATATGTCTAAGTATTTCCTGTAGAGCAGGTCTTGATGTGGAAGATGTCCTCAATGTTAGCATATTAGGAAAATATTTGATTTCTCCTTCAATTTTGAAGCTTAGTTTAGTAGGATAGTAGTTTAGTAGAATTCTGGGCTGAAAATTATTTTGTTTAAGAAGTTTAAAGCTAGATGACTATTATCTTCTGGCCTAGAAAGTTTCAGCTGAAAAGTCCATTGTCACCCTGATGGATCTTCCTGGCATGTCAGTTGGTGCTTAGTCCTGGATGCTTGCAGAATTTTCTCTTTCATCTTGACTTTGGACAGGTTCATTACAATGTGTCTTGGAAATGCTTTTTTTGTGTTGAGATGACCTGGGGTTTGATATCTCTCTAAAAGGAGTGTTTTGGTATCTTTAGTGAAACATAGGAAGTTTTCATTTATATTATCCTCCTGTAGATCTTCTATTCCTTTGGGATGTTCTTCTTCTTCTTCAGGGATCCCTATAATTTATATGTTTGAACACTTCATGAAGTTCTATAATTCTCTGCATGAATGTTCTGCCTTTTCTCTCTTCTTTTCTCCTTGTTTAATGACTTGGGTTAACTTGTGGAGTTTATCCTCTGGCCCTGAGATTATTTCTTCTCCATGGTCTAATCTGTTATTACTACTTTTTAAAAAAAATTACTACTTTTTATTTCATCTTTAAATTCCCTGATTGACTCCATAATTTCCTTAAGGTTTGTCATATCCTTCCTATATTCTTCATATCTTTTGTACATTTTTGGTTCTATTTTTCTACTTGCTCATTAATTGTTTTTATCTTCTCTATCACCCATGTTTTCAATCTCCTTTTATTCACTTCTTTCTTCTGCTTTCTTCTTCTCACTTCCCCCTTCACTTTATTACTTTGTACTAGAGCTTAAGTGTTGAAGTGTCCTCTTGACATAAGGCCAAAAGGAAGAGAAGGGTAAATAAAGTGCTAGCAGTGAGAAAGAAGAGAAAATGAAAGAAAGAAAGAAAAAAAGAAAACAAAATAGAAGGTGGGTGAAATAAAAGAATTGGAGGAAAGGGGAGAAGGACAAAGAGAGAAAGTGAGTGATAGGAGAAATGGTATTGTTCAGCAAGGTGCTATGGCCACATCTACAACTCTAGGACTTTGAAGTGTTTGGTTGCATGGGTCCTTCAAAACCCAGAGCTACTTGCCCATCTGGGCAACAGCAAGACCCCCACCTCTGCAAATTATAGTAAAATTCAGCTGTATGTCACAGAGGGGACTGCCAATACTGACTTTCCAAAAGCCAAAGCTAGAAAGACACCTTGGACTATGACCTCATGACCTCCTTGAGGCAGACCACTTTCGTCAACTCTCAGCCACACCAATGCCATGATTTCCCGGTCCTCAGAGAAAAGAAAAAAAAAAGAATGGATAAAGAAAATTAAAAATATTATGTAAGATAATGTAAAAAAGGGTATCTTAGCTGTCATGTAATGAATTCATGTGGGGAAGATGAGCAAGTAGAAATGTTTCTCTGATGAGAGAGAAAAAAGGAGGGAGATAAAGAAAAAAGAGAACATAAAAGGTAGTGAAATACCATAACAAAGATGGAGGAATACATGGTATTGAAGAAAGTGAAGATGAAGATTAAGAATACAACAAACCAAACAAAAACAAAACAAAACTAACAACTCCCACAAACCAAAAAAATCGTCAACAAAAACAATATCAACAACAAGAAAGAGAAAAGAAAAAAAGCCTAAATAGGTATTGGGAAAGGTGAACAGAAATAATAGAAATGCACATATTGCAATGTATTACCTGGATATCAGGTGGCACTGTGTTGTTAGGAGATGGAGAACTCACAGGAAACCAATCTTTAGCTGTGGAGGACATAGGGTCCCGCCTTCCTCACTTAGTTGCCCTCAGTCAGTGCCAGGTTGTCCTCATCATATGGTCTGTGCAGGAGTCTTAAAGTTCCCCATAATCCTTAGGAGGCACGTCTCACGGTTCCCCCAGAAACAATTCCCAGGGCATGTGAGAGCCACTCAGCTCACCCCAAGAATGGATGCCCATTCTTGTGTGAATGGGCTCATCAAGTGTGCCAGAGCCAGTTGTGCCCTAAGATCCTGGGGACCCTTCCTCCCACATAAACTTCCCCAAATGGCAGCTCTGCTAGCATCCAAGATCTTCCTGCAATGGCGACCCAGCTAGTAGCCAAACCAATGGGAGATACACTCAGCCTTTTTTTATACAAGATAAAAGTTATCTCACAACAAGTGCAGGGTATGGGTGCTTGCTGATAAAGGTGAAATAATGGCTTCTCAAATATGCTTTATTTTCCTTTTTTTATTATTGTGCCAATGGTCCTTAAGTTAGAATCATTTATTTTGAAATGGTGGGCAAACACAGTTGCCAACCTTATCAAGCAATTCAGCTTTTTTTCTTTTTATAACGCCATGGCTTTTCTCCATTTCTGGGGAGAACATCTCCCTTCACTAGTGGTAACTTGTGTGGGTCCCATGGTGTTATTCAAGGTGATATTGTTGATATATTGTTGATATGATATTGTTGATCTTTCACTAAACATGATGAAAAATATGTGAGAACCATGAGATATCACTTTTTAGTTTCACATGCAATTTACTCCAGAATTGCACTGCTCATGTGGAGACAATGAGCATCATACAGTGTGTTAAGCACTTACATACAATGCTTGAACTCACTGCAATAGCAAGAGGATGTGGTGATGAAATTATCCCAGTATGAACTACTATTAATTTTATGTCTGAAGATTTATATGATATCTTCACATTTATTTACATTTTTTCTTTCTTTTTTAAAATTAAATCATAGCT
>NW_003852408.1:150692-151979 GCF_000181295.1 Otolemur garnettii | reverse complement strand
TTTGAACCCACCACCTCTGGTACATGGGACCAGTGCCCTACTCCTTTGAGCCACAGGCACTGCCCTATTTACATTTTTTTTGACTGAGAATGGTACCATGTATAGTCTGTGTTTGTGTGTAAAAATTTTTGTAATTTTTATCTTTTTATAATAGATTTACATATATTTTATTGGGACATAATGAATAGACTGAAATCCACATGCATATGTATTTTATGCATTCACTATGTACTTACCTTTTTTCTAAATTCTTTTTGAGAATTCTAAGCTACATGGTTTACCTGCAAGACTTTTGAAATTGTTGCAAATCTCCAAAAAGTTTTCTTATACGTTAATTTAAAACTCTGCCCATAAACGGACCCCTGCAGTTCAAACCCATATTGTCCAATCATTAAGTGTAGATAGAAATAACATTAATTTTAAGTGTTGTATCTTGCAACAATGTTAAACTCACTTATTTGTTTTAGGTAATTTTTGTAAAGTTCCTTGGAATTTCTACCTAGATGATCATATTGTGTGTGAATGAGATCCCTGTACTTTTTGCTTCCAACCTAGACACTTTTTGTCTCTTTTTATTGCTTAACTACATTGGAGAGAATCTCAAGAGCAATTTTGAATAGAAATATTAGAAGACCCCCTCCAGACCTGGGTCTGACCTGAGGAGTAGAGCTATCAGCCATTTACCATTAAGTACAAAGTTAGCTGAGGGTTTTTCAAAGATGCCCTTCATTAAGGTGAGAACCCCACATAATAAAATCCCCAAACTACAGATGTTGGTGTGGATGTGGAGAAAAGGGAACACTTCTCCACTGCTGGTGGGAATGCAAACTAATACATTCCTTTTGGAAAGAAGTTTGTAGAACACTCAGGGATCTAAAAATTGACCTGCTGTTGGATGTTCCAATTCCTCTACTATGAGTATATACAAAAGACCAAAAATCACTTTGCAAAAAAGGCATTTGCACCATATTATTCATTGCAGCTCAATTCGTAATAGCTAAGTCATGGAAGAAGCCTAAGTGCCCACTGAACCATGAATGGATTAATAAATTGTGGTATATGTATACCATGGAATACTATGCAGCCTTAAAAAAGATGGAGACTTTACTTCTTTTATGTGTACATGGAAGGACCTGGAGAATATTCTCCTGAGTAAAGTATCTCAAGAATGGAGGAAAAAATATCCAATGTACACAGTACTTCTCTGAAACCAACTTATATTTACTCACGCCTTCTTATGAAAAATAGAACACAACTGTAGCCCAGGATGAAGGAGAGAAATGGAGT
>NW_003852408.1:128414-146373 GCF_000181295.1 Otolemur garnettii | reverse complement strand
AGCTGGGACTACAGGTGCCTGCCACAACACCTGGCTATTTTTTTGTTGCAGTTTGGCCAGGGCTGGGTTTGAACCTGCCACTCTTGGTATATGGGGCTGGCTCACTGAGCCATAAGCGCTGCCCCTGAATGGTGAAGTTTAAATCTAAAATTTCTTTGCTTAGCTTGTTATTGGAGGATCTATCCAACACTGTCAAAGAGTGTTAAAATCTCCAAGTAATATGGAACTGGAGGAAATCAAGTTGCTCATGTCTGTTAGAGTCTCTCTTATAAATTGAAGTGTATTCTGGTTGGGTGCATAAATATTAATAATTGAAATCTCATCATATTGAGTGTTACCCTTAACAAATATGAAGTGACCATCCTTATCTTTCCTTACTTTTGTTGGTTTTAAGCCTATTATATCTGAGAATAAAATTGTAACACCTGCTTTTTTCTGATTTCAATTTGCCTGAAATATAGATGACCATCCCTTCGCCCTGAGTCTATATTTATCTTTTAAGGTGAGATGAGATTCTTGTATGCAACAGATATCTGGCCTGGGTTTTGTATCCAGTCCGCCAACCTATGCCTCTTTAGAGGACAACTTAAGCTATTCACATTAATTGAGAATATTGATAAGCCTGGTAGAATTTTGGGTATTGAGTTTTTTGAAAGCCCAGTGGACATTTTTAATCCTTTCACCACCATGGAAGTAGGAATTTGATCAAAAGTTTCTAGGTGAGTTTATTTTTGTGGTGAGGATTGCACTGGTCATTATGGAGGATAGTTCTGAGAATATCCTGGAGAGTTGGTTTAGTTATGGCAAATTTCTTCAACATGTGAATGTCATTAAAGTATTTAATTCATCCATCATAAATGAAACTCAGTTTAGCTGGATACAGGATCCTGGGTTGAAAGTTATTTTGTTTAAGGAGATAAAAAGTCAACGACCACCCTCTTCTATCTTCAAAGGTTTTTGCCGACAGCTCTTCAGTCATTCTAATATTCTTCCCCTTATAGGTTATGGTTTTTTTATGTCTGGCTTCTTTCAGAATTTTCTCCTTCATATTAACTTTAGTGAAGTTAATTATGATGTGTCTGGTGGTTGTCTTATTGGGTTGAGTCATACTGGAGTTCTGAAACTGTCTTCTATCTGAATTTTAGAATCTTTTGTCATGTCTGGAAAGTTCTCCTTCATAATTGCATGAAGAAGAGCCTCTGTGCTTTGCAAAGCAACTTCATTACCTTCAGAAATTCCTATAAGGTGAATATTAATTTTCTTTGAATTATCTCCTAGCTCTCTGAGAGAATGATCCATTTTTGCTTTCCATTTCTTTCATCTTTGAGCACTTGGGAGTGTTCAAAAGCTTTCTCTTCAATGTCAGAAATCCCTTCTTCTGCTTGCTCCAATCTGTTACTGAGGGATTCTACTGTATTTCTCAGGTCTTTGAGGGCTGCAAATTCTTGTCTCAATGTGTCAATATCTTTGGTGATTTTGTCTTTGAATTCATTGAATTCTTGAGACAACTTTTGAATTGCTCCTTGAATTTCTAATTCCATCTTTACCTCCATTATGTTAATCTTATCTGCAATCCAAACTCTGAATTCGATTTCTGACATCTCAGCCATTTGTCTATGAATGGGATCTTCAGTTGTGCCCACCATATCGTTCTTTGGGTGAGTTGATCTAATCTGGTTGTTCATGTTACAATAGCTTTTCTGCTGATTCTGCCCCATGATAATTTTACACCATTTGGCTAGATGAGAAGATAAGGTGAATTTGGGTTGGGGAGCTCCTGGAGTAGTGATTAACCAGCCCTTTGCCCAAGAGCTGGCACTGTGTCTGTACCTTTTCCCCTAGAGCTTTGCAAAGGACTCACACAGTGCTACAGCCGGAGATACTGGGGACGTAATTGGTGTGGTCGGGCTAAGTGGCTCTGTCTTATTTTCAGCTGGTCTCTGTCCTACCCTAGTGAACCAGTTACTCTGGGTTGAAGTCTCAGCTGTGGAGAAAAACCAGCAATTAAGTCACCCTGCCCTCCCCATGGGCAACAACTGGAAAAGGAAAATCAAACCTTCCCACAACCACACACCCAGGTTACCACTTTGGATAGTCTTTGTGTGATTGGTCCAGTCCAAGAGATCCAAATCAATTGTCCCAGTCAGTACCCAGTCTCAAGTGAGGGAGTTGAAAAGGTCTCCACCAACCAGATAGCAGGGGTGTGCTGGCAGCTCGAGTATGAGTCATTCTGGTGCTCTATGGAGTCAGAAGGACCTCCCTCTCCAGCAAATGAATTAGTCTGGGAAGGTTGATGCCTCCTTTCCCACCTTGCACCTCTGTCACACCCAGTCACTGATAACCCCACAGGGCTATGACCCAGTTCCCCTTAATGAGCAGATGCTCCAGGGGTTTGTGCCTACCTGAGTCACAGAGAGATCTTATGTGTCCTCAGCCAGGCCTCCGCACTCTGCCACCATCTGGCAGGGGAAGCTGAGGCCTGACAACCTTGGGTGGTTAATGGAAGCTGGGACAGTTCCTTTAGTTCCAGCCCTGCCCCTGATTGATGTTGCTGACGCTTATATTTTCTCAGAATTTGTTATTCTGTCCTTGCTATATTCCCCTGTGGACCAGCCACTGTTTGAGTTCACAGAAACTGTGACTCAGCCCTGATCTGTGCCATTGCTCAGAGCTGATGTTTCTGTTTCCCCTGCAGTCTATGTTGGGGTGGGTGCAGTTAGAGGTCACACTTGGCTGGGAGTTCCAGCCTCTGCCTGCCTGCCTTTGTCTCAGCTACGATCCCCTGAGGGCCAGGTGTTTCTTAGGCTCACTAAAGCTGTCCTGGCTCATCTCTACCCTGGGAGTATGCTCTCTGTGCGTGCTCACTAAAGCAGCCCTCTGGCTCATCCCCACCCTGAGAGTATGCCATCTCTGCACATGCGTCTTCAATTTTCTGTCCCACCAGGCTCTGCCCAGGCCAGTACTGCCGCAGGCATATCCTTTGCTCATGGGGCCTGTGTTACCATCCCGAATCTATTCTACCAGTGTCTGCCACTGGAAAAGATGCTTAGCTTTCTTTGGTTGCCCAGAGAGACAGGGAGTGTCCTTCCAAAATATCCCCAGGTATGTGAGCCCTATTGTTCCTGCTGCTGTCTCTGCTGCTCTGTGCCGGGAGCTGGGGGCACTGCCTCTCCGTTTCCCATATGGTTCCTTCAGTCCACCATTTTCTCCTTACTCCTGTGCCACAGCATCAGCAAAGACCTGCAACAGCCCACACCTGTCTACACCTCTCCTGAAAATGCCCAAGAATCTGGACTCCATGGGGGACAGGCTTCCAGACCTCAAGGTGAGAGTGGGGGGAGTGCTAGGAGTTCAGAATTGCAGATAGAGAATATATACAGTTTTATGCCTGGCAGGAGAGTGCCATGGCACCCTAGTATGGGAAGGAGGTCCGGCTTTTAGAGGGTCTCTCCCATGGGATAAAATGGGAGGATGTTTGAACTCTGCTCGCTTATTTGTAGAAAGTAAACTGTGAGTCGTTCTCATGGGGGAGGGGACTCCATCTGCTTGGCGATGGATTTTATACTGATTGTTTGTATCCTTGGTGTTGCAGCTCTCCTTAGCAGGGTTGATGTGCATTCTTCAACCTTCTCTCTTGGCTCAGCTCCTAACCATCAGCTTACTTGCTAACCTTCTGCCCTTTAACTCTCCTTCTGGATGGGAGCCTCTGTGGAGAGCTGGCTCCAGTCGGCCATCTTGCCTCTGCCCCTTCCTATTCCATTTTTTAAAAAATTTGTTAAATGATAGCTGTGTACATTAATTATTCATTTCATTTTTAATGTGGAAAAAATATGCATGACAGAAGTTATCATCTCAGCCATATGAAGTGTACAATTCAATATTGAGTCTATTCACTGCTAAACACCACCATTCACTTCCAAAAGTCTTCATTTTCCAAAACTGAAACTTTGGACCCATTACACAATTACTCCTTATCACCCCTCCTCCCAGTCCTTGGAAACCACCATTCAATTCTTTGATTCTATGACTGTCACTATTTTAGTACTTCCTAAATATTAAATCAAGCAGTTTTTGTCTTTTGTTGACTGGCTTATTTCACTCAGTGAAATTTCCTGAGGGTTCATCCATGTCGTAGCATGTGTCAGAATTTTCTTTCTGGCATCCATCACACTTGGCTTATGTGTTCAGATGGACAGTGGGGCTGCTCCCAGTCTTGTCTGTTTCAATAATGCTGCCATGAACTTGGTATGACAACTTTGATTGATTTTCTAATGTTGATCCAGCTTTCCTTTTTTGAGCTAAACATCACTTGATTATTGTATATTATCTTTATATGTCATATATGTTTTATATGTTATTGAATTAGGTGCTAAATTTTTGTTTAGAACTTTTGCATCTATGTTCACAAGTGTCTATACTTTTTCTTTTAATGTTGTCATCTGATTTTAATATTGTGGGAATTCTGGGCTCATTGTATGAGTTAAGCAGTTTCCTATGCTCATATTTTATGGACCAGAGAGTGAGGAATTGTTATTATTTCTTCTCTCCATGTTTGGTAGAATTCATCACTGAAGTCATGTGGAATTAATGTATTATTTATAGGAAAGTTAGAATTACAAATCCAAAGCCACAAAATGATATAGATTACCTGTGTGTGGGTTGTTCATTTGTTTTGGGTAAATTGAGGTAGCTTCTGTCTTTTAAGGAATTTGTCCATACAGTCTACATTGTAGAGTTTCTTATCACCAATGTGTTTATGATATTCTCTTGATATCTGTAGAATTTGTGGTGATTTTCTCATTCCTCTCTTTGGCATTTTATTCTCTCTCTGTTTTCTGATCAGTCTGGCTAGAACTTTAGCCAGTTAATTGCTCTGAAAGAACCTGCTATTGTCTCATCACTTTCCTCTGGTGATTTCCTATTTCCAGTTCTCTGATTTCTGTTCTGACATGAGCCTTAAGGGAACATAGAGCATGCACTGCCATTTTCATTCCTCCAAGACCATTCTATGAGAGTGCCTCAGGCTGCAAGGTGAATGGAGACTCAGCAAATGTCCAGTAACAGTCAGGCTGACTTGTGAGGGGGGATTCTGTTATTCTAGCAAGGATGATGCTCTTAGGTTGGCTACAGGATTCTCCACTGAGTGCTCCCCAGGGTGTCCCCGACTCTCACCAATGGGCTGATCTAGGAAGATTCCTAGGAACCCCTCAAAGTTCAATTCAGTTTGATGCAGCACAGGTTCCTGTGAAAGGCACAGCAAAGAAATTGTAGAAGGAGGGGTAAAATAGGAGGATGACCACCCCTGACCTCCAGGAGTACTCAGCAGAGTGGGGGAGAACAATGCATATTCTCCTGAAGGAGGGCACCCGAGGTGATGGGGTGAGCCTGCAGCAGACATCTGGCTAGAAAGTGGAAGCATGGAGGGCCGAGAGAGGCATCTCAGTCAAGTACTCAGGATCCTGAAATGGTCCACGGAGGAAGGTTTGTCTTTCTTGTTCAGCATTTCAGAGGCTTCACAGATGTGGAAAATAGAAAGATGAGAAGCAGTTGACACAGAGTGCATAAACACATGTGGACTATTTGCAGTGAATCACTGCAAGGGGCTGTGTTTTCTCTTCTTGAAAGAGAAGATGAAAATTATTATGTTTAATAATTAGTTTCTAAAGTCACATTGCAGTATTAAGCATGATCTATTGTAGGGCTGCCATAATAAGGTAGTCTTATCTGGAAAGGATAAGGAGAAATAAATCTTATACTTCCCAGTGATCCTGAGAAAGCAGCAGGTAGCTGCAGAAGAATGTCTCCTCCAAAGGTAAGAACAAACTTTACACTGAGCTAAAATAACCTTGAGCAGCAAAAAACACTCTGTAACTAATAACAATACTCTGGTTTCTAACTTCTGTAGCAATAACTATGTTGCTGGTATTGAACTGAGAAAAAAAAAAGGTATAAAAGAGTTTGGAAAAAAACTCTTCCCCAGAACTCAGCATTTCACGTATTGAGGCACCAGAGTTCTTGCTGGCAATTAAAAGTTCCTTTCTCTATATTGTTGGTATAAGTGTCTGTCTATTTTCATTCACCATTTTCATGTAACATTTTGATTCCCTGAATGGGACAATGAGCAGGCAGATTGGGACCGAGAGACTCTGGGGGCTTCCCCATGCTGGGTGTAGCACCCCTTGGGGTGCTTCCCAGCAACCTGACTGATGCCTTTCCCTAAGAGCACTCCTGTGCAGATTACATGGGGGGGGGCATTGGCAGAGTGGCAGCAAGGTCCCACAGTGGTCTCTGCGGGGGTAGCTCATCAACAGAGGAATGAACATGCAGGGGACGAGCACATGGGTGCACCTTAGCTAAGATACTCCTTAAAGCCTTGTGAGAGGCACGGCCAGGTGGGCACCTGAGAGATCTTCAACCTGTCACCCTTGTTTGCACTGCAGGGATGGGTTCTATGCTAAGGAAATTCCCCTAGTGTTAATGGTTCATAATTTTCAAAAAAGGAGGCTTTGTCGGGGACTATGGAGTTATTATGACCCCTAGAAGGTTGAGAAAACTTTGTGAGCTACAATGACCATCTTTTGGAGGAGGCTGGCCATCAGAAGGGAGTTTAGATGTAAGTCTAGTAGAGAAGGTATGGAGAGTAGTGACTGGTAAGCCTGGACACCCTGATCAGTTCCCATACAGAGACATTTGGCTAACACTAGTGTTAGAGCCTCCAGTGTGGCTGAGAGGACAGGGCCCAATTGCAATAGTAGCTAAAGCAGAAGTACAAAAGATTAAAAGGCCTGGTGACAAACTAAAAGGCCAAGTACAAGTAGCTCCTAATCCAGAGAACCCACGTGAAATATAAATAAAGCCACGCTAACATGTACTGACAAGAGAACTATTGATGTCAAGGTTCCTGCACCACATCTATTGTTAGCCATAACCATTGCCCTAGGAAGAAGAATGGAGATTATTCATGAGGCCAAAACAAGAAAACTCAGAGTCAGAGTTAATTGCTAAGTAAGTGGCCTAAGGTATGGACAGAGGATAATCCCCCCTGGACTGGCCATAACCAGGAATCTGTGTATGTAGAACTAAAAAGAGGGGCACAACCTGTCAGACAAAGGCAGTATACAATGCCAAGAGTGGCACTGGAGGGAATTCAGGCTCCTTTAAACAGGCTAGGGTCTTATGGAATTATCTACCCCTGCCAGTCACAATGAAGCACCCCTCTTTTGCCAGTACCAAAGCCAGGACCTCCGCTCTGTGCTGGAGTTGAGACTAGTTAATCAAGCTACTGTAACCTTGCACCCGACAGTCCCAAACCCATAAACTCTACAGAGGATATCAGCAGAGGATGCTTGGTTTACTTGTTTAGATTTGAAAGAGTCTCTCTTTACTGTCTGAGTTGCTCCAGTTAGTCAGAAACTGCCCTCCAGTGAGAAGACTCATGAAATGGAGTTGTTCAACAACATACCTGGACTCGGTTGGCACAAGGGTTCAAAAACTCCCCTACAATCTTTGGGGAGGCACTGGCCGGGGACCTGCCAACCTTTCCTGCACAACAGTCACAGTGCACCTTACTGCAGTATGTGTATGATTTACTATTAGGCTACGAGACTAGGAAAGGATGTGCTCAGGAATGGATATGTTGTTAACACATTTGGAGAACTGTGAATTCACCTGAAAGAAGGCACGGTTATGCCAACAACAAGTACAATATCTGGGATTCACCATAGCAAAAGGTCAGAGGAGCTGGGGTGTGGAAAGGAAGCAGGTGATTTACAACCAACCTGTGTCCAAGGTCAGGTGGCAGTTGTAAGAATTTTTAGAGGCAGCCAGCTTCTGTCACCTATGGATCCCCAATTTTGCTATGCTTGCTAAGCCCTTGTATGAAGTCACAAGGGGGAATGATAAGGAGCTCCTAGTGTGCCCCCCCCCACAGGAAAATGCATTTCAAGCCATTAAAGAAAAACTAATGACAGCTCCAGCACTTGGCCTCCCGGACTTAACTAAACCTTTCAGTTTGTATGCATCAGAGAGAGAAAATGTGACAGTGGGAGTTTTAACACAGACCCTGGAGTCATTGACTCATCATGTTGGATACTTGTTTAAACAATTAGATGGCGTGGCTAGTGGCTGGCTGCCCTGTATAAGAGCTTTAGCAGCAACAGCTCTACTTGTGCAAGAAGCTGATAAGCTAACTTTAGGACAAAACCTGACAGTAAAATTGCCTCATGCGGTTGTCACCTTAATGAAGTCAAAATGACATCATGGGTTAATGATAGTCAGGCTTACCAAATATCAAAGTCTATATGTACAATTCCAGATTAAAAGTTACTATACTATGTGTAATGCACTCAATCCGGCCACCCTGTTCCCTGTCAGTGGGATCACGACTGTCAAGGAGTAATGGAGCAAGTCTATTCCAGCTGCCCAAATTTACAGGATGAGCCCTGGACATAATGCGATTGGACTTTATTTGTGGATGGTAGCAGTTTTATAGATGCCTTTCGTCATTGAAAGGCAGGATATGCAGTATGGACAGTGAAGTGATAGAAGGTCAAGGACTCCCACCTGGGACATCTGCCCCAAAGGCAAGAATTACAGCACTCACCAGGGCTTGGGAATTAAGTAAAGATAAGACCATCTACATTTATACTGATTCAAACTATGCATTTTTAACCCTGCATGTGCATGGTGCACTATATGGAGAAAAAGGACTGTTAAACTCAGCTGGAAAACAAGTAGAATATCACCAAGAAATATTAAACTTATTGGAGGCTGTGTGGAAACCAAGCAAGGTGGCAGTAATGCATTACAAAGGGCACCAAAAGGGGCAAGCACATGTTATTTTAGGGAATACAGAAGCTAGTGCTGAAGCATGCTGGGTAGTGGTAAGCCAATGGGTATTGCCACCTTATTACCTTGGGTTCCAAATGTGACACCTGTATACAGTAAAGAAAAAACTGGAGTGATTAGCACAAGAGCGAGCATCAGCCATATATGATGGTTGGATGCGTTCACCAGATGGAAGAACAGTTGTGCCAGAATTATTGGGAACTTCTGTAATCTAGGCGGTGTGTGAGCCCACCCATCTAGGACACTCCACTCTGGAACAACTACTAGGAAAGTATTTCTATATAAGCCATCTACCAAGTCTGGCAAAAACAATAAGTCAAAGATGTGTCACCTGTGGCCAATTTGATGCCAAATAAGGTCCCAGTTGCCATCAGATATTCAAAGTGTAGGAACTACATCCCTTGAAAACATTCACACAGACTTGACTGAAATGCCTCCAGACAGCAGAAATAAATATCTGCTGGTAGCTGTATGTACTTACTGAGGGTGGGTCGAAGTTTTCCTACTTGAAGTGAAAAAGCCAAAGAAGTCACTCGTTTTCTACTTAGAGAAATCATCCCTAGCCTCTTTACATAGATAGGCTCTAACAAAGGACCTGTTTTTGTGGCTGACATCGTTCAACAAACTGCTACCATGTTGGGAATTGACTGAAAACTACATGCCACCTACAGGCCACAAAATTCTGGGAAAGCTGAAAGAATGAATAGAACATTAAAGGCTAGTACAGGGAAAATATGCCAAGAGTCTAAACTTCAATGGATCCAGGCTCTACCATTAGCATTGTTTAAAATTAGATGTACTCATACTAAAAGAACAGGGTACTCACCCAATATGAAATACTATATCACAGGCCTCCTCCCATTTTAAGAAATTTACCAAGAATCTAAGAGAACTGGGAGAAACAGAACTTACTAACCAACTAATGTCACTGAGAAAAATAACAAAGAAGATTTCTGAATGGGTGAATGATAGATGTCCTGTCAGTTTATCTCCCCGAGTCCATCCCTATTTTCCAGATAACCAGGTGTGGATTAAAGATTAGAGCCTAAGCTCACTGAAGCCACAGTGGAAAGGCCCCTAGTTAGTGATCCTGTCTACACTTAAAGCAGTGAAGGTAGATGGCATTCCTGCCTGGATACATCACTCATGTGTGAAACCAGCCAGTGCCCAGGAGTGGATGGTCCAATGACACCCAGAGCATCCCCATCACCTTACCCTGAGAAAACAGACTACAGCCCTGCCCCAGGCACATACAGGGAGCTGATTTGTCCATGCATGGCAGAAGCGTGAGGATGGGTCATGGAGATATAGAATCTCAATATACATCTTAAATCAGATTATCTGATTACAAACAGTATTAGAAACAGTAATGAAAGGAACCAGTAAGTAGGGAAGAGAGAATGAGATGCGTAGAAAGACATGGGTATGAAGATGAAATTTTGGCAAGGATGATAAAAGAAAAGAGAATAATTTCTTCTATATAGGAAGAAATCTTGTGTGAAAACTTTTTGTCTTAGAGTAACTGGTGGTTTTAAAAAAGGAGATTTAAGACAAAAGTGAGGGATTTAAAAATGTTGAAAGACTGTGCATGTAAGTCATGAAAGTTTGTGAAGAACAATTTAGGAAGAATTTTGTATGTGATTAAGTTATAATGAAAAGAAAATCTCTAGTTAAAATGACAAAGCTGTCCTCAGTTTATAAGACTTATGTTTATTTTATTATTAAATCATAACAGTGTACATTAATACTATCATGGGGGTACAGTGTACTGTTTCTGTATACAATTTGAAGTACTTTCATCCAACTAGTTAACATAGCCTTCATGTCTTTTTCTTAGTTATTGTGTTAAGACATTTATATTCTACATTTAGAGAGATTCACATGTACCCTTATAGGATGAACCATAGACATGATCCTGCCAATCACCTTCCCTCCCCCCACCCTCCCCCCTCTCCACCTCTCCCTCTCCCCTCTCCCCATGTTCCTGGGCAAAAATTGGGTTATAGCTTTCCTGTGAAAGCTATAAATTAGTTTCATAGTAGGGCTGAGTACATTGGATACTTTTTCTTCCATTCTTGGGATACTTTGCTAAGAAGAATATTTTTTCATCTCCATCCATGTAAACATGAAGGAGGTAAAGTCTCCATCTTTCTTAATGGCTCATGGTATTCCATGGTGTACATATACCACAATTTATTAATCCATTCATGGATCGATGGGCTCTTGGTTTTCTTCCATGACCTAGCAATTATGAATTGGGCTGCAATGAACATTCTGATACAGATATCTTTATTGTAGTGTGATTTTTGGTCTTCTGGATATATACCTAATAGAGCAATTATAGGATCTAATGGCAGATCTATTTTTAGTTCTTTAAGTGTTCTCCAGATATCTTTCCAAAGGGAACGTATTAGTTTGCAATCCCACCAGCAGTGTAGAAGTGTTCCCTTTTCTCCACATCCACGCCAGCATCTGTGATTTTGTGATTTTGTGATATGGGCTAATCTTACTGGAGTTAGATGACATCTCAAAGTCGTTTTGATTTTCATTTCTCTGGAGATTAAGGATGGTGAGCATTTTTTCATATGTTTGTAGGCCATGTGCCTGTCTTCTTCAGAGAAATTTCTCTTCAAGTCCCTTGCCCACCCTGAGAGGGGATGACTTGTTCTCTTCTGGCTAATATGTTTGAGTTCTCTGTGGATTCTGGTTATTAAATCTTTGTCGGAGACATAACCAGCAAATATCTTCTCCCATTCTGAGGGCTGTCTACTTGCTTTACTTACTGTGCTCTTGGCTGTGCAGAAGCTTTTTAATTTAATCTGGTCCCAGTAGTGTGTTTTTGATGTTGCTTCAATTGCCCAGGGGGTCCTCTTCATAAAATTTTCACCCAGGCCGATTTCTTCAAGAGTTTTCCCTACACTTTCTCCTAGTATTTTTGTAGTTTCATTTCTTAAGTTTAAATCTTTAATCTAGTGAGAGTCAATCTTAGTTAGTGGTGACAGGTGTGGGTCCAGTTTCAATCTTCTGCAGGTTGCCAGCCAGTTTGTCCAGCACCATTTGTTAAATAGGGAGTCTTTTCCCCACTCAATGTTTTTAATTAGCTTGTCAAAGAACATATAATGGTAAGTAGCTCGGTTTATCTCTTGGTTCTCTATTCTGTTCCATACATCTACCTCTCTGTTTTTGTGCCAATACCATGCTGTTTTGATCACTATGGATTTATAGTATAGTCTGATGTCTGGTAGTGTGATTCCTCCTGCCTTGTTTTATTCCTTGTTTTTATATTTGTCTTGGCTATTCAAGGCTTTTATATTTGTCTTACATTTGTCTTGGCTATTCAAGGTTTTTCCTGATTGCATATAAAATGAAGTATTATTTTTTCAAGATCTTTAAAGTATGACAATGGAACTTTAATAGGGATTGCATTAAAATTATATATTGCTTTGGGTAGTATGAACATTTTAACAATGTTGATTCTTCCCAGCCATGAGCATGGTATGTTTTTCTATTTGTTAACATCTTCAGCTATTTCTTTCCTTAGAGTTTCATAGTTCTCTTTATAGAGATCTTTCACATCCTTTGTTAGGTAAACTCCCAGATATTTCATCTTCTTTGGCACTACTATGAACAGAATAGAGTTCTTGACTATTTTTTCAGCTTGACTATTGTTGGTGTATATAAAGGCTACTGATTTATGAGTGTTGATTTCCTCTATATGGTTGGTGTAAGTGTCTGTTTTAATTTGCAGTTTTCCTGTAACAATTGTGCTTATGAGTCAATCATTGGCAGCAGTGTGATTTGTTCTATGCACATGTGGGTTCATGCCTTCTTCTGAGTACAGGTGCCTGCCCTTCTTCCACCTGCTGTGTCACTGGAGCTTAGTGTCCAGGCAGTCTGACTGCTCTGGGCTGTGGTTCTGCGATGGCTCCTGCAGGGCTGCCCAGCCTGCTCCCCCTGTGTGCGTGTCTGTTGCTCACACCTGGCCTGGCCGAGGCAGGCAAGCTGCTGGTGGTGCCCATGGATGGGAGCCACTGGTTCACCATGCGGTCGGTTGTGGAGAGACTCATCCAGAAAGGACATGAGGTGGTTGTGGTCATGCCAGATGTGAGTTGGCAACTGGGACAATCTTTGAATTGTACAGTGAAGACTAAGCTCCAGTGACACAGAAGGAGGAAGAAGGGCAGACACAAAACCTGTGCTCAGAAGAGGGCGTGAACCTACATGTTAATAGAACAAATCACACTGCTGTTGTCTCATTGCTTTCCTTTAGTGATTTTCTATTTCCAGTTCTCTGATTTCTGCTCTGACGTGAACCCTCAGGAAAGGTAGATCACATACTGCCATTTTCATTTGTCCCTGACCATCCTATGAGAGTGCCCTAAGCTGTAAAGTGAATGGAGACTAAGCAAATGTCTAGTGACAATCAGGGTGACTTGTAGTGGGCATTTTGTTCTAGCAAGGATGATGCTCCTAGATTGTCTGCAGAACCTCTAACTGAGTGCTCCTCTGTATTCCCAACTCACATCAGTGGGCTCACCCAGGAAGGTACCTAGGATTCCTGCACAGTCCAATTCAATCCAAAGCAGCGCACGTTTCTGTGCAAGGCACAGCATAGGAGCTGTGGAAGGAGGGGGGAAACATGAAGAAGACCATCCCTGACCTCAAGGAGTGCTCATCAGAATGGGGGAGACCAGTGCATACTATCCTGAAGGAAGGCACCCTAGGACATGGGGTGAGCCTGCACCAGAGGCCCGTCCACACGTCTGGCTAGAAAGTGGAAGTGTGGAGGGCAGACAGAGGCATTTCAGCTAAGTGCTGGTGCTGCTCTGGGCAGGTGACTACCTCCTGCATTCAGTGTATCTGCCAGATACTCTCCATCAAATCCTGGGCTAGTCCATGTAGGAGGGGTCGTCCCTTTTTTCCATATTTCAGAGGCTTCACAGGTGTGTAAAATAGAAAGACAAGCAGCAGTGTCCACACAGTGCAGAAATACATGTGGACAATTTCTGGTCAGTCAGGAGTCACTGCAAAAAGGGCCTTGCTGTCTTTCCTTGGAACAGGAAATGTGAATTTGTTTGGGGGCAGAGAGTGTTTTGTAGTCTGTGGATGATATCCACATTTTGCTTTAAGTGAAATTTCAAACATAGAAACTTTAATCTTGTGTTTATTAATTCTCCTTTTTTGTTTTTTGTATTTATTATCTCTCCAGCTTCTCTCTCTCTGTTGTTAGAGTCCAATGCATCGATTAATAATTAGTTTCTAAAGTCACATTGCAGTATTAAGCAGGATAAATTTGTAAGGCAAAGATAATAAGATAGTCTTATCCGGAGAGCATAGAGTGGGTGTCTCAGCAGCTGCCCACTTTTTATTGTGCTTATGAGTCAATCATTGGCAGCAGTGTGATTTGTTCTATGAATATGTGTATTAACGCCCTCTTCTGAGCACAGGTTTTGTGCCTGCCCTTCTTCCTCCTGCTGTGTCACTGGAGCTTAGCCTTCAGGCAGTCCGACTGCTCTGGGCTGTGGTTCTGCAATGGCTCCTGCAGGGCTGCCCAGCCTGCTCCCCCTATGTGCATGTCTGTTGCTCACACCTGGCCTGGCCGAGGCAGGCAAGCTGCTGGTGGTGCCCATGGATGGGAGCCACTGGTTCACCATGCGGTCGGTTGTGGAGAGACTCATCCAGAAAGGACATGAGGTGGTTGTGGTCATGCCAGATATGAGTTGGCAGCTGGGACAATCTTTGAATTGCACAGTGAAGACTTTTAAAACTTCTTACTCCCTGGAGGATTTGGACCGTGAGTTCTTGGTTTTTGTCAATGATCAATGGAACAGTCAAGAGCAAAGTTTCTTTAATGCATTGAGTATCTCAACCAGTGCTTTTCTTGAGTTACTTTTTTCACACTGCAGGAGTTTGTTTAATGACCGAAAATTAGTAGAATACTTAAGAGAAAGCTCTTTTGATGCTGTATTTCTGGATCCTTTTGATATGTGTGGCTTAATAGTTGCCAAGTACTTTTCACTCCCCTCTGTGATCTTCAGCAGGGGGATATTTTGCCATTATCTTGAAGACGGTGCTCAAGTCCCTGTTCCTCTTTCTTATATTCCCAGAATTTTCTCAGGGTTATCCGACGCCATGATTTTCAAGGAGAGAGTATGGAACCATATGCTTTACTTGAGGGACTGTTTATTTTGCCCCCCTTTAAGGAAAACGGCCTTAGAAATTGCCTCTGAAATCCTGCAGACACCTGTTACAGCATATGATCTGTACAGCCACACATCAGTCTGGTTGCTGCGAACTGACTTTGTTTTGGAATCTCCCAGACCCCTGATGCCCAACATGATCTTCATTGGGGGCATCAACTGCTACCAGGGAAAGCCACTGCCTGAGGTGAGTTGTCTCTCCTTTAGCAGAATAGGCTTACCTGGCTTTGGACTTGAAGTAAAAAGTAAAAGATTCCTTACTTAGCTGTGATTTGTCATTTCTATTTGTTGAATTTGGATTTTCCTTCTAGTTTAATGACTTATGTTTTCAATTCAATTATTTGTTGTTTACCAAATTTTATAATGGTGCCCTTCTTGACCTATATATATAACTGTACATAAATTGCAGGTGTATTATTCAATATTGTTTTTCAAACAAAAATGAAATGAACCTTTGTGTTTTGTTAGTGATCTTGTACTACCCCCTTCAGGAAAATACTCTTAGTAGTTTTGTAGGTACTTTAGCTTTTAGCATCTTTTAATTTTAAAATTTTTTGAAATAATTTGCTATAAAATCATAAAGCTGTATAAATTATGTTTATTTTATTAAACTAAGTGTCAGGCTCTAATATGTCATGTTTCACCTTGTATTTCTTATGTACCAATAAATCACAGACTTCCTTATAGGCCTATTCATCTAAAGTTGACACTTTCTTTCTTTCTTTTTTTAAGTTAAATCATAGCTGTGTACATTAATGCAGTTATGGGGTACAGTGTGCTGGTTTTATATACAATTTGAAATATTTTCACCAAACTGGTTGATACTTTCTTTTGAAAATGCAGAGAAATCATAGGTTTGGATGGAAAATGTTAATAGCTTTATCAAAAAATCAATATTAATATGGACTTAGGCTTTTTCCACTTTTTGGTTCTGTAACCAAGACTCCAAAATCATGCTTAAATACTTTCTTCACATTCATATATTTTCATATTCTAGCATTTATTTTGTTAGGGTACCGTCTTTCAGTCGGTTTGCTGGGTTCTCCTTCATTGAGAAAAACTGGCATCTTTTTGCTGTTAAGTCTTCTTGTTTTGGAAGAGATATTTCTCATTATTTCTTGCTTTAAATTTTGTTCTTTACATAAGTTTTTTTAATTAAAATTTATTTTTAGGAAGTATATTTTATTTGATACTACTGTGCATGCAGCAGTTTTTCCATTTCTATTTTGAACTGACTATGGGCAATGAAAGTACAGCTTTGGTTTTTGCACATTCATCTTCAATCTACTAATTTTTCTTAATAATGTGTATGATTTATTAGATCCCATCTTTACCATCTGTAAATAATTCCCTCCCATGATGTTCATGCACTTACTGTGTTCTATTACAGTATATACTCCCAAAACACTATTGAGTCATATTGCTGGTCCTGCCAGTCGAAGTCGGGAGTCTGTCACTTGCACTTGAAAAACCCTTGACAAATGAAGGTATAAGATTCTTTGGTGCATAATGCAAGAGTACATATCGGATCTATTAAGTATAGGGTATACATGTCTTAACACAATAATTAAGTAAATGAGACGAGGCATATATTAACCAGTGTGATGTAAATGCTCCTAATTCTATATGAAATGAGCACATTATACCCCATAAATGTATACATGATCTATGTGTTTATGATTTAATAAAAAAAGTTCATTTCTGACCATTTTTGTTTCATTAAAAAAAATAAGATTCTTGGTAAATGTATAGTTGCTACATCCAGACAAAACACCTTGTATGTCATCTCAGTATATTATTTATTATGAATGGGCTATGCATTCTGCCTGTTGTTCTGTTTTCTCCCAAGTTTCAGTAGACTGTAATGACAGTCATATTCTTGCACAGATATCTCAGCAGATGTTTAGTGAAACAGTGACTTTTCAGCTAACTCAAGAAGTGAAATAATGTCCTTTCTAAAAAATCAGAAGAGGGTGGCACCTGTGGCTCAAAGGAGTAGGGCACCGGCCCCATATGCTAGAGGTGGTGGGTTCAAACCCATCCCTGCCCTCCCCCCCCAAAATTGCAAAAAATACTGTAAAAAGTCAGAAGAGTAAAATTTTAAAAATGACTACAGTTTCAATTTGCATGCCATTCAAACTTAGGGGTGACTTTCTGCTCTTGGCAGAAACAGGGGAGGAGGGGCATGTTAGTGGATGTTCAGAGGCTGAGCCTGCCAACGAGCTCTTCTTATCTTCACCCTCTGTCCACTATGGGGTTTGGCTGCACCCTGTCCCCTAGCCAAGGGTGGGGCCCTGCCACTTCTTGGGTCATCCAGAGGGGTTTAGAGGCATAGGAGGGTATATATGATTTTATATAACCCATGATATGGACATATCTATAAAATATATTGAACACAATATAGTTTTGTATATTTTGATTATGTACACATTTTTTTTTCTATTGTTTGGGATTCATTGAGGGTAGAAAGAATTAGATTATACTGATTGCATTTGTTAGATAAAGTCCCTCTTATAACTATGCCCTGCCCCCAAGATGTGTGCCATACACTGTCACCCCCTATCCCTCCTCCTTTCTCTCCGTTTGTAGAACAGACTACATTGGATTCTTGTGTCTCCTTTCTTGTGATGCTTTACTAAGAAGAATGTGTTTCACCTCCATCTAGGACTTACAAAAGATGTAAAGTCTTTTGTATTTTTTTTTAGTGGCTGAATAGTAGTCTATGGTATACACATACCACAGCTTATTGATCCATTCCTGGGTTGGTGGGCATTTAGGCTGTTTCCACATGTTGGTGATTGTAAATTGAGCTGCAATAAACAGTCTAGTGCAAATGCTCGGCACCTATAGCTCAACCGGCTAAGGCGCCAGCCACGTACACCTAAGGTGGCGGGTTCGAATCCCCAGCCCGG
>NW_003852408.1:125338-128234 GCF_000181295.1 Otolemur garnettii | reverse complement strand
AAAAAAAAAAAGAATTGTTTTCCCTTCTGGGTGGATGCCTAGTAGTAATGGGATTGCAGGATCAAACGAGGGTCTAATTTGAGTTGTCTGAGGATTCTCTATACTTCCTTGCAAAAAGATTGTATTAATTTGCAGTCCCACCAGCAGTGTATTTCCCCTCTCTCTACATCCACCCCATCATCTGCAGCTTTGAGACTTTGTGATGTCGGCCATTTTCTCTGGGGTTAGGTGGTATATCCCAGGGTGGTTTTGATTTGCATTTCTCTGATGATTAGGGTTGATGAGTATTTTTTCATATGTTTGTTAGCCATTTGTTTGTCTTCTTTAGAGAACCTTTTATTCGTGGCTCTTGCCCAGTGATATATGAACTTGTTTGGTCTTTTTTTGTTGATTAATGTGAGTTCCCTATAGATCCTAGTTATCATCTTTTTGTCCAATTCATATTATGCAAATATCTTTTCCCATTCTGAAGGTTGTTTGCTTTGGTTGTTGTTTCTTTAGCTATACAGAAGCTTTCTGGTTTACATAAGGACCCATTTGTTTATTTTTATTGTTATTGCAATTACCATGGAAGTCTTTTTCTTTTTGCTGTTTTTGGCAGGGGCTGGGTTTGAACCTGCCACCTCCAGCATATGAAACTGGTGCCCTACTCCTTTGAGCCACAGGTGCTGCCTTTCTTTCTTTTTTTTTTTTTAATTTTTTTTTATTAAGTCATAGATACACAGATCATGAATACATTTATGCCTTTGTGAGATTCAATGTGTTGATTATTTGTACAAATCGGAGTGCTTACATCCTACTAATTAACGTAGCTTTCACCTCATTTACTTAATCAGTGTTAAGACATTTGTGTTCAGTACTTCATAGATTTGACTTGTACCTCTGCAAAATGCTCCATAAGTGTGGTCCTACCATTAACCTTCCCTCTTTTGAGCCACCTCCCCTCCCTTCCCATCCTCTTCCCCTTCCCTTCATCCTGGGGTATAGTTGCGATTCATCTCTCATATGAAAGTATGAGTGATTATAAATTGGTTTTATAGTAGTACTGAGTACATTGGATATATTTTTTCCCATTCCTGAGACACTTTACTAAGAAGAATATTGGAATTCTTCTTCATAAAATCTTTCATCAGGCTGATATCTTCAATTGTTTTCCCCACACTTTCTTCAAGGATTTTTGTTGTTTCATGCCTTAGGTTTAAATCTTTTATACATCTTGAATCAATTTTTGTAAGTAGTGAGAGGTGCGGGTCCATTTTCTGTCTTTTACATGTGGTTATCCAGTTCTCCCAGAATCATTTATTGAATAGGGAGAATATACACTTTCCCCCAATGTATATTCTTATTTACACTGGGGAAAAGTGTATATTCTTATTTAGTTTATCAAAGATTAGGTGATTGTAAGATATTAATTTACACTGGGGAAAAGTGTATATTCTTATTTAGTTTATCAAAGATTAGGTGGTTATAAGATATTAATTTCATCTCATGGTTTTCTATTTGATTCCAAATGGCAACGTCTCTATATTTGTGCCAATACCATGCTGTTTTGATCACTATGACCTATGTAGTATAGCCAAAAGTCTGGTAGGGTGATATCCCCAGATTTGTTTTATTACTAAGGATTGCCCTGGCTATATGGGCTTCTTCTGGTTCCATAGAAAGCAAAGAATTATTTTTTCCAAATCTTGAAAGTATGATGATGGTATTTTAAATGGGATTGTATTGAATCTGTAAATTGCTTTGAGTAGTATAGACATTTTCACAATGTAGATTCTTCCGAGCCTTGAGCATGGTATGTTTTTCCATTTGTTAACATCTTCTACTATTTCTTTTCTTAGGGTTTTGTAATTTTCTTTGTAGAAGTCCTTCACCTATTTTAAAGGTATATTCCTAGGTCTTTCATTTATTTTTAAGCTATGGTGAAGGAATTGTGTTCTTGATTAGCTTCTTATCCTGACTGTTATTGGGATATACAGAGGCTACTGATTTGCTGACATTGATTTTATAACCTGGAACATTGCTGTATTTTTTGCTCACTTCCAGGAGTCTTGTGGTTGAGTCTTTGGGGTTTTCTATGTATAAGATCATATTGTCAGCAAAGAGTGAGAGTTTGACCTCTTCTGCCTTCATTTGGATGTCCTTTATTCCTTCTCTTGCTTGTTTGTATTGGCTAGAACTTCCAGACCTATGTTGAATAGTAGTGGCGATAGAGGACATCCTTGTCTGGTTCCATTTCTAAGTGGACAAGCTTTCAGGTTTCTTCCATTCAGTATAATATCATCTGTGGGTTTGTCATAGATAACTTTGATCAAATTAAGAAATGTGCCACCTATTCCTAAATTGTTAAGTGTTTTAATTAGAAAAGGATGCTGAATTTTACTGAATGCTTTTCCACCATCTATTGAGAGGATCATATAGTCTTTGTTTTGCTTTTGTAGATATGGTGAATTATGTTTGTGGATATGTAAGTCCACAAACATAATTTAATATGTAAATATTAAACAAGCCTTGCACCTCTAGGATGAAACCTATTTGATCATTATGAATGACTTTTTTAATGTGCAGCTATAATCTATTGGCTAGAATTTTGTTGAGAATTATTGCATATTCTATATTCATTAGTGAAATTTGTCTGAAATTCTCCTTTTTAGTTGGGTCTTTTTCTGGTTTTGGTATTGGGGTGATATTTGCTTCATAGAACATGTTGGGGAAGATTCCTTCCTTCTCAATTTTTTGGAATAGTTTCTGCAATATGAGTATAAGGGCTGCTTTGAAGATTTGATAGAATTCTGGTGTGAAGCCATCAGGACTTTCTTTGATGTCAGTGCTTGATATTGGTCTGTTTAAGAGATCTATTTCTTCTTGATTAAGTCTAGGGAGAGGGCGTGATTCA
>NW_003852408.1:104075-116772 GCF_000181295.1 Otolemur garnettii | reverse complement strand
TCTTGTTTACAGTTGGTATCTGTTCTACCTTAGAAAATCAATTACTCTGGGTTAAGATCAGCTGTGGAGAAATAAGAGTGATTAAGTCACCCCTCCCCTTACTGTCGATGATTGGGAACAGAAAACCACACTTTCCCTCAACCACACCCCCAGGGTATCACTTTAGATAGTTCTCAGGTGGTTGGCCCAGTTCAAATGATATGAGACAAGTGTCACAGTTAACACAATTCTCAGGTGGGGGAGTTTGAGAAGTCTCTGGCAACTGTACAGCAGGGATCTTCTGGTAGCACAGGTATGGCCTGCTCTGGTGTTCTGTGGGGTCAGAGGGACTCGCCCAGCAAATAAAGTATTCTAGGGAGGTTGATGCCTCCTATCCCCCCTTGTACCTTTGTCACACGCAGTCACTGTAGACCCCGGAGGGCTGTGATCTAGTTGCCCAATAAGCGAGGGTGGCAGGGCTCTGTGGCTGCCAAAATCAAAGTAGAGCCAGTGCCAGCCCCACTCAGTTACTGTTCTTCGACCCCCACCAGCAAAGGAAACTGAGACTTGACTATCTTAGGCACTCAGTGACAACTGGAGAATGTTCCACCTGAGGACAATTTGGGCCTGAGAAAAACCTGAGAGCATCAGAGATTCTCCCTCAACCACCAGTTAATTTGCCCAAATCAAGGGATCCAAATCTATTGACCTGGTCAGTACCCACTCCCTGGTTGGAAAGATCACAAGGTCTCTAGCAACTAATTAATAGGAGTTTACTGGTGGTATAAGTGTGGCTTGCTCTGATGCTCTGAGGAGTCAGAAAGGCCTGTTTAGTAGATAATTTGGAGTAAGGAGGCTGAAGTCCCTTTCCCCTCCTTACTCGCGCTTCATCACTGGACTATGGTAGCTTCACTCTCAGCCCCACCAATAGTTTTTGTTGATCCAGACTCTGTAACACAGTCCTATCCAATGGGTGAGTGAGTCAGGGTTTTGTGTCTACCAGAGTCCAGGTAATGTCAATGAGTTCATCAGGATTTTGTGTCTGACAGAGTCCCAGTAATGTCAATGCCTTCTCCACTTGGTGACCACTCTTTGTGGCCAGCCAGCAGGGATAGTTGAAGCCTATCAGCCTCAGGCACTCAATGGGAGCTGTAGAATATTCCACTTTGGTTCAATCTAAGCTTGGAATTTGTTTTCTTGAAGTCGTGGTTTGCCTCGGTGGGGAGGATGTGTGTTTATCTATCTCTTCTCTCAGTTCAGCTTCCCACTTTCAGCTTCGTTGGGTTCTTCCAGTGGCTGTCTCTCTCCCTGGACTGACGTTTATGTTGAAAGCTAGCTCTAGTCAGCTCTCATCCGCTATTCCTCCAAATTCTTATTGAATGTGAAATTTTTAGTTAGGGAATATAGCCAACCGGGAGATTTAGCAAAGTACAAAGTACATTGAAACAAGGCAGACAAATAAACAGACTAAAATGCTACCAGACATACAAGCACTCCAATGCCCAGACACTCAGCCACATGTAAACCAACAGACAAAGAAGTAAACAGAGCAACAGACAAACTAGTCAACTAACAGATCAAAAATGAAAGAAGGGAGAGAGAAAAAGAAAAGAAAAAAAATAGTGATAATAAAGGATAACCACAGAAATGTTGGTCGTAAAATGATAGAGCAAACAAATAGGAAAGCAAACAGTCCAAGAAGAGAAAGTGTCAAAATATATATATAATAAAAAGCAAAAAATTAAAAATTAAAAAAAAAAGGAAAAGAAAAAAAGAAAAAAAAAAGGGAGGGCACCACTGGGAAAATTACCTTTTTTTTTTTGAGTATATACAAACAAGTCTCTTTTTCAATACGGTGGGTTTCTGGTTTAAAAAAATATATATAATTGTGCTGAAGTATATTTTCTAGACAACAGGTGGCGCTGTGAGTGGTCCCTAGGCTTATACCAAAAATGGGGGAAAAGAAAAAGAAAGAAAAAAAAAAAAAAGAAAAAATATGGAGAATCTTTGCTGGCAGGATGCCAGATTCTCCCTGCAACAGTTCCCTCAGAGTGTTGGGCATCTTGGATCAACTTCAGATGCTGGAAGGCTCCCTGCAGATCATATTGAGCTCTCCGCGCTTCTGGGGGAGGTGTTATGGAGACGCCATTTTGGAGGTTTTACAGTACATCTGGTTCCTGGCTGGCAGCCCACTTCTATCTGTCCTCCAAACTTGGGACACAAGTGCGCACTTCACCAGACTTTCACTCAACTCCTGATTTTCCCTCGAACAGAAAACCGTTGTGGTCCGAAGGAAAAAAGCTGGGGCCGCCCCTTTTGCGTCCGTGTTTAGTTTTTTCCAAAGTGGGAGGGGCTACTGCACTGCAGCCGGCACTGCTGCTGTCGCCGCCCGTCACGCGGGACGTTCAAAAGATTTTTCGGTGGTTGTAGGAAGGGAACCGATTCCGTGCACTCAACTCCTGGTTTCCCCTCAAACAAATTTATGTGATCCGAGGGAAATGAGCTAGAGTGCTCCTTTTGCCCTTGGAATTTAGTTTGTTTCTGATGGGGGAGGGGTTATAACTGCTGCCGCTGGAGCAGAATGTTCAAAAGACTTTTCAGTGTTTGCAAGACGGGAACCAATTCACCCTGCTGGTCACCGCGTCAGTCTAGCTCCAGACAGACTTCCAAAATTATGGGATGGATCGGTTCCCAAGCAGAGTCCCTTCCCCTTGAGTTTCTGTCCGAATGCCTGGATCCCTAACACCCCAAACTGGGTCCAAATGTCTCCTGTTTCTGGCCACCAAATTCTGCCCGGGGAATCCACGCCTCACCACACTCTCCGTGAGACATGCAAACTCCCCGTGAATTGGGCACAGGAGCCTTTCTTGGGGGAGGGATCGGTTTCTGTCTCTCAGAAAGCAAGCCCCGCGACCTAAGCCATGGACCTGGCACCGCAGGTGGCAGATGGCACCATTTCAGCTGCTGCCCTGAGTTTTTTCTGGCTGACACCGCAGTTCTGAGCTGCACTTCCAATCCAGCAATTCAGCTCTTTGCTGCTCGCCCTGCGCTGCTTATCCACGCAAGAAATCCACGCAGAAGAGATCCACAGGCCCACTCTCACCTGAAACCACCAGGAGAGTTGACTGAGGGATGCATCTCCTCCGCCATCTTGCTCCGCCTCCCTCAGGATGAATGTTTTTCTTGGAGTTGAGTTCCTCTTTTATTGCCTTGTGTTCTGAGAAGATACAAGGTATAATTTCTATGATTTAAATTTTGCTGAAGTTTGATTTGTATCCTAGGATATGGTTGATTTTTGGAGTACATACCATGGGCTGTCAAGAAAAAGGTATATTCCTTAGTTTTGGGATGGTGTGTTTGTATGTCAATTAATCCCATTTGTTCTAAGGTCACATTTAAGTCCCTTATATCTTTCTTTAGTTTCTTTTTATAGGATCTGTCCAGTTCTGTCAGAGGAGTGTTAAAAGTCCCTGACCATTATGGCGTTATGGGATATCATATTGCTCAGACTCATCAAGGTCTGTTCATAAATCTGGGAGCATTTAAGCTGTGTGCGTCAATATTTAAAATTGAAATGTCTTCTTGTTGTATTGTTCCTTTGACTGGTATAAAGCATCCATCTTTGTCTTTCTTAACTGTAGTTGCTTTAAATGCACTTGTATCTGAAAATAAGATTGCATCCAATCCTTTCTTCTGATTTCCATTTACTTGAAATACTGTTTTCCATCCCTGAACCCTGACTCTTGATTTATCCTTCAAGGCTAGGTGTGTCTCCTGGAGATAGCATATGGATAGTTTGTGCTTTTTTATCCAATTAGCCAGTCTGTGCCTCTTCAGTGGTGAATTCAGTGCATTGACCTTTAGTGAGAGAATTGATATGTGTGGTAGAGTTCTCTTCATCTTATTTTGTGAAAGTCCATAGTGTAGTTTTACCCTTTGTGCCTTTCTGGAAGCTAAGTTTTGATCTTTATTTTCTGAGTGTTTACTTTGCTGGTGGTTCATTGTGATCATCCTTGTTGAGAATTCCTGTAGAGCTGGTCTTGTAGTGAATTTCCTCAGTGCTTGTAGACCTGCAAAAGATTTCATTTATCCATCAATTTTGAAGCTAGTTTAGTAGGATACAGAATTGTAGGATGAAAATTGTTTTGTTTAAGAATGTTGAAGTTAGATGACTGGGCTCTTCTGGCTTGGACAGTTTCAGTTGAAAAGTCTGCTGTCATGGTAATGGTTCTGTCTCTGTAGGTCCATTGGCACTTACTCTTGGCTGCTTGCAGAATTTTTTCTTTCTTTTTTTTTTTTGGACAGGTTCATTACAATGTGTCTTGGAGAGGCTCTGTTTGAGTTGAGGTGACCCAGGGTTTGATATCCATCAGTAAGGAGTTTGTTGGCATCTTTTGTAAAACATGGGAAGTTGGCATCTTTTGTAAAACATGGGAAGTTTTCATTTATGATGGTCCCCCATAGGGCTTCCATTCCGTTAGGACAATCTTCTTCCCATCCCTAAAACAAACAAACTAAACAAACTAAAGGGATCTCTATTATTCATATGTTTGAATGCATTATGGAATCTTATAGCTCTCTTAGCACATGTTCTGCTTTCTCTCTCTTCTTTTCTGTCTCTTTAACTACCTGAGTTAATTCGAAAACTTTATCCTTTAGCTCTGAGATTCTTTCCTTTCCATGGTCTAACTTATTTTTGTTACTTTCTGCTGCATCTTTACTTTACCTGATTGTCTCCTTCATTTCCTTAAGCTTTGCCATATATTTTCTGTTTTCTACAATCTCTCATCCAACTTTTGGTGCTGTCTTTCCATTTTCTCATCCATTCCTTTCATTGTCTTTATTATCCATGTTTGAAATTCCCTTTCTGTCAAGTCCATTAATTCTTTATAGGTGGAGTCTCCTGCAGTACCTACCTCATGATCCATTGGGGGAATTCCTTTGTTTTGGTTTTTCATGTTGCCTGAATTTTTCTGTTGGTTTTTGCTCATTTGTTCTGTCTTCCTGTTCACCTTGTCCTCTTTTTTCCTTCTAATTGTCTACTTTGTTTCAAACAGAAGACCTTGCTCTTGATGATAATATGTTGCAATATGTCACTGGGATACCAGGTGGCCATGTGGTTTTATTAGGAGAGAGCACAATCAGTAACCTCTATGGTCCTTATTCCAAACTTAGTTGCCTTTGGTGATCTATTGATTGTTCATCAGCATTTCCTGCCAGGTTGGGATCCTAAAGCTCACCCAAAAAGTACCTTAAGGGGAAGGTCTTACAGTGCCCTCTGCATCCAGTTCCCATGGGGTTTGGAAGTCCCTCTGTCTGTGCCAAGAGAGGAGTTCTGATCCTGGAGGTCAGGATTAAGATGGCTGGGCTTTAGGTCCCTGCTAAGACCTTCTCATGACCTTCCCACCCAGCACCCTGGCTGCCAAGATCTTCTCAATGTGGCTGCCTCACCAGCCACCAAACCTCTGGCAAAGCCACTCCAATAGGCATTCAAATCTGGTTGTTGCATACTATTCAGGTCTGCCCACTCTTCCAAGTTTTCCACTCAATACATAGCTTCCCACAACACAGGAAATCTCCAGAAAGGCTTACTCTTGTCCCAAGTCTCTATTGGGGGGCCTGCTGTTCATAGTTGTCTCAATCACTTTCTTAATTCATCAGATTTCCACAGCTCCAGATCATACACTATAGCTAGCTCATCACCTCCTCATTGTGTTCCTTGACCTATGACTCTGGGTAAGGTACCGCACCAGGTATGGCTGGGTTCTCTTTTTTTCCCCAGTCATTCTAGGAGTGCTCAGCTGAATGATCTTTCTGGTCTACCATCTTGTTCTGTCTCCTATGTATACAACCTTAATAATATAAGGCATATTTTTATGTATCAAGTCATCTATATGTATAAAATGTTTTATAGCTATGGAAGGTTACCTATTGGTGTGTATATTTACAAGTATAAAGCAAGCTGAATTCTCAAAGAGGAATTCATATTTTACCAAAAGGGTTCTCTGGAAAGAGCCTAGCATACAGAACAAGTAAAGAAAATTTCATTGAAATACTCATGGATTCTGTATATTTCTCCTTCTTTTCTTCAGACAGGAAACCTATGTTTTAAAAAACCATACAGTTTGTTGTATCTTTCTGGACAACAGAAATAACAATATGAAACTCATTTGTGTGATAAGAAAACACTGCTGATGACAGAGTGTATGTTATATGCATGTGTATGTGCACATGTGCTTTTGTATATGTGCATGGGCATTTGTATGAGGTGCCTTAGGATCTTAGGGGTTGTCCTGAGGGTCTCCTGTCCCAAAATATTACTGAGTCTACCCAGGGGTATAATTAAATTCTGTAAATAGGATGGCAGATCATGATTCAGGAGAAATTAATATCATTACAGTGTAAAAAACAATCAGTCCCAGTTTTTTTCAGCATTGTAAGTTCTAGCAGAACTGATGAGCAATTCAGCTGTGAGGATTTCAGGTTCAGTCTCTATGATTTGTGGCAGCTATAGCTCTGGAGAACTGGGAGTGGGATTTGTTCATACAACAATAAGAGATGTGTACTTCCCTGGCTTGTCTCAGGTTCTGCTTCCAATTTCAATTCAAAGTTAACAGTCACTGAGTTAGCCTAAGTCCTGCCATCAGCATTATTTATTTCAACTTTTTATTACAAAAGCTTTCAGTTATCTGAAGGAGAGTCTACAGTGTGATCAGCACTCGTGATCCATCCTTTAGTTAAATACTTTTCAATATTTGGTTGTACTGATTCATTTGTCCCCTATTTTCTTTCCTCTGTAAGAAAATTTTGGCTGCTGTGCTTTTGTGAAATTCTTGACATATCATTCCATGCCTAATTATTTTAAATATTAAACTAATATTACTAAACTAAATATTAAAAGTAAGGACAGTTTGCTACATACCTATGTAGTAGTATCATTCTCACACCTAACATAATCAGTAATTCTTCGATATCATCTAATTTCCAGTTCATAATTAAATTTCCCCCAGTTGTCTGGGAGAATGTTTGGAAATCAGATCAATGAATTAGAATTGACAACCAAGAAATAAACCAATACAGTCTTGGGCGGTTGAATTTTTAACTAGACTAACAAGACCATTCAATTGGGAAAGAATAGTCTTGTCTACATGAGGAGCTGGGAAAACTGCATTTCCACACACCAAAAAATGAAGTGGGACCTTTCCCTAATACTGTGTACAAAAGTTAACTTAAAATGGACCAAAGACCTAAATAGAAAATCTAAAACTGTAAACTCTTAGAAGAAAATATTGGCACTTTTGAGAGCCTGCACAGAGAAGAGAAATGAACTAGAGGGGAAGTGGTGGGGATTGAGGAAAATATAACACAAGAGAATACAAGAAAATGTAACACAAGAGAGGAAGGATGGGATTGAGAGGTCTGACTCAGTTGACAACTACAGCCAGCACCAAAGCAGAAAATCAGCTTTATTTTATAGTATCTTAGCAGCGTTGTTTATGGGGAAGTAGCATAGCCAAAAGACATATTTTTGGTTTTTCAATATGATTGGAAAACAGAAATAACTTTATCAAAAACACAATACATAAAGCAAACAGTCAGCCCTCAGAATGGGAGAAGATATTTTCAGGTTTTATCTCTGACAAAGGTTTGATAACCAGACTCCACAGAGAACTCAAACATATTAGCAAGAAAAGAACAAGGGATCCCATCTCATTGTGGACAAGAGATTTGAATAGAAACTGAGAAGACAGGCACATGCCCTACAGACACATGAAAAAATGCTCATCATCCTTAATCATCAGAGAAAGGCAAATCAAAACCACTCTGAGATATCATCTAACTCCAGTAAGATTAGCCCACATCACAAAATCCTGAAAGTATAGATGTTGGCGTGGATGTGGAGAAAAGGAAACACTTCTCCACTGCTGGTGGGAATGCAAACTAATATGTTCCTTTTGGAAAGAAGTTTGGAGATCACTTACTGATCTAAAAATAGACTTGTCATTCAATCCTGCAATTCCTCTACTAGGTATATATCCAGAAGACCAAAAATCACACTAAAACAAAAATATTTGTACCAGAATGTTTATTGCAGCCCAACTCATAATTGCTCAGTCATGGAAGAAGCCCAAGTGCCCATTGACCCATGAATGGATTAATACATTGTGGTATATGTACACCATGGAATATTATGCAGCCTTAAAAATATGGAGAATATGGAGACTTTACCTCTTTTATGTTTACATGGATGGAGCTGGAATATATTCTTCTTAGCAAAGTATCTCAAGAATGGAAGGAAGAGTATCCAATGTATTCAGCACTACTATGAAACCAATATATAAGCACCCACACTTCCATATTAAAGCTATCACCCAACTGCAGCCCAAGATGAAGGGAAAAGAGGAGGGGGAGGGGAGGGAGGAGCTTGGGTGGAGGGAGGGTAATTGGTTGAACCACATTTATGGTGCATCTTACAAGAGTACATGTCGAATCTACTAAGTATAGAGCAGGGGTCTTCAAACTTTTTAAACAGGGGGCCAGTTCACTGTCCCTTAGATCATTGGAGGGCCAAACTGCAGGCCCCTGGATGAATTGGCTGCTAAGTAGGACAGGCAATAGTGGCAAGAACACCCGGCAGGCCAGATGAATGTCCTAGGTGGGCCGCATGTGGCCCGTGGGCTGTAGTTTGAGGACACTTGGTATAGAGTATAAATGTCTTAACATAATAATTAAGAAAGTGTTGTAAAGGCTATGTTAACCACTTTGATGAAAGTCTTTCAAATTACATATAAAACCAGCACATTGTACCCCATAAATGCATTAATGTACACGGCTATGATTTAATAATAAAAAAAAAAACCCAGATCCTCCTGTTAATGGTTTCTACTTAACTTTGTTACCATATGTTGAGAAGTGAAAAGGGAAAGATCACACTTCAGATCAGAAGTGAAAAGAGAATATCCATTTGCCTTTTTTTTTCACATCTTCTTTCCTTTTATTGAAAAAAATTTTAGAAAATGGCAGTTAATAAAAGGCCATAAACAATCAACAGGGATACACTAGTGGAAAACAGACAATATAAAAGTAAAAATGCTATTTGGCTTTTTTAATTGATTAAGAACACAAAATGTAACAGGCAGAAGGTCTGTTTTAAATTAAAAAGCTATTTTTTGTTAAAATCTCCCCAAGTCAGATTTATACACACCCAGGATTTCTGTATAGTTCCTAAAGATTATCTAGAGAAATAGCTATGTGACTTCTAGCAGAGGGAGCATGAAGAAAGGTATATGGTTGTTTTGGAAAGGAGGAGAAATTGTTGGGGGTTCATTCTCTGAATTCTCCCCAGGCTATGGGGGTCCCTGCAGCCTCACTGCCCACTCTTCACATCTCCTCCCTTTTTATTTGTTAGCTTCAATTCATGAATGGATGCCCTTAATTGGAGGAATCATTTGACTTTAACTCTGCAGAAGAATGACAAGAAACGATAGCCATCATTGTTAGAAAAAATTTCTCCAGGGTGACTGGCCCTCCACAACATCACACAATGTCAGTGCCCTCATCAGTCAGTTTCTTTAGTTGGCCTTATGTCAGGGGTTTCACCATCCATGATGGTTTGCTCAGTGGTAGACCATTTTGAGAGTCAATTTCAGTTTCTTCATTGGCTGGACAAGTCCTTGTTCTGGATCCATGTCTGATTAGTCATTCAGAAAGCGAAAGAGGGCTATGAGCTGTTCTAGGAAAAACATAAATCTGTCCTCTTCCCCATATAAACACAGGATCAGACCCTTGCCAGGTACCAGTTAAGGGGTCCTTCCATAGGACCTCAGTGTGTTTGGAGGAGAGAGCATTCCAAAAATATTCTGCTGCTGTGTGACTTAAAGTACCAACATTTGAAAATTTTAAAGTTGACTTGGCATACGTAGCACAGTGGTTATGGGGCCAGCCACATATGCCATCACAGACATGGATCAGACCTCAGAAATAGAGTGATCAGTCATTACCATTAAGTATGAGGTTAGCTGGGGGTTTTCAAAGATGCCCTTCATTAAGGTTAAATATTTTATATTGACTGATTGTGCTAAGACTTTTTACCAGGAATAGATTTTGAATTTCGCCAAATACTTTTTCTATGGTTATTGAGATGATTATATGGCTTTATTTTTTCAGTGGATTTATGAAGATATGGTATTTTACCTAGGTGACTTTGCTTTAATTATTTATTTCATTTTTAATGTGGAAAAAATACACATGACATGAAAGTTATTATATCTTAGCCATCTGAAGTGTACAGTTCAATGGTGAGTCTACTGACGTTCTAAATACCACCATTCATTCCCAAAACTTTTTTCATTATCTGAAACTGAAACTTTGGACTGATTACACAATTACTCCCTATCACTCCTCCTTCTAGCCATGGGTAACCACCATTCAACTCTGTTATTCTATGAATTCAACTATTTTAGGTATCTCTTAAATATGGAATTATACAGTTTTGTCTTTTGGTGTCTGGCTTATTTCACTCAGCAAAATGTCCTAAGGATTCATCCGTGTTCTAGCATGTGTCAGATTTTTCTTCTTCTTTAAGGCTGAATAATATTACATTGCATATATCTACCCCATTTGGCTTAAGTGTTCATCTGAGGATGGACAGTGAGGCTGCTCCAGTCTGGGCTGTTATGAATAGTGCTGCCATGAACTTGGTATGACAACTTTGATTGATTTTCTAATGTTGATCTAGCTTTCCTTTCTTGAATTAATCCTGCTTGATTATTGTGTATTATCTTTATGTACTGTAGATATTTTATATACTATTGAATTATGTGCTAAATTTTGTTTAGAATTTTTGCATCTATGTTCCCAAGGGTCTATATCTTTTCTTTCTTTTAATGTCTTCATCTGATTTTAATATTGTGGGAATGCCTGGATGATTGAATGAATTAGACAATTTCCTATGCTCTTATTTTATGGAACTGATAGTGAGGAATTGGTTTTATTTCTTCTCTCCCTGTTTGGAGAGAAGTCATGTGGAATTGATGTATTATTTATGGGAAAGTTTGAATTACAAACCCAAAGCCACAAAAAAGGTATGGATTACCTTTATGTGGGTTTTTCATTTGTTTTATGTAAATTGAGGTAGCTCTGTCTTTTAAGGAATTTGTCCGTACAGTCTACACTGTAGAATTTCTTATCACAAATATGTTCATGATATTCTCTTATTATCATGCTATCTGTAGAATTTGTGATTTTCTCATTCCCCTCCTTGATAATTTATTTGTTCTCTCTCTCATGCTCTTTTTCGTGATCTGATCAGTCTGGCTAGAACTTTAGCAAGTTAATTGCTCTGAAAAAATCCACTGTTGTCTCATCGCTTTCCTCTGGTGATTTCTATTTCCAGTTCTCTGACTTCTGCTCTGATGTGAGCCCTCAGGGAAGGTAGATCACACACTGCCATTTTCGTTTGTCCATGACCATCCTATGAGAGCGCCTCAGGCTGCAAGGTGAATAGAGACTAAGCAAATGTCCAGTAAGAGGGTGACTTGTGGGGGGCATCTGTTGTTCTAGCAAGGATGATGCTCAAAGGTTTGCTGCAGAATCTCTCCCTGAGGGCTCCCCTGGGTGTCCCCTGACTCACACCAATGGGCTCAGCCAGGAAGGTACTTGGGAACCCTGCATAGTCCAGTTCAGTCCAATGCAGCACACATTCCTGTGCAAGACACAGCACAGGAGCTGTGGAAGGAGGGGGAAAACGTGAGGATGACCACCCTAAATTCAAGGAGTGCTCAGCAGAATAGGGGAGAACAATGCATATTCTCCTGAAGGAGGGCACCTGAGGTGATGGGGTGAGCCCTCGGCAGAGGTCTCTCCACACCTCTGGCTAGAAAGTAGAAGCATGGAGGGCAGAGAGAGGCATCTCAGCCGAGTGCTGGGTCAGCTCTGGGCAGGTGATTATCCCCCGCATGCAGTGTATCTACCAGATACTCTTCATGAAATCCCGGGATGGTCCATGTTGGAGGGGTTGTCCCCTTTTTTAGCAATTCATAGGCTTCACAGGTGTGGAAATAGAAAGATGAGTAGCAATGGCCATACAGTGCAGAAACACATGTGGTCAATTTCTGGTCAGTCAGGAGTCACTGCAAAGGGCCTTGCTGTCTTTTCTTGGAGCAGGAGAATGAGAATTTGTTTTGGGGCTTAGAGTGTTTTCTAGTCTGTAGATAACATCCACATTTTGCTTTGAGTCAAAATTTCAAAAATACAAGCTTTCTTTTATTTTCTGTATTTATTTTCTCTCCTATTTATCTTTCTGTATTGTCAGAGTCCAAGGCAGTGCTTAATAATTAGTTTCTAAAGCACATTGTAGTATTAAGCAGGATAAATTTGTAAGGCAAAGATAATAAGATAGTCTTATCCGGAGAGCATAGAGTGGGTGTCTCAGCAGCTGCCCACTTTTTATTGTGCTTATGAGTCAATCATTGGCAGCAGTGTGATTTGTTCTATGAACATGTGTATTCACGCCCTCTTCTGAGCGCAGGTTTTGTGCCTGCCCTTCTTCCTCCTGCTGTGTCACTGGAGCTTAGCGTTCAGGCAGCCCGATTGCTCTGGGCTGTGGTTCTGCGATGGCTCCTGCAGGGCTGCCCAGCCTGCTCCCCCTGTGTGCGTGTCTGCTGCTCACACCTGGCCTGGCCGAGGCAGGCAAGCTGCTGGTGGTGCCCATGGATGG
>NW_003852408.1:79234-103873 GCF_000181295.1 Otolemur garnettii | reverse complement strand
ATTAAGAAGCTCAACCACTGGTTTTTTTGAGCTAATTTTTTCACACTGTAGAAGTTTGTTTAATGACCGAAAATTAGTAGAATACTTAAGAGAAAGCTCTTTTGATGCTGTGTTTCTGGACCCTTTTGATATGTGTGGCTTAATAGTTGCCAAGTACTTTTCACTGCCCTCTGTGGTCTTCAGCAGGGGGATATTTTGCCATTATCTTGAAGAAGGTGCGCAGGTCCCTGCTTCTCTTTCTTACGTCCCCAGAGGTCTCTCAGGGTTTTCGGACACTATGACTTTTGAGGAGAGAGTATGGAACCACATCTTCTACTTGGGGGACCATTTATTTTGCCCCATTTTTATACAAACGGCCTTAGAAATTGCCTCTGAAATCCTGCAGACACCTGTTACAGCATATGATCTGTACAGCCACACATCAGTCTGGTTGCTGCGAACTGACTTTGTTTTGGAATCTCCCAGACCCCTGATGCCCAACATGATCTTCATCGGGGGCATCAACTGCCACCAGGGAAAGCCACTGCCTGAGGTGAGTTGTCTCTCCTTTAGCAGAATAGGCTTACCTGGCTTTGGACTTGAAGCTAAAAGAAAAAAAGATTCCTTACTTAGCTGTGATTTGTCATTTCTATTTGTTGAATTTGGATTTTCCTTCTAGTTTAGTGATTTATGTTTTCAATTCAATTATTTGTTGTTTACCAAATTTTATAATGGTGCCCTTCTTGACCTATATATATAACTGTACATAAATTGCAGGTGTATTATTCAATACTGTTTTTCAAACAAAAATGAAATGAACCTTTGTGTTTTGTTAGTGATCTTGTAATACCCCCTTCAGGAAAATGCTCTTAGTAGTTTTGTAGCTGCTTTAGCTCTTAGCACCTTTTAAAATGTTTTGAAATCATTTGCTATAAAACCATAATGCTGTGTAAATTCTTATATTTATTTTATTAGACTAAAACTAAGTGTCAGGCTCTAATATGTCATGTTTCACCTTGTATTTCTTATGTGCCAATAAATCACAGACTTCTTTATAGGCCAGTCTGTACAGAGTTGACACTTTCTTTTGAAAATGCAGAGAAATCATTATTGTGAATGCAACGTAGTAATAGTTTTGTCAGTCATTCAGTATTGAGAAGGATTTAGGCTTTTCCCACTTTTTGGTTCTGTGAAGAAGAACCAAAAACATTCTTAAATACTGTCTTCACATTCATGTATTGTCATCTTGCTTTTATCTTGGGAGAGTCTTTTACATCAGTTTGCTCGTTTTTCCTTCATTGAGAAAAGCTATCATCTTTTTGCTGTTAAGTCTTCTTGTTCTGGAAGATATATTTCTCACTATTTCATCATACTTGTTTTAAATGTTCACTTTATATAAGATTCTTTTATTAAACTTTATGCTTGGGCAGTTTATTTTATTTGAAACTGTCAAGCACGGAGCAGTTATTCCATTTCTATTTTCTATTTTAATTATTGGGCAATTAAAGTATAGCTTTGGTTTTTGATTTATCTTGCATCTATTAATTCCTGTTAATAGTGTGTCTGATTTATTAGGTATGCAATGTCATCTGTAAATAATTCCCTCCAATGACATTCATACCCTTACTGTGCTCTGTTATAGTGTATACTCCCCAAACAATATTGAGTCATATTGTTGGTCTCGCCAGTTGAAGTCAGGAGTCTGTCACTTGCTCTTGAAAAAGCCTTGACAGATGCAGGTGTAAGATTCTTGGCAAATGTATAGTTGCTATATCGAGGTGAACCACCTGGTATCTCATCTCAGTGTATCATCTGTTAGGAATGGACTATGCATTTCTACCTGTTGTTCTGTCTTCTTCCAAGGTTCAGCAGACTGTGTGTAATGACAGTCATGTTCTTGCACAGATGTCTCCGCAGATGTTTAGTGAAACAGTGACTTATCAGCCAACTCTAGGAGAAGTGAAATAATGCTCTTTCTTTCTTTTCTTTTTTTTTTTTTTTTTTGAGACAGAGTCTTACTTTGTAGCTCTTGGTAGAGTGCCGTAACATCACAGGTCACAGTAATCTCAAAGTCTTTGGCAGAAGTGACTCTCTTATCTCAGCCTCCCAAGCAGTTGGGCCTACAGGAACCCACCACAATGCCCAGCTATTTTTACAGATGGGGTCTTGCTCTTGCTCAGGTTGATCTTGAACCTGTGAAGGTCAGGCAATCCACCTGCCTCACCCTCCCAGAGTTCTAGGATTCCAGGTGTGAGCCATCACACCTGGCCCAATAATGCCCTTTCTAAAAAGTCAGAAAAGTAAAATTTCAAAAATGTCTACCATTTCAATTTATATGTCTTTTAAAGTCAGGGGTGACTTTCTACCCTTAGCAAGAACAGGTGAGGGGGGGCAAGTTAGCAGAAGTTCAGAGGCTGAGCCTGCCAACGGGCTCCTCTTCCCTTACTCTCCATCTACTACAGTGCCAAGAGCCACCCAGGGTTTGGCTGAACCCTGACCTCTCTAACCAAAGGTGGGGCCCTGAAACTTCCTGGGTCACCAGAGGGGTTTAGAGATATAGGAAGCTGTATATGATTTTATATAACCTATGATATGGACACATCTATAAAACATGAAATATATTGAACACAATATAGTTTTATGTTTTTGGTTAATGATATAAGAAAAGTTATATCAACGTTAATGATATAAGAAATATTTTTATGTATCTTTTAAGTGATCTATATGTAGAAAATGTTTTATATCTGTGGAAGGTTACATATTAGTGTATGTATAGACAAGTATAAAACAAGCTGAATTCTCAAAGAGGAATTTATATTTCCAAGAGGGCTCTCTGAGAAAGAGCCTGGGATACAGCACAAGTACAAAGGAAATTCCGTGGAAATACCCATGGACACTGTGTAGTACTCCTTCTTTGCTTCAGACAGGTGGTCTATGCCTTGGAAAACCATACGGCTTGTTGTATCTTTCTGGAGAACAAGAGTTATAGTTTTAGCCTCATTTGTGTGATAAGAAAACACTGCTCATGACAGAGTGTGTGCTGTATGCCTGTGTATGTGAATGTGTGCTTTTGTGTGTGTGCATGAGCGTTTGTGTGAGGTGCCTTAGGCCCTACTTAGGGGATTTTCCTGAGAGTGTCTCAAAATTTCAGTGAGTTAATCCAGGGATATAATTAAATTCTGTAAATAGGATGACAGATTATGATTCCGATGAAATTAAAATCATTTCAGTGCAAAAAACAATCAGTCCCATTCTTTTTCAGTATTAGTTGAGTTCCAGCTGAATTGATGACCAGGTCAGCTGCAAGGATTTCAGCTTTAGGCTATACAATTTGGGGCAGCTATTGCTCTGGAGAACTGGGGGAGGGATGTGGTCACACAACAATAATTGATGTGTGCTTCCCTGGCCTGTCTCAGGTCAATTAAAAGCTAGTAGTCACTGGGTTAGCCTGAGTCCTGCTATCAAGATTATTTCAGCTTTTCATTATAAATGTTTTCAAAGTTACATGCAGGAGAGACTATTGTGTGATGAGCACCTGTGATCCACCCTTAGGTTGAATACCTTTCAATATTTAGTTGTACTGTTCATCCACCCCTTATTTTCTTTTCTTTCTAAGAAAATTTTTGGCTGTTGTATTTTTAACTAATTCTTGACATGTCATTCCATGCCTAATTGTTTCACTAAATATTAAAAATAAGGATGGGTTGCTACATAGCCATGTTATCCATGTTATTGTATCATTGTCATATCTAACACAATCAGTAATTTTTTAATATCACCTGATTTACAGTTTATAATTAGAGCTAAGGACCCAGAAATACACTAATATATCCTTAGGCAATTGAATTTTTGACTAGGGTTACAAGACCATTCCAATGGAAAAGAATAATCCTGTCTACATGAGGTGCTGGGACAACCACGTGCAAAAGAAAGAGGTTGGACCCTTAGTTCATACCGTACATGAAAGTTAACTTAAACTGGACCAAAGACCTAAATAGAAGACCTAAAACTGTAAAACTCTTAGAAGAAAATATTGAGGTAGATCTTTCTGACTTTGGATATGGCAGTGGTTTCTTGGATGTGCCACTGAAAGCACAAAAAACAAAAGAAAAATATAGATAAATTTGACTTCCTCAAAATGAAAAATGTTTTTGCATGAAAGGACAATGAAAAGACACTGAAGAGAGTGAGGGACAATCCACATGGTCCCCTTCACTGTGATGTTCAAATTCACGTGCACATGCTTAATGTAGGGACTCCCTCAAGAACCTGTGGACTTTCCTGAACAGGTGAGCCCAGCTGGAGCCTCCATCTGCCTTGGCACTTACCTTTCTTGCCTCTTACCTCCCCTCCCTCATGTTGCAAGTCGCGTGTGGATACTGCTGTTTCCCTTTCCCCACTCCTCTGCTCTTCAGCCTACCCTGAGAACATGTACAATTTCACACATCACGTCTTTGGCCCACTCTAGATATGCAGAGGGTACTCTGTTCTGTCACTGCCCTGACCCCTGCTATCAAGGTCCCCCATGATCCTGTCTTCCCCAGCATCATGGGCCTTATTGCATGCACCGCTCCAGCTCTCTTCTTTCCAGCTCCTGTGCTACTTTCCCCTCCCTATTCAGTTCCTCTTTTCTAGCTGCTTCCCAGCCTTTGTTTTTCCTTTGTGTCATTTCCTTAGCATAATTCCTGCCCCAGAGGGGTCAAGGAGAAAGGCCATTCCACTGCCTGTCTCAGGCAGACAAAGTGTCAGTAATTAATTGAGTCAGGAGCTGGTACCCCGGGTCATAGTTTTGACACTAGGGTACCTTAGGCAGTGATTTCACACAGTGTTTGAGCATGTGGCTTCTGGAGCCAAACCAACCTGACTTCATACATACCCAACTGTGACACTTACATAACCTTGTGTAAGAGCCTGGATTTCTAAACAGCAGCATTATTTTTTCATGGTAAAGAGACTAAGAGCAGCATTATTTTTTCATGGCTGAAACTTGGAAACAACCCAAATGTCCATCAGCTAATTAGTGGATAAATGACAGCAGTGTATCATACATTGGAATACTATTTAGGCACAAAAAAGAAATGAAAATAATGCTACCAGAGTCTCTTTACCATAGTGAAGTCCAAGTTTATGTCTTTTCTGAGTGGTCTTTTTGTCATGTTATTTAGTGGTGAGATGGGGATAAAACATACCACTCCACAGAGCTGTTTAAATATAGTAATGTATAATGAAATATGATGGTGCATGTGGATGCCTGGTATGTGGCCTTGAATCAACACTAGCCATAACTGGGTCAGTGATATGCATTTTCTAGCACAGTCATTTCCATATTTCCATAATACTAGAAAAATTAACCACATGTTCAGCTGGTCTTCAAAATAACATGACCAGATGTCAATATCCTGTTCTTGCTGCAAGCCTCCCATGAGTTATTTAGTCCTCAGCTGGGTGGACAGTCCCCTGAGAATTCACACATTAAATTTAATGAAAGCTAACAGGGGTTGGATGCGTGCCATGTGCCAGGTGCTACCCCGAGGGCTTAAGCAGAAGACAGCATTATGAGTAAGCCTACCTTGCAAATGATGAAACTGATGTATAGAGGTTGAATGACTTGTCCAAGGTCCTAGCTCTAATGAGTGAGCAAGCCAAGATTCAAACCCAGGCATTCTTTTATAAAAATTGAGATGTAATTCCCATACTATGAAATTTACTGTTTAAAATGTACAGTTCAGCTCCACTTCCATAGCTCAGTGGGTAGGGTGCCAGTCACGTACACAGGGGCTGGTGGGTTTGAATCCAGCCCAGGCCTACTAAACAACAATGACAACTACAACAAGAGTTTGAGGTTGCTGTGAGCTGTGATGACACAGCACTTTGCCAAGGGCGAAACAGTGATACTGTCTCAAATAAATAAATAATAAAATAAAACATACAGTTCAATGGCTTTTTTATATTCAAGGAAATGAACAATCATCACCACTATCTCATTCCAGATAATTTTCCTTACCCTAGAGAGAAACCCCATCCCCATTGGCAGTTACTCTCCCTTTCCCACCATTCTCCCCACCCTGAGCATGAATCTACTTTTTGTCTCTAAGGATTTACTTAATCTGGGCATTTCACAGAAATGGCATCACAGCATGTGTTCCTTTTTGGCTGGTCTTTCACTAAGTTCCATGGTTGCTCCACGTTGTGGCATGAATCAATATTTCAGTTCCTTTTTGTGCCTGAATAGTATTCCATTGTATGCCACACTGCTGTCATTTATCCACTAATTAGCTGATGGACATTTGGGTTGTTCCCAAGTTTCAGCCATAAAAAATAATGCTGCTACAAACACTTGTGTGTAATGAACCCTGATATTTTTATTTTAGAACCTATGTGCCTAGCCTGTACACATGACTGCCTCCCTGTGTAGATGGGAAACGTCTTCAGACATTAGTTGGTTTGTTGGGTTTAGGGGTGTTACAGAGGAACACATGGCTAGCTATGTCCTGTTATTGATATTAAAGACTCTTCATTCAACAGTCTATCAAGATCCTGTGTATGCCTGGTCAGGTGCTGGGAAAATAGCCAGAATCAAATGCACATGGTGGCTTTGCCTGTCTAATAGGGGAGAAGATGGTCGGTTGCAAACTGTGAGGCTACTTTGAAAGAAAAGTAAAGGGTGCAGAGATGCCTGGTCATGTCTCCCATGAGGGACAATCCTGGGAAAAGTTGGGGGAATAGTGTGCCAAGCAGAGAAGACAGGTGCAGCATGAAGCCAGGTGCCAGGAGTTCTTTCAAGTTTGGAACAGCAGCAAATTCTTCCCCATCATCCCTGTGTGCCAGAGTCTCTTTGCCATAGTGAAGTCCTAGTTTATGTCTTTACTGAGTGGTCTTTTTGTCATGTTATTTAGTGGCCTGTGCCCCTCCTGACTGCTCCTGAGCTCCTAGGACCACCACCAACATTGTTACAAGCACTCTGGGAAGTCACAGCCTGCTCAAGATGTCCGGCTGGGCAAGCCATACTTCCCTGCACTGTGCTGTCCCCCTGTGGGTGATTCAGACTTGACCATTCTGGATCTGGGCCCAGAGCACTCTGACTTCTATAGCTGTCCCTCGGCCTAAATTACTCCAGTATCCCACATCCTGTATACAGTCTCCCTCAATGTGTTGGACTGTTATGGATTCATTGACATGTCGTTAGACATTTCTAGCCATTTAAAAAATATTTACACATTTTAATATTCTGGATTCAGCAAATTTCTTTTCTCAAGTCTTGAACATTTTGTAGGTTTTTGGAATCTTGTAGGCTGGTTCTGGCTCCATTGCTCCTGGGTTGTGGGTAGTGTTAAGGATCTGGGAGAGGGAGCACCTAAGAAGTTAACCAACATAGGGTCAGCCTTTCCCAACACCTCCTGCCCTAACATGAAGTCACCTGCCATGCACACTTTTAGACCTCCCTCTCAAAGTGCCAAGTTCCCTTCATTCACTTTCTGGGAAATCTGCTCCTTGTCCACAGAGACTGTTTTCTTTGTAGGAAAGGCACTGTGGTGTGTCCCAAGCCTGAGTCATTCATTCTGTGATAATCCCGGAGACAAAGTTAGCCTTTGCCTGGGTACTCAGGTAAATGGCAATGCTCAAGGACACCTTAAGTCCCATGGCACCACCCAGGCCTAGGCTACCAGGACAGCATTCTTTTTTTTTTCAGTAGAGTGCCGTGGCATCATACAGCTCAGAGCAACCTCCAACTCCTGGGCTTAGGTGATTCTCCTGCCTCAGCCTCCCGAGTAGCTGGGACTACAGCTGCCCACCACAATGCCTACTTATTTTGTTGTTGTTGTTGCAGTTTGACTGAGGCCGAGTTTGAACCCACCACCCTCGGCACCCTACCCACTGAACCATAGGTGCCACCCAAGGGCAGCAATTCTTTAGAAATTAGTCATTGTTATTAACCAACATGCCAGATTTCTTCTAGAGTCTAGGAAAGCACATGTGCATGTGTACATGCACACACACACACACTTCAGTCTTAGTATGGTCAAACCTCACACTGAAAAAGAAGAAATATTTTCTAACCCTCTTTTAGTTTACAAGGTGATGGTATATATAGAGGTTTCAGTTCCTGTTTTTCATCTCCGGCCTACAACCTGTGTCCTTTTGGGTCTGCTGGGCATAAGAATAGGACCCAGTAATGAGCCATGTACTTTTCAGAGCAAGGTCCTGCTGAGAAGGGCTCAGACCAAGGTCCTCGGAAGGGTAGAGGTGTAGTACCAAGCAACAGAGGTCCGAGCTCCTCTTACTCCCTCTGCTTCTGCATGCTGGGGGAGCCATTCTCCTTCCAGCTGGACTGTTTTTGGAAGGACCTCTGCCTGGCATGTGCCTGCCCCAGAAAGGCGGACCTGCACTGTGCCCCCTTTGTAACCTTCCCGGGATCTTATTGGTGTCTAAATAGACTCAAGGCAGGGTGTTGCCACCTTCCTCACTTTGATCATTGTAATTAGGAAATCCTGCTGGCAACCCTCCTGGGAAGGAGTCCTGGGAGGCTGCTCAGCTTGTGCTGAGGCAAGTCTTGAACAATAAATGTGCATCCTGGCAGTGTTCCCGAGACCAGCCCTGCTTGGGGTTGGAATGGCCCCTTCAATTCCATTTCTCAGGCTGTTTCTCCTTTCCCAGGTCCCAGCATGCCTCCAGTGCCAAAGATATGGGTTAGGACAGGGCCTCGCGTGCCAGCCCTGGTGTGCGTGACTAGCTCTGGGCGAGGCTGTTCTAGTAATTCTAGGAACCACCTCTCACCAGAACAGCCTGGTCTCCACTACTGTCATCCTCTGGGACCTCCCTCCCCATTCTCACTTGAGAAATCTGAAGTTAGGTTGATGGGCCACCCCCAGGTTGATGGTGGCTGGTGGTGGCTGGTTCTGAAGGCCAGGCTTAGCTGACTTCTATCTATTCTGGGGCTTTTACCACCTGCTGGCTGGACTTGTATTTCTGAAATCATAATTTCCTGAAGTAAAGTATGAGATTACATGTTATGATATTGTAATATACAATAAGAAACATATATGTCAGTCCTGGTTCCCATTTCCTGGCCAGAACACCTAAAACCTTTGCAATTTCCAAAGTGAGGGGAGCAATAAAGGTGAATAGAGCATCTTTTGTTATGCAGAACGAGTCTTCTTTAATTATACCCAAATTCGTGAAAAGTGCCTATGGATGGGGACTGGCTGCTGCCAGGAGAACCAACCTTGTGGAGGGAGGGGAGGGCAGAGGGGCTGAAGGTTGAGTTGATCACTAACAAAGTGATTTAGTTAATCATGGCTACTAAGTGACAAAGTATATAGGAAACCCAAAAGCACAGGTAACAATCCCAGCTAAGTGACTGAGGCACCATCTCAATCAATGGAGGTTTATAAAGCCAAAGTTTGAGGATGCGTCCCCAGAAAATACCAGCTCCAGACGCATTTGTAATTTTTTTGTATTTTTTTTTTTTTAATTTGGGAACTCAGTATTTAAGGGGAGAGGCATAGAGAAAGAAAAAGGGAGGAGGGATAAGGGGGCAGATGGTGAGGCAAATGGCAACATTCTTGTGAGGCCCAGGAATTCTGCATTTTATATAAGATATGGCAAGTGTTCAAAGAGGAAGAGGGAGCCAAGGAAGAATCAATGACGCAGATGTCCCCAGGTAGGTGGAAGAGCGATCGACCCTATCTTGTCTCTGTTCTGAGCCTGGGAAGGTAATCAACATTATCAGTGTGGAGTTGAAAAGACTTTAGTTTTAGGAACGAGAACAAGACTGCAGACCTAAAGCTATCGTGGCCATGCCCTTGTTGACAGGAGGCCAGTGAGGCCTTTCCTTGGCGATGATCTGTGCACGCAGTTCTCTGCAGGTGCCTGAGGGCTTTAGCCTTGTGTGAAACCTGGCTGAAGCATAATGTTAGGAAGAGCTATCTATTCAGAAGGGAGTCTTGCATGGCTGGACCCCCAGCCTTACCTTCCTTTTTGCATAGGGAGTTAGGGGGTAGTCCTGAGAATTTCATTTTCCTTCTTTGGGATTTAGAGAGCTTCCAGACTGCTGAAGGCATGGAGAGAGTTGTGCCAGGAAAGGGAACAGAAGCTCCATTGTCTTTTCTCCCTATCTTACCATTGGTTTTTCTTCATCTGGTTGTTCATCTGTATCCTTTGTAATAGCCTTTGTGAAAAACCAGCAACCTAGAAAATAAATGGTTTTCTATCATTCTATGAGACATTCTAGTAAATGGTCAAACCCAAGAAGGGAGGTGTGGGAACCTTTGATTTATAGCCAAGTCAGGCCTAGGGACCTACTACCTGTGGTTGGTGTGTGAAGTAGGGACAATCCTTTGTGAGACCAGACACTGACCCTGTGTTACTGTCAGAATTGAATTGATTTGTAGGACAGCCATGTGGTGCTGGAGAATTGGTCAGTGTGGAAGGAAATCTCCACATATCGTGGACATCAGCAATAATGAGGAATCCAGAGAATTTAGAATAGAGGGTTGGTGGGGTAGGGGTCTCTCCGAGTTGTCCTCAGAGTATTGCTATGACTCTTTACAGTGGGAGAGGCAGATTGGTGGAGATGAGGGAAAACTTTAGAAGCTCGGGATAAAGCTGATAAGAAGAGTAATTTGTCTATAGTAGCAGTGTGCTTAGAACTGGTTAAATATTAATTTAGGTTTTTTTTTGTTTGTTTGTTTTCATATCAGAGGGCAAGATTCAGAGCAAGGGAGAGGAAGGCCAAATTCAGAGCAAGGGAGTGGTCTGTGAAGAGGACTGACTGGTTTAGGCACGTAAACGATTTACCATTGTCTTCACCTTAACTCTTTTCAGGATGGGCTGCCTTCACCTTCTTCCTGCATTTCCGAGGGTTTCTGTGGGGGTTTTCTTCTTAGCCTTTTGGGGAGTGGTGGCAGGTGACAAGCTGCTGGTGGTACCTCTGGACGGAAGCCACTGGCTTAGTGTCAAGGATGTAATTGAGCGTCTCAGCACCAGAGGCCATGACATTGTGGTGCTAGCACCAGAAATCAATTTGCTATTGAAAGAATCCAAGTACTACTCAAGAAAAGTTTACCCAGTGCCCTACAACCAAGAGGACCTGAAGAACCGTTTCCATTCCTTTGGGAACAATCTGTTTGCTGAGAGGTCCTTTCTGGCCTCTCCTGTGTTTGAGTATAGGAATAGCATGATTGTCATCGACATGTGGTTCACCAACTGCCAGAGCCTCCTGAAGAACCAGGACACCATGAATTTCCTCAAGGAGAGCAAGTTCGACGTTCTTCTCACAGACCCAGGATTACCCTGTGGCGTGATCCTGGCAGAGTACCTGGGCCTGCCCTCTGTGTACCTCTTCAGGGGCTTCCCGTGCTCCCTGGAGCTCAGGTTCAGCAGAACCCCAAGCCCTGTGTCCTACATCCCCAGGTACTACACAATGTTTTCAGACCAGATGACTTTTCCTCAACGAGTGGCCAACTTCCTTATGCACGGGTTGGAGCCCTTGTTACTTTATTTTCTGTATTCAAAATATGAAGACCTTGCCTCAGATGTCCTGCAGAGAGATGTGCGCCTACCCACCTTGTATCAGAAGGCCTCTGTCTGGCTGCTAAGGTATGACTTTGTGTTTGAGTACCCCAGGCCGGCCATGCCCAACATGGTCTTCATCGGAGGCACCAGTTGCAAAATCAAGAAGGCCCTGTCTCAGGTTGGTGCTGTTTCTTTTGCATTGTTCCCTTTCTTCATGGATGGACATTGTTCTTCTAGGCTCTGTCATTCCTTGCTTGAGCCAACTGCCACCTGGGGGACTGCCTGAAACCACAGTAGCAGGCTGGGCTTTGAGTAGTGGGGGACCCCTCAGGAGACCTGAGGTTGAAGTGATATGGAGGCATTTGAGTGAATAGAGGGTTCATGCCTAGTAAGGATGAAACATGATCAGATGGGTGATCTGGGGTTAGTCACAGAATTATTGAACAAGCCTTGGAAATGTCTCAGCACAAAGAGGTGAAGGTTTGACCAATGGGACAGGTCCGGGTCAGGACCCACTTTCCCAATTCTGCCTGTGTTTGTCCTTGGACCCTAAGCCAGGAGTCAGCAAGCAATAGCCAGGGAGCCAAGTCCTCCCAAAGGCCTGGGTGTTTTGGTTTTTATTTTTTCTTTGAGGTCTGTTTTATATGACCCAGAGCTAAGATTTTTTTTTATAATTTTACGTTTATAATTTTATAATGTTAAAAATGATAAAGGGGTACAGTGTGCTGGTTTTATATTGCTTTTTTCTGTTTCTGTGAACAATGTGATTGGTATTTTGATAGAGATGACTACATTGAGCTTGTAGATCTCTTTGGGTGGTATTGACATTTTAACAACATAAATTCTTCCAATCCATGGGCATGAACTATCTTTCTCTTTTGTATGCTGATTTTGTTTCCTGCAACTTCCCTGAATTTATTTATCAGTTATAACAGTGTGTGTGTGTGTGTGTGTGTGTGTGTATGTGGTCTTTATGTTTTTCTAAGTATACGATTATGTTACCTGCAAACAAAACTAATTTGACTTATTCCTTTCCAATTTGGATGCCCTTTATTTCTTTCTGTGGCCTAATTGCTTTGGCTAGGACTTCCAGTACTATGTTGAATAAAAGTGATGAAAGTAGACATCCCTGCCTTTTCCAGATCTCAGATGAATGGCTTTCAGTCTTACCCCATTCAGTGTGATGTTAGCTGTGGGTTTGTCATACATGGCCTTTGTTGAAGCATCTGCCCAGGCCTCCTCTCCAGCCCTGCGTATCTTGCCACCTGCCCCCAAATACATTCTCACAGGCATCTTTCAGCCTTTCTGTCTTCCTCTCTGGCCCTCACTTCTTTCCCAGAATCTCACACGGTGCTGCACGAAAAAAAAAGCCTTTATTTTTAGGCCCTTACGCTCTCCCTATAGGGTCTCAGATCCAGGCCAGCTTCCAGGCTAATCTCCACGTTGTCCTTTTGGCTACTTGGTTGAGTCTTGTCCATCTCACGCTAACCTCTTTTTCTATTGGGAGGCTCAGGTTTCAAATATCTCTGCTTTAGGAGGGAGTTTAGCTTCACATTTCACTAATAGAAGGGCCTTTGCAGTGTTTGTCTTAGAACAAAGGGATTCAGAGGTAAATCCTAGCCTTTTCCACTGCAATGCAAAGAACTGCTCAAACCTTTGAAGGGACAGCTTTCAGGCCTTGGAGTCACATCATGGCCAGAGCCCTGGCTCCAGGGATGATCACAACTTCTCTATCCAGCCTGGTCTGTGGGAGGGAACAGAATGAGAGCTGAGCTCTGGCCCCATGTAGGATGAGAAGCCTCCCCTGCTGGCTCCAGGGATTCCTCCCTTGTGGCCAGCATATCAGTAGAACAGGAGCACAGGGTAAAAGTTACAAGGCTTTGATTTGAAACCAGCTGTGTGAGTGGGCAAGTGGTGGCTGACTTCTGAGTGTTCACGTCTCTATGTATAAAATGGCAACACTCAGGAAATTGACATGGATAGTGAGATCAGGTTCGTGGGAAAACCCTAAAACTGTAAATGTAATACCAAAGGGGCAGTGCTACTTTATGTCACCCTGGGTAGAGTGCCATGGTGTCATAGCTCATAGCAACCTCAAACTCTTGGGCTCAGGCAATTCTCTTGCCTCAGCCTCTGAGTAGCTTGGACTACAGATGCCCACAACACCTGAATAGTTTTAGAGATGGGATCTTACTTATGCTCAGGCTGGTCTCGAACTCCTGAGCTCAAGGGATCTACCTGCCTTGGCCTCCCAGAGTGCTGGGATTATAGGCCTGAGCCACCAGAGGATTCTCACTTGAAAGAGGAAACTCTGGCTTCCGGGCATGTTGAGTGAACTCCTGAGGTCGTAGTCTGCCACAGCAGGCAGAAGCAGGAGGAGAGCTCACTCCCTTGTTACCTTTACACTGTGATGTCATGTGTGTGCCCAGCACTTTTCTTTTTCCATGATATGGGACCTGGAAAGTTGCAGCAACAAGAAGTGAAGGAAGGAAGCTGAACTGAGGAAGTAGGTCTGACCAGCTTCCTCCCATTCATGTGGCCTCCGAGGAGGTATGTCTGACCAACTTCCTTCCATTCATGTGGCCTCCAAGGAGGTAGGTCTGACCAGCCTCCTCCCATTCATGTGGCCTCCAAGGAGGTAGGTCTGACCAGTCTCCTCCCACCCATATGGCCTTGGACTGAGCTTCCTCAGCCAAAAATGAGGCCTGTGATGTCTGCTCTGCCCTTCACAGGGTGACTGGAGGATCCAAGGGGACATGTGAAAGCATGGAAAAGTGCTTTGTAGACTGCCAAGGGAAACCATGGCCCTTTCTTCCTTAGACCCTAACTCAATACAGGCTGAAACTTTCTCTCTGCAGGTGAGAAAAACAATGGTTTTCTTGTGACATTCTTAGGGAAAGTGTTTTCCTAGAAAACTGGATCCTAGTTTCTCAGGACTAGTTATTTTGTTCCCCAATTTTCTCTTCTTGTGTTCTGGGATTGTTTAAATAGTGGTTCTTAAATGGGGTCTATTTTGTTCCCCAGGGTGGACATGTCTGAAGACATGTTTGGGGGACAGTTGGAGGGATGTTATTGTCACCTAGTGAGGCCAGGGAGGCTGTATAAGGTTGTGCAGTGCATAAAAAATATCCGACCCTTCCCACCCCCAACAAAGAATCCGTCTGGCTCAAAATATCAATAGTGCTGATATTAAGAAACTCTGATCTAAATCAATTCCAAATGGGTACCAGTGACTACCCAGCAAGGTCCCAGCAGGATCCTTTGCCCACCCTAAGTTCATTTTGTCTGCCTGAAGGGGTCTTTATGAGTAATACCTATTCAGGCTGGGTATTACAACATTTCTTGGTTGAGCTGAAGTTTGATTCTAGGCAAGTCAGGGAAACAAAACTCCAAAATGCCAAGTCATTCTTAAAAAAGGAGAGAGAGAGAAGCATGACTATGTCTACAGTGACGTTAATGTTCTGCCTCTCTTTCAAAACCACATATTTACTTTTATGACTCTTATCTTGGAGATTACCAGACATGGAGGACATTTTGACCTCAGTGTTTCTGTTAATGAGTAATTATCTAAAGAGTGGCTAAATGCTAGAGTGAATCAAGGTGAAAGAAAAAGTATTCAACATGAGTATCAAGCAGACTAGAAATATGGCTGATTAATAATTTAGATAACTCTAAGAGAATGAGATGAAGTTAGTTTATTAAAAAAAACTTTGTTAAAAAAAAAAATAAAAACTTTGTTAAGATATAAATCACACACCATACAATCCAGTCATTTCAATGATCTTTAGAATACTCACAGATTTGTACAACTATCACTGTACTTAATTTTATATATTTTCTGTTACTCCCGAAAGACACCCCATACATATTGTCAATCACTTCTTATTCCCTCTTTTCTCCAGTCCCTGGCCACCACGAATCGACTTCTGCCTCTGTAGATTTGGATATTTCTATAGATTCCATTCCATTGGAATGCAAACACATAACATGTGACAGCCCTTTTCTCCTTAGCATAGGGTTTTCAAGATTCATCCATGTTGTAGTCTAATTTTTATTGCCACATAATATTCCATTGTATGCATATACTACAACTTGTATACTTATAAACTGATGGAAGTTTGGGTTGTTTTAGGTATTTTGAATAAAGCTGCATGATCATTTGTGTGTAAGTTTTGTGTGGATATGTATTCTCAACTTCCATGGGTATATAAAATTGTTGGCTTGGATAGTAACTGCATGTTTAATCTTTTTTTTTGAGACAGAGTCTCACTATGTTGCCCTCAGTAGAGTGCTATGGCATCACAGCTCACAGCAACCTCAAACTCTTGGGCTTAAGTGATTCTCTTGCCTCAGCCTCCCAAGTAGCTAGGACTACAGGTGCCCACCACAACGCCCAGTTATTTTCTATTGTGGTTGTCATTGTTGTTTAGCTGGCCCAGGCCAGGTTAGAACCTTCCAGCCTTGGTGTGTGTGGCTGGAGCTCTAACCACTGTGCTATGGACACCAAGCCTGCATGTTTAATCTTTTGAGGAATCGCTAGATTATTTTTCAAAGTGGCTGTACTATTTTCTTTTTTGTGGTAAAATACACATAAAATAAACTCATCATTTTAATGTGTACTTGCTTTTTGTACTGTAACCACCCTTTTGTTCCAGAACATTCCATTATCCCCCAAAAGGTAGCTTTAAAGTAGTCAATCCTTGTTCTCTCCTCCCCCATCTTGGGCAACCACCAGTCTCCTTTCTTTCTCTGTAGCTTTGCCTATTCCAGATATTTCTTTTCTTTTCTTTCTTTCTTTTTTTTTTGAGGCAGACTCTCACTATGTTGTTCTCACAGAAAACTCAAACTCTTGGGCTTAAGCAATTCTCTTGCCTCAGCCTCCCAAGCAACTGGGACTACAGGTGCTTGCCACAGCATCTGGCTATTTTTGTTGTTGTAGTTGTAGTTATCATTGTTGTTTAGGGGGTCCTGGGCTGGGTTCAAACCCACCAGCCCCAGTGTATGTGGCCAGTGCTCTAACCACTGAGCTACAGGCACCAAGCCCTATTTCAGATATTTCACATAAATGGAATTATATGATATGTGGTTTTTGTGTCTGCTTCCTTAGCATCTTTTCAAGGTCATTCACGCTGTAGCATGCATCAGCATTTCGCTCTTTTCTGTAGCTGGATCATATCCCATCGTGTGGACACACTTCACTTTGCTTATCACGTCATCAGCTGATGGACATTTGGGTTTCCAATTTTTAGCTATTGTGCAGCTATGAGCATTTGTATACAAGTTTTTGTTTGAATTCATGTTTTTAATTCTTTTGAGTATAAACCCAGGAATGGAATTGTGGGGTCATAGGGTAATCTATGTTTAAATTATAGGGGAAGAAACAAAATTTTTTATAATGGTGTGCATTTTATATTACCTCTAGCAGTGTATGAGAGTCCCAGTTTCTCCATATTTTTGTCAACACTTGTTATTTTCCATTTTAAAAAATGTATAGGGCAGTGCCTGTGGCTCAAAGGAGTAGGGTGCTGGCCCCATATGCCGGAGGTGGCAGGTTCAAACCCAGCCTTGGCCAAAAACTGCAAAAAAAAAAAAAAAATGTATAGCCATCCTAGTAGGTATGACGTGCTATATCATCGTTTTAATTTCCATTTCCCAAATGATTATCAATGTTCAGAATCTTTTCATGTTCTTACTGGCCATTTCTGTATCTTGTTTAGTGAATATCTATTCAAGACCTTTGTACATTAAAAATTTTTTTTTGTTGTTGAATTGTAAGTGTTCTATATACATTGTAGATACAAGTCCCTTATTAGATATATGATACATGTTGTTTTCCTACTGTGTGGGTTTTTTCACTTTTTTGGTGGTGTCTTTGAAGCACCAAAGTTTTACATTTTGATCAAGCACAGCTAGTCTATTTTTTCTTTTGTTGCTTGTACTTCTGGTGTCAAGTTTAAAAAACATTGCCACATCCAAGGCCAAGATAATTACTCCCATATTTTCTTCTGAATGTTTTATATAGTTTTGGCTCTTATATTTAGGTCTGTGATCCACTTTGAGTTAATTTTTGTATATGGAGTGAGGTAAGGGTCTAACTTTATTATTTAAACGTACAGATATCTAGCTGTTTTGCCACTATTTGTTGAATATACTATTCTTTCCCATCTGAATTGCTCTGGGACCCTTTGACTTATTTCATTTATCTCTGGACTCCTAACTCTACTCCCCAGATCTGTCTATTTTTATGCTAGGACCACACACTGTCTTGAGTACTGTAACTTTATAATAAGTTTGAAATTGGGAAGTGTGACTCCTCCAAACTTGTTATTCCTTTTGTTTTGGGTACCTTTCCTTTCCATGTGACTTTCAGGGCTAGTTTGTTTCTGCAAGCATTTCTGCAAAAATCACCAACTGGAATTTTGAAAGAGATTATGTTAAATCTGGAGATCACCTTGAGAAATATTGCCATCTCAGCAGTATTAAACCTTCTGATTCACAAATGTGGGAAATATTTCTGTTTATTTGGGTCTTATTTAATATCTTCCAACACTTTTCTAACTTTTCAGTGTAAAATCTCACATTTAAAAAAATTAAATCTATTCCTAAATATTTTATTCTTTTTGATGCTATTTTAAATGGAATTGTTTTCTTCATCGAATTTGAAGCTTAGATTAGCAGGGCACAGAATCGTGGGCTGAAAATTGTTTTGTTTAAGAAGGTTAAATGCGCACAGCCTGGAGAGGGCGGTACCCACGGCGGCTGCGACGGGGGGTGGGGGGGGACGTGGGGGGGGGGAACGAAGGGGACGCCGGAAGTGGTGGCGGTACGGCGCGGTCCCAGGGCTACTTACTCACCGCTGGTCCACCAGAGCGGCGGCTAGAGGCGAGGCCCCAGGGGGTGGGCGTGGCGGTCGCCCAAACTTAGCAGCCTCTGCTCCCTCTACTCGCGGAGTGGCGCCTAGTCGCTCCCCGCCAGCTGCCCTGAGTGAGCGCCTCTGCCCCAGGAAAAGGAGAAGGAATGGCAATAAAGAAGACAACCGTCTTCCTCCCCAGACCAAAAGGAGTAGTAGAAACTCTGTCTTTCAAGATTCCTGGGATACAGAGTCTTCAGGCAGCGACGGTGGCAGCAGTGGCAGCAGTAGCAGCAGCAGCAGCATCAATAGCCCGGACAGGGCCAGCGGGCCAGAAGGCGGCTTAAGCCAGACGGTGGCCGGATCCAGCCCTAACACCCCTCAGCCCGTGCCCGAGCGGTCCGCACTGTGCCAAGGCCCTTATTTCCACGTCAACCAGACCCTGAAGGAGACCCACTTTCACAGCCTGCAGCACCGGGGACGGCCTCCGACATGATGTGCTGGCAGTTTCTTGCCTTCTATGAAGGGACAGCGCTGTGCAGATTGGATATTTCAACTTCCGATTTGTTTAAAAAAAAAAAATCGCACACACACACAAAGGCCTGTTGGCTTTTCAGTCTACATTTGAAATAACAGGTTAACAGGCAGTTGTTTACTTGTGGTTTTGCTGCACTATTGCGATTTCAAAGGGGCTTTGAAGCAATTTTTTATAGGATTCTTTTGAGGGAGGGTGTCAAATCCATGTCATGGTAGTGGTATGTGGAAATCTCATCTGTGTGTTGATCCATAGTATGCCTAATCTAGACTGACTTCCAAATCTGTCAATTAGAAATTCTTCACGTAATAGGGCATTTTAAAAGTACGGGATCTTCAATTTTTTAAATTCAATAAACTAGTAAAGAGTATCTAGTTTCCATGAAAAAAACAAGCTTTTTTCTTTTCCCCAAATATAGAAATCTTGACTCAGTCTTGCACTGAAATGTACTGCCATACTACCTCTCAGTAAGTAGATGTTCTACTGCAAGGACTCTCCTTTCTAACAGGCTAACAGATCCAATTCAGACTAAGAGAAGCACCCCCCGCCCCCAACGGTCTCTACTCTGTTATATATTTGTATTTCCAGGGAGAATGTCTTTGAGACTCTTGTATACTCAGATAACTTCTGTCTCAATATTCCTCCAGAGTCTGCACCTAAGACTATAGTAGAAAACGCTGCACAGTTCTGAAGGTGAAGAAGTATGTAATGATTTTTCGTCTTACTCGGAAACTTAAGTCAGCAGCTTACCTGATGTCTTTGGCAATTCCACCTGTAGCCTCAATAGTTAAGGTGAATGCTGATAAAGTGTAACCTACCTGATGTCTAAAGCAACAAATATTGTTAAATTATTGGGCAAGGATTAACTTTATGCTTAAAGTAACCCCTAATATTAACCAGGGGCCACATTCCATTATTGGAACTGGATAGATTGATGTGGCTTTAAAAGAAACGAGCAGAGGCACCTTTAGAAGAAATAATATAGTATTTATTTAGAGGTGGATGTGTTCCTGTGTTACTTAGTCATACTAGAGAGCCAGCTCAGTTTGAATAATGAAGATGCAGACGTGTAGTCTTACTCACTGACAAGCTGTCTGAACAAGGAGCCAGGAAGCATCGGGTCACCTGCTGTGGAGAGCGCGGGCGGGGGGGACAGCCTGCCATTGGATGTAGAGGAAAGTGCCTTAGAGTCTACCCGAACCCTCCTGCCTGCTCGCCCACACCATGCCACACCTCTCGGAGGCCACACAGCACACACAAGCAGGTCTGAGAAACACGGACAGCCCTAGTCAGATGACTTTGCTGTTTCTCAAGATTGGAAGAAGACACGGGGAACAGTGTAAGATTTGATTATGGGACAGTACTAAAATTTGAAAATGTCCTAGGAAAAGGCAAACATACGCATATGCACCCCCTTTCCATGTTCTGTTCCTCTGATCGGTACAGAATTGGAAGGCCAGTCGCTGGAAGTGGAAACAGTGTTCTGGGGAAGGCACAGCACAGGTCTGTGCTTAGGGAGTGAGTGGTTTTTGCCAGAGTTTTTTTGGTTTGGTTTGGTTGTACTACGATCTCCCAAATTTTAAAACAAGATATTTGATGAGGACTGTGGATCTTGACGGGTTTGGTGTCAGGGAATATGGAAATGATATGCTGCTCATCTTTTGTCAAACAGTAAGCAAACAACAACTAAGTGTGTAAGAAAACAAACTATTGCCCCTCTCATACATGTACACAACACAACTCAGAAACACCCAGAAGGACTCCTGCAGGCTTAATGGATGGCATCCCACTGAAACAAAATGTGAATTAACAAGAAAACATAAAACTTGGGGAAGCAAACTTTCTCTCCTGCCCACCCAACTAAGAGATAAGGGGAAACCATCACCAGAACAAAACAAATTTTTTCCAAATAAGTACAAACACAGGGCTAGGTTGGCAGTTAACTCTTCCACTCTACTAAAACACATGAGAGATAATCTCCACTGTGTCCTGTATATTTTCTACAGCCTGGGCAGCCTGAAAAACATTTCTATTACGAAGCTACTCGTTAGTGTCAATGGGCTACTTCTAAAACTTCAATTAGCTTAAGCAGTAAAACCCTGTACTTCTCTATGCCACCATTAAAAGCAGCATTAGTGCAAAAAAAAAAAAAAAAAAAAAAGGTTAAATGTTGGGCAGTGCCTGTGGCTCAAAGGAGTAGGGTACTGGCCCCATATGCCAGAGGTGGTGAGTTCAAACTCAGCCCTGGCCAAAAACTGTAAGAAAAAAAAAAAGGTTAAATGTAGATGACCCCCCTCTTCTAGCTTGAAAAGTTTTAGCTGAGTAGTATGCTGTCACCCTGATGGATTTTCTGCTGTAGGTCAATTGGTGCTTAGTCCTAGTGGCTTGCAGAATTTTCTCTTTAATTTTGCCCTTGACTAGGTCCATTGAGAATCTCTGTTTGTGTTGAGATGAACCACAGTTTGACATTCATCTAAAAGCAATGTGTCAGAATCTGTTGCCATGCTTGGGAAATTTTCCCTTATGATATCCACCAGTAGGATAATTAACTAACCCCTGGGCAGAATTAATTTAAATTTTAATTAAATTAGAATTTAATTAATTTTAAATTAAATTAATTTTTAGCTGCTGGGGATAATTAATTAACTCTTTCCTTTGGGTTGTTCTTCTTCCCCTTCAGGGATCCCTATAATTCATATGTTTGAATGCTGCATGAAATCCCATAATTCTCTAAGCAATTGCTCTGCTTTTACTCTCTTCTTTTTTTCTTCTTTAAATGCCTGAGTTAGCTCAAGAGCTTTATCCTCTAGCTCTGGATTCTTTCTTCTCCATGGGCTAATCTTTTATTGATTAAAAGATAATTTCTACTTCATCTTTAAGTTCCCTGAGTGACTTCTTCAATTCCTTAAGCTCCAATAGCTTCCTTTCTAATTTCACCATGTTTTTCACTCATGTATTGGGTCAATTATTGGATTTCTTTTTGGTGGTTTTCCACTTTGCCTTCAATTCCTTTCATTGTTTTTGCTACCCATATTCTAAATTCCCTTTCTGTAATTTCTTTATAGGTGGGATTCTCTGTGTTAGGTACCTCATGATCCCTTAGTGGGGGGTTGATCTATTATGGTTTGTCATGTTGCCAGAATTTTTTCATTGGTTTCTCCTCATGTATATTTTCTTTTTGTTCACTTCCTCCCCCTACTTTTTCCTCTGATTTCCTCTTTCTCCTTAAATTTCCTTGTCTTTGTGCTCAGATGTTGGAGTGGTCTTTTGGTATAGGAATAAAAGAAAGAGAAAAGTAAAGGAAGAAGGGAGAAAATAAAGAGAAAGAAAAAAAGGTGAAAGGAAAAAAATTTTAAAAAGGAGAGAAGGATGGAAAGAAAAAGAAAGGAGCAATAGTAGTGTTCAGGAGGGCATATTGATCCACACCCACAATTCCAGGACTCTAGGGGGCTGAGGCAGGTGCATCCTCCTCCAAGGTCAGGAGCTCCTTCCCAGCCTGAGCAAAAGCAAGACCCCATCCCTACCAAATATAGAAGAACATCAGCAGAGTGTCACAGTAGGGACCTACCAATACAGTCCTTTGAAAGGATAAAGCTAGAAGGACACCCTAGACCATGAGTTCAAGGCCTCTTTGAGCCAGGCCACTGCCATGGCACCCAGCCCAAACCTCAGAGCCAGGATCTGTCCCATAAATAAAATACAGAATAAAATAGAACAAAACAGACCATAAAAAGGAAAAAAGTAATGATAAATATAAAGAAAGAAATAAAAATTAAAGAAAAAGAAAAAATAGGGATAATTCTAGTTGCTATTTGAGAAATTTATGAGGAAAAAATGAGGAAAGTAGAAAAATTTCTACAAAAAGAAAGAAAAGGAGAGAGAAATAGAAAAGACAGAAGAAAAAGCACAAAAACTGTAGCAAAATGGGACACTTGATAGTGTAGAAAGTAAAAGTGAAAAAATAAAAACACAACAATACAAAAAATTGAGAATGAAAAAGAAAGAAAAAAATATATATTGCAATACATTGCCTGGCCCCCAGGTGGTGCTGCTAGATAGGAAAAAACATATAATGCAATATATTTCCTGGATACCAGATGGCGCTCAGGGGTTAAGCGATGCAAAACAAAGCTTTTTGATTCTGCTGCAGAAGATGGATGTGGAAGCCACTATCCAGTTGCCAAGCCATTATCTAGTTGCCATGGAGACCCCGTCCTGATTTATTCCAGTTCCTGATTCATTTGCCCTCAATCAGGGTGTGATTGTTTCCCTGGTGTTCAATTCTCACAGTGTTGGGAGCCTGAAGCTCTGGCCATACTTCTAAGGAGACATGCCTCAAACTTCCAAACAGTGCCCCTTGACAAAGTAGGTTTCTCAGAGGTACAGAAGCTGCCTAACTCACCCCAAGGATGGCTGCATGAGCTCAGCAGGCACATCAGAGCTGGCCTTGTCCTGGGACCCTGCAGGCTGTTCCTCCCTGGTGGCCCTCCCACAATGCAGGGGGGGGGGTGCTAGCAGCTGAACCAATGGGAGTTCCATCTCACCTGGTGGTTCAATCCCAGTGCTTGGCAGCATTCAAGTTTTCTCCCTTGCTTAAGCCTTCCCAAGGCAGCTCCTGTGAGCACCCAAGTCCAAATCCACTGCAAGACACGCCTTCCCTGTCTCTGGCCCTCCTCCAAAGGGCTGGACAGCTCTTGCAGGCACCCAGGCACCCACCTTCTCTTCCTGTCTTCCGTTGCTCCTGACCTTCTTCTTGGCTCCTGGAGGCCCCTGTAGTCTCACTATGCCCCCGGAGCAATGTTTCTGGGAGGACTACAGCCAAAGGAGATGTCTGGAGTTCTCTCTCCCTGATTTCACAGTTGCTAGTGCAGAGATTTCTTTCGTCCACCTTCTTGCTCTGCCTCTTGGAATTGTTTGTTTGTTTGTTTGTTTGTTTCTTTCTTTCTTCTTTTTTAAAAATATTTTTATTTATTTTTTATTAAATCATAGCCATGCACATTAATCATGGGGTATGGTGTGTTGTTTCTATATACAATTTGAAATACTTTTATCCAACTGGTTCACATAGCCTTCATGTCATTTTCTTAGTTATTGTGTTAAGACATTTATATTCTACATTTAGAAAGATTCACATGTACCCTTTTAGGATAAACCATAGGTGTGATCCCACCAATCACCCTCCCTCCACCCATCCTCCCCTCTCACCTCCCCTCCCTTTCCCCTTTTCCTGTATTCTTGGGCCAAAGTTGGGTTATACTTTTCCTATGAAAGCTATAAGTTAGTTTCATAGTAGGGCTGAGTACATTGGATACTTTTTCTTCCATTCTTAAATACTTTGCTAAGAAGAATATTTTCCAGCTCCATCCATGTAAACATGAAGGAGGTAAAGTCTCCATCTTTCTAAATGGCTGCATAGTATTCCATGGTGTACATATGCCACAATTTATTGATCCATTCGTGGATCGATGGGCTCTTGGGCTTCTTCCATGATCTAGCAATTATGAATTGGGCTGCAATGAACATTCTGGTATAAATATCTTTGTTGTAGTGTGGTTTTTGGTTTTCTCAATATATACCTAGCAGAGGAATTACAGGATCAAATGACAGGTCTATTTTTAGTTCTCTAAGTGTTCTCCAGATGGCTTTCCAAAAGGAATGTATTAGTTTGCAATCCCACCAGCAGTGTAGAAGTGTTCCCTTTTCTCCACAAGCATGCCAGCATCTGTGATTTTGGGATTTTGTGATATGGGCTAATCTTACT
>NW_003852408.1:68287-77191 GCF_000181295.1 Otolemur garnettii | reverse complement strand
ATTAAGGATTGTTTGAATTTCTAAGGGGTCTGTTGTTATTTCATCTTTACTGTTTCTGATTGATGAGATTAGTTATTTTACTCTTTTTTTCTTGGTTAGGTTGGCCAAAGGGTTATCTATCTTATTGATCTTTTTGAAATACCAACTTTTTGATTTATTTATCTGTTGTATAATCCTTTTGTTTTCAATTTCATTTAATTCTGCACTAATTTTGGTTATTTCTTTTCTTCTGCTGGGTTTGGGATTGGACTGTTCTTCCTTTTCCAGTTGCTTGAGATGTCCCATTAAATTGTTAACTTCCTCTCTTTCTGTTTGCAGAAAGAGGCTTGCAGTGCTATAAATTTCCCTCTTAGGACTGCCTTTGCCATATCCCAGAGGTTCTGACAACTTGTATCTTCAATATTTTTTTTTCTAAAAATTTAGTAATTTCCTTCTTGATTTCGTCTCTAACCCATCTATCATTCAGCATAAGGCTATTTAGCTTCCATATTTTTATATGAGACTACAGATTCCTGTTGTTGCTGAGTTCAACTTTTATTCCATGATGGTCTGAGAAGATGCAAGGAATAATTTCTATTCTTTTAAATTTACTTAGATTAGACTTATGGCCTACGATGTGATCAATTTTGTAGTATGTTCTATGGACTGATGAGTAAAATGTGTATTCAGTTTTGTTAGGATGAAATGTTCTGTAGATGTTTGTTAGGCCCGATAATTGAATAGTTAAATTTAAATCCAAAATTTCTTTGCTAAGCTTCTTATTGGAGGATGTATTCAACACTGCCAAAGGAGTGTTAAAATCTCTATGATGGAACTGGGAGAGATCAAGTTACTCAGGCCTGTTAGAGTATCTCTTATAAATTGAGATGCATTCTGGTTGGGTGCATAGATATTGATAATTGAGAACTCATCATATTGGGTATTACCCTCAACAAATAAAAAATGGCCATCCTTATCCTTGCTTATTTTTGTTGGTTTAAACCCTAATGTATCTGCGAATAAAATTGCAGCATCTACTTTTTTCTGCTTTCCATTTGCCTGGAATATAGATGACCGTTCCTTCATCCTGATTCTGTATTTGTCTTTTAAGGTAATATGTGATTCTTGAATACAACAGATGTCTGGTCTGATTTTTTGTATCAAATCAGCCAATCTGTGCCTCTTTGAAGGACAATTTAAACCATTCACATTGATTGAAATTATGGATAGGCCTGATGAAATATTGGTCCTCAAGTTGCTGAAAAGTCCAGTAGACATTTTTAATCCTTTTGCCATTGTGGAAGTTTGAATTTGATCCAAAGTTTCTGGGTGAGTTTACTTTTGTGGTGGGGGGTTACACTGTCATTATGGAGGATAGGTTTGAGAATTTCCTGCAGAGCTGGTTTAGTTGTGGCACATTTCTTCAACATGTGAATGTCATTAAAGTATTTCATTACTCCATCATATATAAAACTCAGTTTAGCTGGATACAGGATCCTGGGTTGGAAGTTATTTTGTTTTAGGAGATTAAAAGTTGATGACCATCCTTTTCTAGCTTGGAAGATTTCAGCAGGGAGGTCTGCAGTCATTCTAATACTCTTCCCTTTGTAGGTTATGGTTTTCTTGCCTTGCTTGAAATTCTTGCTTTCAGAATTTTCTCTTTCATCTTAACTTTGGTGAAGTTGATTATGATGTGCCTGGGGGATGTCTTGTTTGGGTTGAGTCATGCTGGGGTTCTGAAACTATCTGCTATCTGAATTTCAGAATCTCTTGGCATGTCTGGAAAGTTCTCTTTCATAATTTCTTGAAGAAGAGCCTCTGTGTTTTGTGAAGCAGCCTCGTTACCTTCAGGGATTCCTATAAGGCGAATATTAGTTTTCTTTGAATTATCCCAGAGCTCTCTGAGTGAAAGATCCATTTTTGCTCTCCATTTCTTTTTATCTCTGTGATCTTGGGCTTGTTCAAAAGCTTTGTCTTCAATGTCAGAGATCCTTTCTTCAGCCCGTTCCACTCTGTTATGGAGGGATTCTACCATATTTTTCAAATCTTTGAGGGCTAGGAACTCTTGCCTCAATATTTCAGAATCTTTGATCATTTTATCTTTGAAATTGTTGAATTCTTGAGACATCTTTTGAATAATTTCTTGAAGTTCTAGCTCTTTCCTTTCTTCCATTCTGTTTAATCTTATTTACTATCCATATTCTGAACTTGATTTCTGACATCTCAGCCATCTGTTTATGGGTCGGATCTTTGGATGCATCTGCCACATCCTTCCTTGGGGGGGGTTGATCTACTCTGGTTATTCGTACTACCAGAGTTCTTCCGCTGATTCAGCCCCTTGCTGGATTTAGTCCGTTTGGCTAGGTGAGCAGGTAAGAGGAAGTTGGGTTGGGGGCTCCAGGAGTAGCATTTTACTAGCCCTTTTGGGCAAAGGCTGGGACTGGTGTCTGTACCTTTACCCCTAGAGCTTTGCCGAGGATGTGTATAGTGCTACAGTCTAAGAGCTTGGGGGCCTGTGTGTCTCTATCTTGTTTTTGGCTGGTTTCTGTGCTAGCTTAGAAAATCAATTACTCTGGGTTAAAATCTCAGCTGTGGAGAAATATCAGTGATTAAGTCACCCTGCCCCTCACAGGCGACAGTTGGGAAAGGAAAATCACACCTTCCCACAGCCACACCCCCAGGATACCACTTTAGATAGTTCTTAGGTGATTAGCCCAGTTTAAGAGATCTAAATCAAGTGTCCCAGTCAACACTGGTCTCAAGTGGGGGAGTTCAAATGGTCTCTGGCAACTACATAGTGGGGGTCTTCTGGCAGATTGGATATGACTTGCTCCAGTGCTCCATGGGTTCAGAAGGACCTACCCAGCAAGATAAATTAATCTAGGAAGGTTGATGCCTCCTTCCCCACCTTGTACCTTTGTCACACCCAATCACTGGATACCCCTCAGGGCTGTGATCCAGTTGCTCTGTATGCAAGTGTGGCAGGGCTTTGTGTCTGCCAGAGTCAAAGTAGAGTCAATGCCACCTCCACTTGGTTACTGCTCTTTGTCCCCAGCCGGCAAAGGGAGCTGAAGCCTGTCTGTCTTGGGCACTCAATGACAGTTGGAGAATGTTCCACCTGAAGACAATTTGGCCTGAGAAAATCCAGAGAGCACCAGAGATTCTCCCTCAACCACCAGTTAATTTGCCCAGTTCAAAAAATCCAAACCTATTGACCTGATTGGTGCCCACTCACTAGTTGGAAAGTTCACAAGGTCTCCAACAACTAGGTAGTGGGAATTTACTGGTAGCTCAAGTGTGGCTTACTCTGATGTTCTGAGGAGTCAGAAAGGCCTATTCAGTAGATGATTTGGAGCAAGGAGGCTAATGTCTCTTTCCCCTCCTTGCTTGCCCTTCACCACCGGACTCTGGTAACCCCAGTCTCTGGTAACCCACCACCAGTCTCTATTAACCCAGACTCTGTGGCCCAGTCCTGTCCAGTAAGCAAGTGTGTTAGGGTTTTATGCCTGCCAGAGTCCAAGTAAAGTCAATGCCTCCTCCACTCGGTGACCACTCTTTGACGTCAGCCAGCAGAGGGACCTGAAGCCTATCTGCCTCAGGCACTCAATGGCAGCTGGAGAATATTCTACTTGGGCTCAATCTAAACCTGGAATTTGTTTTCTTGAAGTCGTGGCTTGCCTCGGTGGAGAAGACGTGCATTTATCAATCTCTTCTCTCAGCTTGGCTCTCCTCCTTCAGCTTCATTGGGTTCTTTCTGGCAGTTGTCTCTCCCCCTGAGCTGAAGTTTATGTTGAAAACTAGCTCCAGTCATCCCTCATCCCCTGTTCCTCCATTTTCTTATTGAATGTGAAAATTGGAGTTAGGGAAAATAGCCAACCTGAGGATTTAGCAAAGTACAGAACACATTGAAACCAAGAGAACAAATAAACAGACAAAAATGCTACCAGACACTCATGTACACAGATGCACAGACAATCATAAACAAGTAAACAAACAGGCAAAAAAGAAAATAAAACAAAAGACAAACCAACCAACCAACAAACCAAAATAACAACAAAAAACAACCACAAAAATGGTAATCATAAAATGATAAAAAAAAGAGCAAAACAAACAAACAAAAACAAGTCTATTAGTCAGATGTAAGCACTCTCTACAACCATAAGAAGAGGAGAGGAAGAGAGAAGAAAAAAGGAAGAATAGTATTAACAGTAAAAAAACAAAACAAAAACAAAACAAAAAGACTTAACAGTAATGCCTACAAAAAAAGGATTCAGGAAAAAGAAAAAAAAATGGCACCACCAAGAAAAATATTATTCTTTGGAATATATACAAACAAACCACTTTATAAATGAGGTGAGGTTCAGCTTTAGTGTGAATATATTTATGTTGCAATATACTTTCTAAACAGCAGGTGGCGCTGTAAGTGGTTCTCAGGCTAAGACCAAAAAAAGGGAAAGAAAAAAAAAAAGAAAAAGAAAAGAAAGAAATCTTTGCTGGCAGGTTGCACAAATTCTCCCTACGACCGTAAAGTGTGGGGTGTCTTGAACCAGTTTCAGATGCCAGATGACTGGCTACAGGTGAGATTGAGCTCTCCATGCTCCTGGAAGAGGTGTTATGGAGACACCATTTTTGAAGTTTTACTGTATCCAGTTCCTGGACGGCTGCCCAGCCTTGTCCGTCCTTTTCCAGGTGGCACTCTTATCTGTCCTCCAAACTCGGCACAGGAGTCCATGCTTCACCAGTTTTTCCACTCAACTCCTAGTTTTCCCTCAAACTGGAAATCGTTATGTTCTGTGGGAAAAGGGCTGGTTGCTTTCTGCGCCAGCCGCTTTTGGTCCATTTCTGAGGGGGGGTGGGGATGGTTACCTCTAATTCCTGAGGCCGCGCCCAAAAGACTTTTCAGAGTCTGTAGCAATCAACCCCTGTCACTTGCTGCTTTAGTGCAGCACCACAAAGACTTCTAAAATTATAAAACGTATCGGTTCCTAAGTGAAATCCTTTCCCCTCAAGTTTCTGTCTCATTGCCTGGACCCCTGACACTCCAAACTGAGTCCAAATGGCTCCCTTTTCTGGTTGCCAAATTCTGCTCAGGAGTCCACGCCTCACCACACTCTCTGTGGAACACGCACACTCTCAACAAATTGGGTTTGTGCAGGAGGCTTTGCATAAATCCGGTTGCCAGACTATGAGCTCAGTGAGACAGACAAGTCAGCAAGCAACTTTATTATTCACAGATGGGTGTCAAGATCCAACAGAGGCCTAGAATCCATGGTAGGCTGGTCCCCCAAGTCTTAGGAAGCTGTTCTTGGTGGACAGAGTCTTGTCTGTTTGTGCTTCATGCTCTACATTGCAGCACAGCTGAGAGGCCCCCAAAGCATTCTGCTCTGGGTTTTATGCCCTGGTGTCCATTTCAGTTTCTCAACACCCAGACATCTTCCCTGGGTGTCTGGTCTCTATACTACCTTCTGTTCATCCTTGCTCTCACTTCTGTGATGATTATTTCTTTGCTTTTCCTTAGAGTTTTGCCACCTAAATTTGCATCTGTAAATAATATAGATGAGTTTCACCTGTTTTGGTACTTTATATTATATAAATAGAATCATACTGTATTTATTTTTGTCTCACTTCTTTTGTTCAACCTGTTTGAGAGATTTGTATGTTCTTACAGGTTGTAGTTTATGCATTTTCAGTATGTAATAGTATTCCATTGTGTGGATGTACCACAATTTTATTTCTTCATTCTACTGTTAATGGAAATGGTTTGTGTCCAGCTTTTAACTATTGTGGACACTGTTACAATGAACATTTTTTAAAATTCTGAAACATATATTTGGGTTTCTTAGAGTATATACCTAGGAGTGGAGCTTCAGTGTTGTAGAATATATATATACATATATGCAATATATTTCATACAATAATGAGAAACATTTTCCAAAGCAATTGTACCAATTTAAATCCTTACTAGCCTTGTAAAAGAGTTCCTATTGCCTCACATTCTTGCCTTCACCTAACATTGCTGTATCTAAAATTTTTGCTATTCTGGTGAGTGGGTAATGGTATTTTATATTTTCACTTGTATTGTCCTGATTACTAAGGCACTGATTATCTACACAAGCAATAATGTTGAGAATCTTTTTATATATTTATGGTCATTTGGACTTCCTCTTTTGCCCATTCAGGTCTCTTGCCCATTTTTACCTAGGTTGTTTGCTTGTAGGAGTTGTTTATGCATTCTGGATACTAGTTCTTTGGTACTGATAGTTTTTGCAAATATTTTCTCCCTCTCTGAGGCTTGCTTCTCACTTTAATTCAAACAAATTACAATGAACATCTTTATTTATGCCTCACTGTGCTCCTACATGGGAATTTCCATGGGGAGATGCCAGGAAACAGACTTGTTTGGTCATGTGCATTTAAAAAAATCATTAAGTATTAAGAACTTATTTTTCCCTCAGAAATGTGTAAGTGCACACTTTTCTTCATACCTGTGCTTACACTTACTATATTTGAACTTCTTAAGTTTTTACCAGTCCAGTAAGTGAAAAACATCTCAAGGTTATCTTAATTTTGTATTCCCTGATTAATTGTCCATTTAAAATCATTCTTGTGTGTTTTCTTTATCAAGTTATTTGACAGTAAGAAATAGAGTTGGGCTCTACCTTCTTCATGGAATAGAACTGATGCGACCTGTGGTCCCCTCGGCAATTTGGGCAACCTCACCATATTGCTGACTCAATGAATTTGTTGCAAAACTTTCTGTTGCAAGCAATTTTATTGGTTCCAATGCTGGAAAAATCTCGGGGCAAATCTGGTTAGGTATTGCTTGATACAGCACCAAACTATGTCCCTAGAACCTATTTATTGTTTCCATTTCATAGTCCTTGGTGATGTTATCTTTCCCAGGCTCCTCATCCAGAATCTGGGGATCTAGCCTGAGTCCTTTTCTCAGGATTTCTAGTAAAAGTCTCTTCTGCCTCATCGGTATTCAGTAAGCCGCATGCCCTTCACTGAACCAATCACTGCAGCAACCAAGGTGATGAGACATGCTGATTGGTTGAGCCCCAGGTTATGTGTTCTATCTGGAGCTGGGAGTGGAATCTCACCTTAAGTACATTTAAGAGTCCAGGAGAGGAGTGGTTACTGGGGTTAGGTAGGAAATAACTTGTTCACACTGGGAATTCACCCTGCATTAACGGTGTTGTCTATTAAAACGCCAGGTGTTCTCACAGGTCCCTAAGGACCGCCCTCTACTGCACAGTTCCCAATGCCCTTGCAAACCTACACCTGTTGTGTCTGTGCTGCCTGCAGGCTGCAAGCGCCGCCTACTGGAAGTGTCCATTTACTGACTCTCACCTGGCTCAGGCCCTGGACTTGGCAGTGGCCTTGATTCAGGTCCTCCCATCGCACAGCTTCCACTTGGAACTCCATGGGTCCAAGTTGACACTTCCAGGCACTCTCTAGTCCTTTCTAAGAGGGATATTTCTAGAACACACACCTGGTCATGCCACACCTCCTTCAGAGACTGATCTTGTCTTCAGGGAGAAGCTGGGGCTCCCAGCTTAGCTCACAGACACTGGCGGGGAGGGTGGTAGGGAGCTGGCTTCTTGTTATAGGTTAATTGTGGAGTCCTAGAACCCATCCCTAGGGATTCCACAGAGGCCTAACACTCCTCCGACCTCGCAGTGTCCTTCCTGATGCATTGGCAACCTTCCCCACACTGCTCCTGTCACACAGTTTTTCTTTTGCCCCATACTCCTTGCCATTGCCATGTCTCTGTGCATTGTGGGTGGGGGACAGCAGAGCAGAGAGTGAGATGTAGGGGCAGGGTGTGGCACCAACTGTGCCTCTTGCTCCCATGCAAAAAGCCACAAAAACAGGGAATTCGCTGGCTCCTGTCCCCTTTTTATCCCTCAAGTGCCTCCTGTGTGTCCTCTTCAGTGCCTTCAGATGGCTTTTATTTCAAAGAGTTTATAATCATTAACTGTGAGAGCACTGGTCTGATAGGAGTGACACCTCTAGTACCAGAAAGTTTTCTAGGTGAATTTTAAGTGGTTATTTTTCTTGTCATGTTAAAGTACCCTGTGAGGTTTTCTTTGACCTCACATGAAATCTGTAGCTTATTTGGGAGCAAATCAGGATGTGAGGACCGAGATTCTAACCTCATGTGTGCCCCTTCCTTTATCCTAGTGTGGACAGATGTGTCTAACTGACTCAGAGCAAGCACTGTGGCCCTGATAAGTGCTTAGGTTTGATGTGGCTTCTTACTGGGCAGATGACCCCCCTGGTGCAGTTGGCAGATGTTCACAGGGAGGAGAGCTAGACAGGTCCCCTGTCTGTTGTCCCCCAGGTACCTGGTGCACCTGCAGCTGGGTGAGCAGGGGAGGCTACTGAGTGCTCAGCAGGAGGGTCCCTCTCTGGAAACTCAGTGCTTCCTCTGGAGCTGAGGTGGCTACTGCCCTTGCTCCCACCCCCACAGCTGCTGGTGCAGCCATAGCCATCTGCAAGTTCTGCTCTCCCAGCCCCTGCTCCCTCCTCTCTCCTTCTATCACTCTGAGTGTAGGGTGTGAGGGGCCACAGTCCCACCAGACTTTCCCTCTTGTGTGGTCTACGCAGAAATGAACGGGTGATGGGTAGAATAATCTCACTGGGGCGTAGGATGGAAACTGTGCCTTGGGAACATCATACAGTCATGTGGCTGAGACAGCAGAAAGGAAAAAAATGGGAGCAGAGAAAGTACAGTGAGAGGAATTGAGGGAACCAGGGCTCTGAACTGCTACCCTGCAGGAAAGAGTTCACCCCAGAAGCTCCCTGCACTGTGGCAGCTGGGGCTCCCCAGCAGAGTCTGGGCATGTGCTCATCTGCCTGGAAGTGGAATCTGTTACTGAGGAGGGTCTCTAGAGGGGCAACATCTTCTATGGGGGAGCC
>NW_003852408.1:66580-68267 GCF_000181295.1 Otolemur garnettii | reverse complement strand
GGGGGGGGTTGCTCTACTCTGGTTATTCCTACTACCAGAGTTTTTCTGCTGGCTCTGCCCCATGCTGGATTTACTCCACTTGACTAGGTGAGCTGGTAGGAGGAAGTTGGATTGGGGGCTGTGGAAGTAATATTTTACTGGCCTTTTTGAGCAAAGGCTGGGACTAGTGTCTGTATCTTTTCCCCTAGAACTTTGCCAAGGATGTGTATAATGCTATAGTCTGAGAGCCTGGAGGCCTGCTTGTGTCTATCTTGTTTACAGCTGGTATCTGTTCTACCTTAGAAAATCAATTACTCTGGGTTAAGATCTCGGCTGTGGAGAAATAAGAGTGATTAAGTCACCCCTCCCCTCACTGGTGATGGTTGCGAAAGGAAAACCACACCTTCCCTCAACCACACCCCCAGAGTATCACTTTAGATAGTTCTCAGGTGATTGGCCCAGTTCAAATGATCTAAGACAAGTGTCCCAGTGAACACGAGTCTCAGGTAGGGGAGTTTAAGAGGTCTCTGGCAACTGTACCATAGGGATCTTCTGGCAGCTCAGGTATGAGCTTCTCTGGTGTTCTGTGGGGTCAGAAGGACCTGCCCAGCAAATAAAATATTCTGGGGAGGTTGATGCCTCCTACCCTACCTTATACCTTCATCACACCCAGTCACTGGAGACCCCACAGGGCTGTGACCCAGTTGCCCAATAAGCGAATGTGGCAGGGCTTTGTGTCTGCCAAAATCAAAGTAGAGCCAATGCCAGCTCTACTCAGTTACTGCTTTTCAACCCCCACCAGCAAAGGGAACTGAGGCTTGACTGTCTTAGGCACTCAGTGATAACTGGAGAATGTTCCACCTGAAGACAATTTAGGCCTGAGAAAATCCAGAGAGCATCAGAGATTCTCCCTCGACCACCAGTTGATTTGCCCAAATCAAGAGATCCAAACCTATTGACCCAGTCAGTACCCACTCCCTGATTGGAAAGATCACAAGGTCTCTAGCAACTAAATAATAGGAGTCTACTGGTGGTATAAGTGTGGCTCACTCTGATGCTCTGAGGAGTCAGAAAGGCCTGTTCAGTAGACGATTTGGAATAAGGAGGCTGATGTCTCTTTCCCTTTCTTACTCACCCTTTGCCACTGGACTCTGGTAACCTCAGTCTCAGTTAACCCCACTACCAATTTCTGTTGACCCAGACTCTGTAACCCAGTCCTGTCCAATAGGCTAGTGAGTCAGGGTTTTGTGCCTACCAGAGTCCAGGTAAAGTTAATGAGTTTGTCAGGGTTTTGTGCCTGACAGAGTCCCAGTAATGTCAATGCCTTCTCCACTCAGTGACCACTCTTTGTGGCCAGCCAGCAGAGGTAGTTGAAGCCTATCTGCCTCAGGCACTCAATGGGAGCTGTAGAATATTCCGCTTCAGTTTAATCTAAGCCTGGAATTTGTTTTCTTGAAGTCGTGGTTTGCCTCAGTGTGGAGGACGTGAGTTTATCTATCTCTTCTCTCAGTTCAGCTCCCCACTTTCGGCTTCGTTGGGTTCTTCTGGTAGTTGGCTCTCTCCTTGAACTGAAGTTTATGTTGAAAGCTAGCTCCAGTCAACTCTCATCCGCTATTCCTCCAAATTCTTATTGAATGTGAAAATTTTAGTTATGGAATATAGCCAACCCAGGGATTTAGCAAAGTACAAAATACATTGAAACCGGGCA
>NW_003852408.1:63483-66560 GCF_000181295.1 Otolemur garnettii | reverse complement strand
AGGGCCAGCAGAGAAGGAGTTATCAGTAACCTTGCCAAGAACAAGTAGAAGTGCCTTGGGGAGCCGAGATGGCCTCTGATTGATCCCTCTGATTTCATAGGATCCCACCCTCCAAGGGGCCCTCATTTGGTTTCTTCATCTTGAAATGTGAAAAAAGGGCCCATAAATTATGTGGCCCTGCTGTTCTGAGAGAATCTGTCTTTATCAAGAGTTGAGAGTGGAGATGACCTTGGGGAAAGGCCTGAGTAAGCTCAGGATGTAATAAAGGCCTGGATTAGTGTGCACCTGTGTCCCTACACAGAGTATCAGAGGGTTGAAGCTTCCATTACTCAGAGGAGAAATACAGATGAGACCAGATTTGGGGCCAGGCTCCAGATACCTCTTGTTTGGTGGGGAGCAGACTAGGGGATCAGCAGGCTCTCTGCTCTCACAGTGTTCATTGCTCAGGCCTGTCCTGCCCAAGTGTGCCTCAGGTAACAGTGATTCATATTCCAAGGGGAATGCAGGATTCTCAACAGACCATGGAATGGTATCTCATCATCACAAGTTGTGGTCAGTGTCCCTCAGTCTCTTCCCATATTTGACGACCACTTTGAATAGTGTCCTCCCTGGTTGCTATAAGAGATATCCTGGGATGGAAAAGGGACAAACGTTACCTAGTCCTGTAGTGACGCTGACTGAGGAGTGTTCTGTGTTGTCCTGGCTGAGCTCTGTACACTGAAGCATGTGGGGATGAGTTTTAAGGGTTACCACATGGGTCACATCCAGCAGAGAGGTTATGGTTGGGGACCAGGCCATTGGTGACTTTTCAGAGCACAGTCACAGGCAGGTGGAAGGTGGGTGATTAGAGAAGTAAGAGGTGGTGACATGAAATGTGTGTCCAGAGCTTTCTTTAGGGAATTGGATGAGAAATGAGAGAGTGAATTGGAATGTTCCCGAGAGAGCAGCAGGGTCACTGAGTTTTTAAAAGATGGAAGTGTTGGATCTGGGCCAGTAGTGAAAGATTTACCCTGCAATGATTAACATTAGCGGGGGACTCTGTCTGCCAATCACATGCCGTATTGCTACATCGCTCACTGATAAGAAAATAAGATGAAGACAATGAATATCAGAGGCACAGCCTGCAGTGGAGAGGTATTTGCTCTTGGCCACTGGGGAGATGGCCACAGGACTCCAGGGCCTTGGAATGGGGCTGCTGGGGCTGCTGCAGCTGCTGCTGCAGCTGCTGCTGCTGCTGAGCACTGGGCCCTGGGCCGAGGCCGGGAAGGTGCTGGTGCTGCCCATGGACAGCAGCCACTGGCTCAGCATGTGGCAGGCTGTACAGGAACTCCATGCCCAGGGCCACCAGGCTGTGGTCCTCACAGCAGAGGTGAATATTCACATCAAAGGGGAGGACTTTTTCACCCAGAAAATGTAGGCTGTTCCTTATACCCAGGAGGAAAATCATCGATCAAATCATTGTGGACTACGTTCAAATTATATTTGAAAGACAACATTTTCTGAAGACATTTTTTCAAAGCATGGTGGTATTGAAAGATTGGTTTGTCATGTGTTATAGGTCTTGTAGCATGCTAATGTATGACAAGACCCTGCTGGGACACCTGAATGCCACATCCTTTGATGTGGTTTTAGAGGATCCAGCTTTCCCTTGCTGGTCAGTGCTGGCCAAGTCCCTGTCCATTCCCACTGTGTACTTTGTACACAGCCTTCCCTGTGAGTTGGACTTTGAAGGCATACAATGTCCAGACCCCTCCTCATATATTCCTCAGGTACTATCAAGGAATTCAGACCACATGCCATTCCTGTAAAGGGTCAAGAACACACTCTACCCTCTGGCCCTGAGGTACGTTTGCCATGTTTATTATTCTCCTTATCCTAGTCTGGCTTCTGAGCTTTTTCAGATACAGGTGTGTCATTGGTGGGTATCGTTAGCCATGGGTCCGTGTGGCTGTTCAGAGGGGACTTTGTGATGGACTACCCCAGGCCGATCATGCCCTACATGGTCTTCCTTGGGGGCATCAACTGTGCCAGCAGGAAGCTGCTATCTCAGATCTGTATTGGCACCTTTATTCAACCAGTGCTCTGGTCAGAGCACATTATAAAATGTTATTTATTTGAAAACATTTTTAGCAACAGGGTATTGCTCTGTCACCCAGGCTGGAGGGTAATGGAACCATCAGATGTCACGGGAGCATTGAATTCCTGGGGTCAGAGGTTCCACCCCTTCCACCTCCTGAGTAGCTGGGACTGCAAGCTTGCCAGCATTCTAGCTAATTTCTAAACTTTTTTGTAGAGATAGGGTCTGATAGTATTGCCCAGGCTGGTCTCAAACCTTGATCTCCAGTTATTCTCTTGCTTTGGCCTCCCATAGGGGTAGGATTTCTGTCATCAGTCCTCACCACACACACACGCACAAACAATGTGTATACATTTCAAGAATGGTAAAAGAAAAAAAGTGTGTTCAAATTGTGACACTCAATATGTACTGATAACAGAAGACGAATGCAAGTCACATTTGAGCAGCTCCTGTCATTGTAGAAGCCACGTATGACTTACAACTATAATACAGTATTTCCTTTCTGAAAATTTGTGTTTGGTTGGCAATCATTGTGTATATATGTATACACACACACACACACACACACGCATAACTTCAGTACAAGTGCTTATTTTCCTACTTGTTTAACAGATTTCACTTCTTGTCCTCATGGCCTCTCATGAGACAAATTGTTAAGCAGTCTACAGTAGTGTAGTTAGGTTTGCAGCAGTCACTGAGACGGAGGGAATGGCAATTGGACTGTCACATGGTGGTGTGCCTCCCCTCAGACTATGCATTGTGAAGCCACCATCGTCATTGTTGAGGCCTTTCCTTCAGCTGTGCAGAAGCACAGAAATCACATTGTCATCTGTTACATCAGGGGATTTTGGCTTACAGATTGTTAGTAGAAGGACACAGGAACTAGCAGACTGCAACTGTCGACGTGAGAATTTCTAGTGGCCCCATCCTGGAAGGGACAGACAAGTGGTCACAGGACCCTAAGCACTGAAAGGAACCAGAAGTTTGGGTGATTTCAGAG
>NW_003852408.1:62119-63463 GCF_000181295.1 Otolemur garnettii | reverse complement strand
GCCATTTTGGGGGTTTTGCATTACATCTGGTTCCTGGCTGGCCGCCCACTCCTATCTGTCCTCCAAACTTGGGACACAAGTTCACACTTTTCCAGACTTTTGCTCAACTCCTAATTTCCCCTCGAACAGAAACCGATTGTGGTCCGAGGGAAAAGAGCTGGGTGCCCCTTGTGCATTCTGCTTTCAGTTTACTTCCGATGGGGAAGGGGCTGCCGCTGCCGCCACCGTGGCATGCTCAAAAGATTTTTCAGTGTTTGTAGGAAGGGAACCAATTCCCTGCACTCAACTCCTAATTTCCCCTCGAACAGAAAACCGTTGTGGTCCGAGGGGAAAGAGCTGGGGCGCCCCTTGCACATTCTTTGTTCAGTTTATTTCCGATGGGGGAGGGGACGTTCGAAAGATTTTTCAATGTTTGTAAGAAGGGAACCGATTCTCTGCACTCAACTCCTAATTTCCCCTCTAACAAATCCATGTGGTCCGAGGGAAAAGAGCTGGGGTGCCCCTTTTGCATTCTGCATTCAGTTTATTTCTGATGGGGAGGGGCTGCTGCTGCCACCACCACTGCAGCAGAGCATTCAAAAGATTTTTCAGTGTTTGTAGGAGGGGAACCAATTCACCCTGCGGGTTGCCACATCAGTGCAGCTCCACACAGACTTCCAAAGTTACAGGATGGATCGGTTCCTAAGCGGAATCCCTTCCCCTCAAGTTTCTGTCCGAAGGCCTGGATCCCTGACACCCCAAACCAGGTTCAAATGTCTCCCGTTTCTGGCTGCTAAATTCTGCTTGGGAATCCACGCCTCACCACACTCTCCGCAAGACAGACAAACTCCCACGAATTGGGCACAGGAACCTTTCATGGGGGAGGGATTGGTTTCTGTCTCTCAGGAAGCAAGCTGCGGACCTGGCGCCGCAGGACACAAACCGCAGACCTGGCACCGCAGGTTGCAGGTGGCGCCGTTTCAGCTGCTGCCCTGAGTTTTTTCTGGCTGACACCATAGTTCTGGGCTACACTTCCAATCCAGCAATTCACCTCTTTGCTACTCACCCTGCACTGCTTATCCGCGCAAGGACTCCACGTGGAAGAGATCCAATAAGCCACTCTCACCTGAAACCACCAGGAGAGTTGACTCAGGGATGCATCTCCTCTGCCATCTTGCTCCGCCTCCGATTTTTTGAATTTCTAAGGGGTCTGTTGTTATTTCATCTTTACCATTTCTGATTGATGAAATTAGAGATTTTACTCTATTATTCTTGGTTAGGCTGGCCAAAGGTTTATCTATTTTATTGACCTTTTCAAAAAACCAACTTTTGGATTTATTGATCTGTTCTATAATCCTTTTATTT
>NW_003852408.1:48595-62099 GCF_000181295.1 Otolemur garnettii | reverse complement strand
GAATTTCTAGTGGCCCCATCCTGGAAGGGACAGACAAGTGGTCACAGGACCCTAAGCACTGAAAGGAACCAGAAGTTTGGGTGATTTCAGAGGAAATGAACGAGGAAGCTGAGGTCTCTGTGATCAGAGGATGGAGTACCTGAGTCCAGCTCTTCAGAGCAGAGTACTGACAAGAGGTGACAGACCAGGAGTTGGCACCTGGTCTGTGATGTGGGGAACATACCAGAGCGGGGAAGGCATCAGAAGACTGCGTGTCACATGGGGCTTCTACTTGGGACACTGAAATCCAGGGATGTGGGAGGGTCTAGAGAGGAGCTAAAACTGTGCAGTTCTCACCCCGTGGATGTGGGGCAGTGATGGACAGATATGAGCCTCCAAAGGGCCCATTTTATTAGGAAAACTCTCACCCTATTAGGAAGGGTGAGAAACACACCATATCCCACCCCAAGTTCCCACAGTGTCATCTCCTCCTTTAGCAGGGATTTCAGAGGCATCTTACACTTATCCTGAATACTTGGGTTTAATTGAAATTGGAGTCTCGGGAACTGGGTTTTATTCTTTGAAGCCATTGTATGAGCCGCCTATTTTGTGAGAGGATTCAGCCCATTTATGTCAGGTTCACTTTGTTTATATTAAGTTTCACAACTTTTGAGCTTTCATAGTTTTGGTATTCTTGTTTCTGTATTTTCTATGTATTATTGCAATGGACTCTAAGTTTCATTTTTCTTTTGATCAAACCACAACATATTTGTTCCATTTGGCTTCGTTTTCCTCTTATGCAATGTCTTTATTCAATTGTAAATATATGCCCTGTATGTATGTCTCCTTGTGTGCTCCCCCTGACCTCCTTGGAGCCTGGCTAGAGCACAGGAGGTCAGAGTGGTGAAGAAAGACTGACACTCAGCTACTGTCAGGACAATCGCTGAAGAGGCTTCAGAGAGGCAGATACTCTGACCAACATAAGGACGTGCAGAGAGAATGCTGCCCCGACCCAAGGTCCCAGGAGGCTTTTTGTTGTGTTTCAACAATCATTCACAATAATAGCATTGGCTGACTTATTGTGATTATTTAGGATCAAGGAAACTATGTCCCCACACGTGATGTCTGGGTGGTCTTGCATAAGACCCAAGCAGAATAATGTATAGGGAGGTGGACAAAGTGTCTGGTTTAGAATTAACTTCTAGAAGGGAATATGTGTTGTAAGAGGCAGAAGATATTACCTTTTAATGGATATTGGTAATCTTTCCCTTCTAGCCCAAGTGGCTGCTTCCTAATCTAACCTTTTACCTTGTTCAAAACCAGGTCGGAATTCTATTCCTGTGGCTGTATTCAGCTTTCAAATAGTGAGCCAGGCTCTTGCGGTTTGAACTCCTCAGTAATGCTTTACTGCTTTTTTTTTTCCTTTATGATTTTTCTAGCCTGTCCTCACATTTCCCCCTTTTCTGTTTTATTAATGAACATCATTATCCACATAGTAAATGGGTATAGTGTTTTTATTTGGGGCAGATGGTACATTCTCAGTAGTGGGTGGTATTCCTGTCTTTCCATAGCATCTCTAGATTGGTTTGTAAGACATTTTACATTTCTCCAGGTAATATCTAGAGCTTGATAGGTAGCTGTCAGCACTCCGGAATTATGGACTGGAGCCCTACATTGATATCAACTGACAGGTATCTCCCAGGTCATCATGACGTGTGTGGCAGAGTTCAAGGTGATGTAGTGTATCTCCAGGATTGGATTTCCTGTGGGATGGTCAGTTCTTCTATATCAGAAGCCAATATGTGATAATGTTTCACAAGCTGGCTAGAATCCAGAAAGGGCCTGTAGGAGATAGAACAGTAGCATAGCCCTTTCCTCATGATAACAATTTCAGCAGTGCTGGCCATTGTGGGACCCTGAAGGTGTTTCTTATAATACTAATGTGTTGGTGTCTTTATCTAGGAGAGTGAAATGTCTTTCAGTGGCAATTACTGTGTCCTTGGAGCAATTTAAAGAGTTAAGTGTAAAAAGAGCTTTGTGTAGTTGTTCTTGGGACTGGTCTATCCTCTATACTTCCATGCTGTTTTTTATTTATTTATTTTTTTGTTTTTACTAACTGGTATTTAAGAAGTCCCTGAGGTCTTTCAACAGTAGCTTGGCCTGTTGGGTTGTGAGGATCATCTGCAGTGTGTTTGATTTGCCATTGTTGAAGTGGCTGTAGCTGACAACAAATGTTTTTATACATGTTTGGTAGTTCTTCCAACCTACCAACTGGCATGAATCAGACCGAGTAAGTGTCAATAGAAACAAGAATATATTTAAATTTACCAAAAGAAGGGAATTGCCATCCATTTGCCAAAGGGTGTTTGACAAATGTCAACCTGGGGGATTTATTTCTTTGGGGAGAGGCAAAGCTGTCTGTTGACATTCTGGGCAGGCTCGGATAATATCTTGAGCATGAGACAAAGTGATTGCAAAGGTTTTAGTCAATGCTAGTATCCCTGATGGAAAAACTGATGAGACTGTATTGCTGAAGGTATAGTAGCATTGAAATATACTAATGAATCAGCATATATGTTCCCTTGGGTAAGGGACTCATGGAGGTTAGAACGGGAACAAATACAGGGCATGAATAGAACATGTTTCCATTTTAGTAAATAGGTTTGAAGGGAAGAAAATAAATTATGCTAAATTTCATCAGATGATTGGTACATGAGGGCATCACCAATGGTTTGGGTTTTATGTACCACATAGGCTGAATCTGCCACCATATTAAGTGGCTGGCAAGGGAACAATTGCAAAGCTAAAATTGCTACAGTGAGAGCCGCACACTGAGTGGTTGAATGACGGCTAGTAATAGAGTGTTCTCGAGTTTCGTGTTGTTGCCAACCAGCTTTTTACTATTTTTTCTTGACCAACCAGTAAACACAATGAGGTCAAGTGAAGTATAGGTGGAGAAGAAATTGGGTATATGTGGAGAGGAAATTGTGTTAAATAAGTCAGAGGAAGCATCAAGAGTCCATATGTATCTTCCAGAGGGGGGCTTGTAAGTTGTAATTATCCAGTAAAATCAGAAAGAGCAATTTGTAATAATTCACTATGACTCCAAGTTGCCATAAAACTACCTTTATCAATCCTAGGGTGTATAATGTAAAATATACCCACTATATTGCTGAGGATTTTGAGTCTGGATTTTTTTCTGGAGTAATTGGAAGGCCCTCATAGACTACAGACTCAAAGAAGAAGTTTAATAATTGAGAAGGGATGTCTTTGTGTTTGGGGGCTATTAAACTATCACCCATATAATGATATATTAAAGCTAAAGTGAATTTTATATGGGTCAGCTTTAAAGCTCTTACTACCATGTGCTGTTGGCAAATGGTAGGGCTATTAATGATTCCTTGGGGCAAAACTTTTCATTGGTAATGCTCCCTTGGGGCTCCACAATTAAAAGTAGGAACAGAATAGGTAAATTTTTCTCTATCATATGGTGTCAAGGGATATTGAGAAACAGTCTTTCAAATGGATGATTATGAAACTATATTCTTGAGGAATTAAAGGACGGTTAGGGAACCCTGGCTGTGTAACTCCAATTGGAATAATGTGAGCATTAACCAATCTAAGCCCATGAATTCACACCAGTTTCCAGATTTTTTAGGAATGCCACAAAGAGGTGTTCCAAGCACATATAGAATGTTCTGTACGCTTGCCTTTCAGTTGTTCTTGCACTAATTGTTGGGTGTTTTTAAGTAACCCCCCTTTAGTGGCCACTGATCTGTCCAAACCAGGGGAGCCTGAGCAGTTCAGTTTCAACGGCCACTGATGAAAGTCTGCCCTTTCAAGGTTAGGTGTTTTTCTTGAAGACAGTAGATATTGGGCCTGTGCTTTTAGATCCAGTCAGCCAGCCTGTGCCTGTTTAGAGGGGAATTCAAGACATTCACATTTATTGTGTGAATCAATAGGTATGGTAGAGTTTTGGTCATTTCAGTTTTCAGAGGTCTAGAGCTTATTTTCTTTCCTTGTGCCATTGTGGAAGGTAGGGACAAGGACATTATGAAGAATGGGTCAATATACTTCCTGTAGAGCTGGTCTAATTATAGCAAATTTCCTCAACATTTGCATGTCAGTAAAATATTTGATTTCTCCATTGCAAATGAAACTCAGTTTAGCAGGAAACAGAATGATAGGCTGACAATTCGTATGTCTAAGAAGGTTAAATTTTCCATCCTCTTCTGGCTTGAAAAGTTTCAGCTAAAAGATCTGTGGTAATCCTGATGTTTTTCCCTTTGTAGGTAAGACTTTTCTTATGGCTGGCTACTTGCAGGATTTTCTCCTTCATACTGGCTTTGACAAATTTAATTACAATTTGTCAAGAAGATGCTTTATTTAGAGTGAGTCATGCTGGAGTTCTGAAACTATCTACAATCTGAATTCCTGTATCTCTCTCAATGCTTGGGCAACCAGAAAGGGGAAGGTTCGGCTCTGGGACTGCCTGACTGCATCAGGCAGGTTGGGGACTGGACACAGAGGTGGAAATTCCCAGGTTTAGGAGAACCGGGACCTTGCAGCACCCTTCCATGGGGTGAGGTGAGAGGTCCTTGGCTCCCTGCATGCTGGTGGAAACCCGCAGTAGACCTCCTTGTTGGGCAGGGGTCTCCCATCCTCTTGTCAAGGAGGCATCTTTAGACTAATCTCTCCATACCTGATCACTGTTATCTTTCTTACTCTTTTGCAGCGTCCAAGTTTTTCACAGTGGGGATGATACGCATCTTCAATTCTTCTTCTTCTGCTCAACTCCCCGCTTTCGACTTCTCTAAGTTCACTTCTCACTTTTCTCCTTCTGGACAGGAGCTTCTGTTGAAAGCTGACTGTAGTCCACCACTTTGGCCCCCCCTGTAGTTGATAGGTTTTGCACTGGGTATAGAAGGGTGGAAACTGAACCTGAGGAAAATCAGAGTTATGTGACTCAGACAGAAGGAAACACAAAAGAGAGCAGAGAAAGGGATGTGAGAGGAAGTGAGAAAACAAGGACTCTGGACCACAAGCCAGCAAGAAAGGCTTAAACCCAGTGGCTGTCTGCACTGTGGTGTCTGGGGTCCTGCTACAAGTCTCTGGGCATGTACTTATCTGTCCAGCAGTGGAATCTGTTATGGAGGAGAGTGTCTAGAGGAGTAACATCCTGCATGGGAGAGCTGGCCAGGTGTGAAAACCCAGAGAGCATGAGATAGAAAGCTGGACATCTTGGTGACACTTGCCTTACCAAATATGTCTAGTAGTGACTTTGTGCAGCTGGGCCAGTCTCTGAGTGATGCCTCTGAGAGCACTTTCCTCCATCCAAAGGACCCTCATTTGCTTTTTTTATCTTGAAATTTAAACAAAGCCCCCCCCCAATTATGTAGCCCTACTCTTCAGGGGGAATATATCCCAAGTCCCTGCACAGAGTAGCTTTGAGCCCTCCAGAGAGGAGAAATCCAGACAAGGCCAGATTTGAGGCCAGGCTTCAGCTCCCCGTTATCTGGTGGGGAGAAGACTAGGGGAGCATAATGCTGTCTGAAACCACTGAGTTCATTGCTTAGGGCTATCTTGCCCATGTTTGCCTCAGATAACAGCAATTTGTATTTCATGGGAAATGCAGAATTCTCAACAGACCCTTCAGTGGAATCTTATCATCACAAGTTGTGATCAGTGTCCCTTTAGCTCTTCCCATGTTTGACAACCACTTTAAATAGAGTCCTCTCTGGTCACTACAAGAGATATCCTGGTTTGGAAAAGGGACAAACTTTACCCAGTCATGTATAGACTTACTGGCTAATGTTCTGTGTTTTCCTGGATGAGCTCTTTACATGGAGGCATGTGGGAACGAGTTTTAAGAGTAACCACATGGGGTCAGACCCACAGAGAGATTATGGGTGGGGAGCAGGCCATTGGTGACTCTTCAGAGCCCAGTCACAGGCAGGTGGAAGGTGGGTGAAAAGAGAGGTAGGAGTTGGTGACATGAAATGTGTGTCCACAGCTGTCTTTGGGGAATTGGATGAGAAACAAGAGTGTGAACTGGAATGTTCCCCAGAAAGAGCAGCAGGGTCAGCTGAGTTTTTGCAAGATGGGAGTGATTGGATCAGAGCTGGTAGCGAAAGGCAAGTATAGATTTATACTACAATGATTAACTTAAGGTGGGGGCTCTGTCTTTGAATTATATGCCATATTGCTACATTGCTCACTGATAAGATAATGAGATAAAGACAAGGAATATAAAGGGAGAGCATGCAGTGGGGAGGTATTTGCTCTTGAATGCTGGCGAGATGGTCCCAGTACTCCAGGATCTTGGAATGAGGCTGCTGGGGCTGCTGCTGTTGCTGAGCGTTGGGCCCTGGGCGGAGGCTGGGAAGGTGCTTGTGGTGCCCATGGATGGTAGCCACTGGCTCAGCATGCGGGAGGCCGTGCGGGAGCTCCATGCCCGGGGCCACCAGGCTGTGGTCCTCACGCCAGAGGTGAATATGCACATCAAAGGGGAGGACTTTTTCACTCTGAAAACCTACACTGTTCCCCACACTCAGGAAGAATTTGATCAAAACTTTGCCAACTACATTCAAATTGTGTTTGAAAGACAACATTTTCTGAAGATATTTTTTAAAAGTATGGCAGTTATGAAAGATTCAGCTGTCATTCTTTATAGGGGTTGTAGAGAGCTAATGTATAACAAGACTCTGATTGGGCACCTGAATGCCACATCCTTTGATGTGGTTTTGACGGATCCAGTTTATCCCTGTGGGGCAGTGCTGGCCAAGTACCTGTCCATTCCCACTGTGTTCTTTCTGCGGTACATTCCATGTGACTTGGACTTTGAGGGCACACAGTGTCCAAACCCTTCCTCATATATTCCTCGGTTGCTAACAAGGCATTCAGACCACATGACATTCCTGCAAAGGGTCAGGAACATGCTCTACCCTCTCGCCCTGAAGTACATTTGCCATGTTACCTTGTCTCCTTATGCAAGTCTGGCCTCTGAGTTTTTTCAGAGACAGGTGTCATTGGTGGATATCCTTAGCCATGGGTCCGTGTGGCTGTTCAGAGTGGACTTTGTGATGGACTACCCCAGGCCGATCATGCCTAACATGGTCTTCATCGGGGGCATCAACTGTGCCAGCAGGAAGCTGCTATCTCAGGTCTGTATTGGCGCCTTTATCCAACCAGTGCTCGAGGCAGAGGACTTTGTTTAAATGTATTTAGTTGAAAAGGTTTTTAGAAACAGGGTATTGCTCTGTCACCCAGGCTGCAGTATAGTGGAATCATCAGAGCTCACTACACCACTGAATTCCTGAGCTCCAAGGATCCATCCTCTCCACTTCCTGATGTACCACCATTCTGTCTAATTTGTAAAACTCTTTTGTAGTCATGAGGTCTGTCTGTGTTTCCCAGGCTGGTCTCACACACTGGCCTCCAGTTATTCTCCTGGGTTGGCCTCCCACAGAGCTAAGATTTCTGCCATCAATCATCACAATACACATACACAGTAAAATACATACATATTTTAAGAAAGGTAAAAAGTGTATTAAAAGTGTGAGACTCAAACAGGCACGGTTGCTCATGTCTGTAATCCTAGCACTCTGGGAGGCTGAGGTGGGGGGATTACTTGAGCTCACAGGTACGAGACCAATCTGAGCCAGAGTGAGACCTTGTCTCTAAAAATATCCAGGCATTGTGGTGGGCACTTGTAGTCACAGCTGCTTGGGAGGCTGAGGCATTGTGTGAGCCATCTTTCCTAGTGAGTAATCAGCCCATAAAGTCATGCTCACTTATTTTATATTCAATTCTATTACTTTAGATATTTTACAACTTTTGTATTCCTCTTCTTATATTTCTCTTGATTAATGTATTTTTACTGCAAAGGACTCTACATTTCATTTTTGTTTCTGACCAAATCATAAGATATTAGTTGTATTTGGTTTTCTTTTCACCTTATGCAATGTGGTTATCTAATTGTAAAATATACACTCTATGAATGTATTTGATTTGTGAAACATAAGTCTGACGTCATACAAAAGCAATCGTTCCTCTTTCCTTTGAGTGTTTCCATGGGAGTGTGGTCTATATTCTTCAGAGTTGACTGTCTTGGCTCCGATCTTCATTGCAAGTTAACTGCTCCAGACTACGCTCTAGTTCTTTGCAAGTAAGGTATTTCTGGTCACACACCTGCCCATGGCACACGTCCTTCAGAGACCCCTCCTGCCTTCAGGGAGAAGCTGAGGCTCCAGCTTAGCTCACAGGCCAGGGTGGCCTGGCTTCTTGTTACAGGTTAACTGTGGAGTCCTCAGTTAACCTGTAACCTCTGTAACCCATTCCACATGGACTGAACGTTCCCTGACCTCGCAGCCTTTTGCCTGCTGCACTGACAACCCTTCCACACTGCCACTGTCACACAGGTTTTCATTCTCCAAATGCTTCCTGCCATTTTCATGTCTGTGCAGGGTGGGTAGGGGACAGCAGAGAAGAGAGTGAGCTGTAGGGGTGTAGTGTAGCACCAATGGTGCCTCTTGCTCCCGTGTAAAAAGCCACAAACATGGGAATAGCAGACTGCTGTCCACTCTTCATCTCTCAAGTTCCTCCTGTGTCTGCTCCTCATCCTCCTGGGTCTGCTCCTCATCCTCCTGTGTCTGCTCTTCAGAGCTTTCCTGTGAGACCATCAGTGTGATAGGAGCAACACCTCTAGTACCTGGAGCCAGAAAGTCTTCAAGATGAATTTTAAGACGTTATTTTTCTTGTCATGTCAAAGAACCCAGTGAGATTTTCTTTGACCTCACATGAAATCTGTAGCTTATTGGAGACCAAACCAGGACATGAGAACTGAGATGCTAATCTCTGGTGTGTACCACTACCTCTATTCTAGTGTACATGGATGTGTCTAACTGGCCCAAGGTAAGCACTGTGGCTCTGCCAAATGTTTGATGTGGCTTCTTACAGGGCAGATGACATCCTGGTGCCGTTAGCAGATGTGCACATGCAGGAGAGCTAGATGTGTTCTTGTCTGCTGTCTCCCATGCACCTGTCACACCTGCAGCTGTGCGAACAGGGGAGGCTATTGAGTGCTCGGTGGGGGCAGAGGTCCCTCTCTGGAAACAGTGCTTCCCCTGGAGGAGAGGTGGCAGCAGCCCTTGCTCCCACCCCCACAGAAGCTGCTGTAGCCACAGCCAACTGCAAGTTCTGCCTTCCCAGCACCTGCTCCCTCCCCCACTCCTTCTTTCACTCTGAGTGAAGGGTATGAGGGGCCATGGTCCCACCAGACTCCTGCTCTTGTGTGGTCTGGGGAGAAGTGAACAGGTGATGGGTAGAATAATCTCACCTGGGCGTAGGATGGAAACTGAGCCTTGGGAACATCATACAGTTATGTGGCTGAGACAGCAGGAAGGAGAAAAAAGGGAGCAGAGAAATGCTGTGAGAGGAAGTGAGGGAACCAGAGCTCTGAACTGCTACCCTGCAGGAAAGAGTTCAACCAAGAAGCTCCCTGCACTGTGGCAGGTGGGGCTCCCCAGCAGAGTCTGGGCATGTGCTCCTCCGCCTGGAAGTGGAATCTGTTACTGAGGAGGGTCTCTAGAGGGTCTTCTATGGGGGAGCCAGCTGGGTGTGAAAGGCCTGGGATAGTGAGATGGAAAGCTGACAGCCCAGGGACTCTGTGTGTCATCCCAGGGCCAGCAGAGAAGGAGGCATCAGAAACCTTGCCAGGAACATGTGGACATGACTTTTTGGAGCTGGCCAGGTTCTGAGTCCCCCCTCTCCATGGACAGGGGTTTTTTCACTTTACAAAGGATTCTCTTTTCTTTCCTCCATCTTGAAATTGAACAAAGTCCCATAAATTATGTAGCCCTCCTCTTCTGGAGGAATATACCCTTATTGGTATTTGGGACTAGAAATAACCCTGGAGCATAAGCTTCAGCATGGAATTCAGGCCCGATTAGTTGTGCACCTGAGTCCCCACACAGAGTAGCAGAAGGCTGGAGCTTTGAGCACTGAGGAGAGGAGAAATCCAGGCAAGGCCTGGTTTGAGGCCAAGCTCCGGCTCCCTCTTGTCTGGTGGGGGACAGACTAGGGGAGCAGGATGTTGTCTGAACTCATTGAGTGTCATTGCTTAGGGCTGCCTTGCCCATGTTTGCCTCAGAAAACAGGAATTTGTATGCCATGGGAAATGCAAAAATTCTCAACAGACCCTTCACTGGAATCTTTTCATCACAAGTCGTGGTCAGTGTCCTTTTAGCTCTTCCCATATTTGATAGCCACTCCAAATAGAGTCCTTCCTGCTTGCTACCAGAGATATTCTGATATGAAACATAAAGCTAAAGAGGCAGCACCTCCATCCAATGTAGGCAAGCTGACTGAGCAGTGTTCTGTGCTTCCTGGATGTACCCTGTGCACTCAAGCATGGCAGGAATGAGTTTAAAGAGTTACCACATGGGATCACATCCAGCATAGAGGTTATGGTTGGGGACCAGGCCATTGGTGACTCTTCAGAGCATAGTCACAGGCTGGTGGAAGGTGGTGAATAGAGAAGTAGGAGTTGGTCTCACGAAATGTGTGTTCACAGGCATTTATTGGGAATTGGATGAGAAATAAGAGAGTGAACTGGAATGTTCCCCAGAGAGAGCAGTAGGGTCAGCTGAGTTTTTGCTAGATGGGAGTGATTGGATCAGAGCTGGGAGTGAAAGGCAAGTATAGATTTATACTACAATGATTAACTTAAGGAGGGGACTCTGTCTCCCACTTATATGCCATTTCGCTATGTTGCTTGGTGATAAGATTATAAGACGAAGACAATGAACATAAGAGGCACAGCCTGGAGTGGAGAAGTAGTTGCTCTTGGCTGCTGGGGAGATGGCCATGGGACTCCAGGGTCTTTGAACGGGGCTGCTGGGGCTGCTGCTCTTGCTGAGTGCAGGCCCTGGGCCAAGGCTGGGAAGGTGCTGTTAGTGCCCACAGATGGCAGCCACTGGCTCAACATGTGGGAGGCCATACAGGAGCTCCATGCATGAGGCCACAAGGCCATGGTCCTCTCAGAAGAGGTGAATATGCACATCAAAGGGAGCACTTTTCCCCTACACTGTTCCCTAGTAGGAATTTGATCAAATCTTTGCAGACTAATTTCAAAGTGCATCTGAAAAAGAACATTTTCTTTTGCACAGCCAAGAACACAGTAAGTAAAGCAAGTAGACAGCCCTCAGAATGGGAGAAGATATTTGCAGGCTATGTCTCTGACAAAGGTTTAATAACCAGACTCCACAGAGAACTCAAATGTATTAGAAAGAAAAGAACAAGTGATCCCATCTCAGGGTGGGCAAGGGACTTGAAAAGAAATTTCTCTAAAGAAGATAGGCACATGGCCTACAGATATATGCAAAAATGCTCCCCATCCTTAATCATCAGAGAAATGCAAATCAAAACTACTTTGAGGTATCACCTAACTCTAGTAAGATCAGCCCATATCACAAAATCCCAAAATCAGAGATGTTGGTGTGGATGTGGTGTGGAGAAAAGGGAACACTTCTCCATTGCTGGTGGGAATGCAAACTAATACGTTCCTTTTGGAAAGATGTCTGGAGAATGCTTAGAGAACTAAAAATAGACCTGCCATTTGATCCTACCATCCTAGATATATATCCAGAAGACCAAAAATCACATTACAACAAAAATATTTGTATCAGAATGTTTACTGCAGCCCAATTCATAATTGCCAGGTCATGGAAGAAGCCCAAGTACTCATCAACCCACAAATGGATCAATAAATTGTGGTACTTGTACACCATGGAATATTATGCAGCCCTAAAGAAAGATGAAGACTTTACCTCCTTTATGTTTACATGGATGGAGCTGGAAAATGTTCTTCTTAGCAAAGTATCTCAAGAATGGAAGTATCCAATGTACTCAGTCCTATTATGAAACTAATTAAGTGAATCTTTCTAAAAGTAAAATATAAATGTCTCAATACAATAACTAAGAAAATGACATGAAGGTTATATTAATCAGTTTGATGAAAATATTTCAAATTGTATATGAAAACACCATACTATACCCCATGATTGCAAAACTGTACACAGCTATGATTTAATAAAAAAAAAGAAAAAGAAAAAGAACATTTTCTGAAGACATTTTTTAAAATTATGGCATTTTAAAAAGATTTGTCTGTGGTCTATTGTACCCCTTGTAGAGCCTAATGTATAGCAAGACCCTGATTGGGCACCTGAATGTCACGTCCTTTGATGTGGTTTTAATGGATCCAGCTTTCCCTTGCTGGGCAATGCTGGCAAGTCCCTGTCCATTCCCACTGTGTTCTTTCTACGCTTCCTTCCATGTGAGTTGGATTTTGTGGGCACACAGTGTCCAAACCCTTCCTCATATATTCCTTGGTTACTAACAGGGAATTTAGACCACATGACATTCCTGCAAAGGGTCAAGAACACACTCTACCCTCTGGCCCTGAGGTACATTTGCCATATTTATTATTCTCCTTATGCAAGTCTGGCTTCTGAGCTTTTTCAGAGACAGGTGTGTCATTGGTGGATACCCTTAGCCATGTATCATGTGGCTGTTCAGAGGGGACTTTGTGATGGACTACTCCAGGCCAATCATGCCCAACATGGTCTTCATTAGGGGCCTCAATTGTGTCAACAGGAAGCTGTTATCTCAGGTCTGTATTGGTGACTTTATCCAACCAGTGCTCCATGCAAAGCACATTTTAAATTTTATTTATTTGGAAAAGCTTTAGAAACAGGGTTTGGTTCTGTCACCCAGGCTGGAGGGCAATGGAACCATCAGAGCTCACGCCTCCTTGAACTCTTGGGCTAAAGGAATTCTCTGCTTTGGCTTCCTGAATAGCTGGAACTACAAGTGTGCTAGCCTTCCTGGCTAATTTTAAACTTTTTTGTAGAAACACAGTCTTGCTGTATTGCCCAGTATGGTCACGACCACCTGGCCTTAAGTGATCCTCCTGCCTTGGTCTCCAAACATCCTGGTATTATAATCATGGGCCACTACAATGTTGCTGCATATATTTATACAGACATATATGTATATATATTTAGAAACATATATATTTAACTTACACATCCTTACTTATGCACTCATTTTACAAAGATTTCTACTTCTTGTCCTAATAGTCTCTGGTGAGATAAACTGGTAAGTGGTCTACAATAGTGTAGTTAAGGTTGTAATAGTAACTGGGAGGAATGAGAGGTAGGGGAGAGGGGCTGTGATGGCCTGACACACATCAGTGTGACTCAGATGAGAATATGCATTCATAGGGGCATCATCTTCATCTTCATCATTGTGGCCTTTCCTTCAGCTGTGCAGAAGCAAAGAAATTGCATTGTCATCTGTTACATCAGGGGATTTTGGCTTGCAGATTGTTAGTAGAAGGACACAGGACTAGCAGATTGCCATTGGTGACATGAGAATTTCTAGTGGCCCCATCCTGGAAGGGACAGACAAGTGGTCACAGGACCCTAAGCACTGAAAGGAACCAGAAGTTTGGGTGATTTCAGAG
>NW_003852408.1:35620-48575 GCF_000181295.1 Otolemur garnettii | reverse complement strand
CTATCTGAATTTCAGAATCTCTTGGCATGTCTGGAAAGTTCTCTTTCATAATTTCATGAAGAAGAGCCTCAGTGTTTTGTGAAGCAACTTCATCACTTTCACGGATTCCTATAAGGTGAATATTCGTTTTCTTTGAATTATCTGAGATTTCTCTGAGAGTGAGATCTGTTTTTGCTCTCCGTTTCTTTTGATCTTTGTGCTCCTGGGCTTCTTCAAAAGCTTTGTCTTCAAAACCAGAGATCCTTTCTTCTGCCTGTTGCACTCTGTTACGGAGGGATTCCACCGTATCTTTCAGATCCTTGAGAGCTGCAACCTCTTGTCTCAGTGTTTCAAAATCCTTATCATTTTATCTTTGAAATCATTGAGTTCTTGAGACATCTTTTGAATAATTTCTTGAGATATCTTTTGAATAATTTCTTGAGAAATCTTTTGAATAATTTCTTGAACTTCTACTTCCTTCCTTTCTTCCATTCTGTTCATTTTATTTGCTATCCACATTCTCACCTCGATTTCTGACATCTCAGCCATCTGTTTATAGATAGTGTCTTCCATTGCATTTACCCCATTTCTCCTTGGGGGAATTGATCTACTCTGGTTATTCAAGTTGCCAGAGTTTTTCTGCTGATTCTGCCCCATGCTGAGTTTACCTTGGTTGGAGGCTTTATCAGAACCATTCAGCTGGTGACTTCTGGTTTCCCAGAGAGACAGGCAGAGTGTGTCTGTTGTCTTCTCCTAGTTCTCAGGTGCTGGGGCAACTGGGGCACAGTGGAATGGCAGCAGCCACATGGGACTGTGCGTAGCTGGATTAGACCTCGTTCGGCCTGCTGGGGCAACCAGGGGGCAGGAGACTGCCAGTAGCTGGATCAGTCCTAGTTCGGCCCTGGTGGGGCAACCAGTGGAATAGGGGAACTGTAGTGGCTAGATCAGTCCTAGTTCAGCCCCCCTGGAGCAGCCAGGGTTTGGGGGAATGGCAGCTGTAGCGCAGGGCAGGTGAGTGACCAGATCAGTCCTATTTCAGCCCTGCCAGAGTAGCTGGGGGTGGAGTGGAGGACTCCTTCACCATCGCCTGCTGGACGCTTGTGGCAGTAACAAGCCAATTTGTGCCCTCCCAGCAGGGGAGCCCAGAGTGGTAACTCCTCCACCTCTGCCCGTGGGATGCATGTTGTTCTAGCAAACAGTTCTGGGCCCACCCAGAGCGGTAGTCTCCTCCACTGCCACCTGCATGGCGTGTGTGGCTCTAGCAAGCAGTTCTGGGCCCACCCAGCACAGGTGCCTGGAGCGGGGAACTCCTCTGCTGGCCCTTGTGGTGTTTGCGTGTCTCTAACAAGCTGTTTTGGGTCTTCCTGGAACAGAGGACTCCTCCGCCACTGCCTGTGGGATGTTCATGGCACTAGCAAGCAGTTCTGGGCCTGCCCAGAGCAGGAGCCTGGGGCGGAGATCTCCTCTGCCGCCTGTGAGGCGTGTGACTCTAGCAAGCAGTTCTGGGCCCGCCCCAAGTAGGGGACTCCTCTGCCACTGCCCTGAGGTGCCCATGGCTCTAGTAAGTAGTTCTGTGCCTGCCTGAGGTAGGGGACTCCTCTGTGGCTACCCACTGCCCGTGGGAGGTGTGCAGCTCTAGCAAGAAGTTCTGGACCCACCCAGAGCCCTGGAGCAGGGATCTCCTCTGCTGCTTGTGGGGCATGTGGCTCTAGCAAGTAGTTCTGGGCCTGCCCAAAGTTGGGGCCACCTCCGTCACTGCCTGTGGGGTTCACAAGGCTCTAGCACGTAATTCTGTGGCTTCCTGGAGCAGGGTATTCCTCTGTGACCACCTGCCACCTACAGGAGGTGTGCAGCTCTAGCAAGCAGTTCTGGGCCTGCCCAGAGTGGGGGACTCCTTCACTGCCACCTGTGGGGGTGTGCAAGGCTCTAGCAAGTAGTTCTGTGCTTTCCAGGAGCAGGGGACTCTTCTGTGACCACCCACAACCTGTGGGATGTATGTGGCTCTAGCAAGCAGTTCTGGGCCTGCCCAGAGCCCTGGAGCATGGGTCTCCTCTGCCGCCCATTGGTGCGCGGCTCTAGCAAGAAGTTCTGGACCTGCCCAAAGTTGGGAACTCCTCCATCACAGCCCTTGGGGCACTCAAGGCTCTAGCAAGTAGTTCTGTGGCTGCCCAGAGCAGGGGACTTCTCTGTGACCACCTGCCACCTGCAGGAGGCATGCGGCGCTAGCAAGCAATTCTGGGCCCACACAGAGCCCTAGAACAGGGATCTCCTCTGCCGCCCATGGGGTGCATGGCTCTAGCAAGCAGTTCTGGGCCCTCCCACAGTTGGGGACTCCTCTAGCACTGCCCATGGGGTGCACAAGGCTCAGGCAAGTGGTTCTGTGCCTGCCCAGAGCAGGGGACTCCTCTGTGACCACCCGCCACCCGCAGGAGGCATGTGGCTCTAGCAAGCAGTTCTGGGCTCACCCAGAGCCCTGGAGCGGGAATCTCCTCTGCCGCCCATGGGGTGCGGCGCTCTAGCAAGCAGTTCTGGGCCTTCACAGAGAGGGGGAATCCTCTGCCACTGCCTGCGGGGTGCGCAAGGCTCTAGCAAGTAGTTCTTTGCCTGCCCAGAGCAGGGGAGTCCTCTGTGGCCACCCGCAGCCCACAGTAAGCATGCGGCTCTAGAAAGCAGTTCTGGGGCCCGCGTTGTACCTATATTTTGTGTTCTTAAATGCTCTTCCTTGGATTTATAGCTTGCTGAACTTCTTTCTGGGCTCAGCTCCCTGTCTTTGGCTTCATAGATTCTGATTCCAGCCAGTTTTTCTTCCTTTGCTCAGGAGCCTCTGATCAGGGTTGTTACCAGTTGGCCATCTTCCCAGAATTCCCCTCTGCTTCTCATTTTCATCTTGTCTTTCCTCTCTCCCTCCATCTCTCCTGCCCTCCCGTCCTCTTTCCCTCTCTCTCCTGTCTCCCCCTGCCTGCACTATACTGTTTGTGCTGTCTTCCCATCTTGCCTTCTCCCTTTATTTCCTGTCCTCCTTCTTGTCATTCCATAAACATGTGCTGAGCCCCTGCTCCATGCAGGCCTTCTGGCAGTACCTGACCATAGCATTGAATAAGAACTGCCTTGCCGTTGCCCTCAGAAGGGACCATAAAGCAAATACAGAATTTGACATTTCTGTGAGATGACAGCTCTTTGAGCTCAGAATGAGGGGAGGGGACCTCCTTTCTTCAAAGGCCTCAGTGATATTCAGCTGAGACCTACAGGATGTCTCTGAGAAGAATGGGACAGTGGAGAACATGCCACATGGCAGGAACATAGGGTGCAAAGGCAGAAAGACAGGGATGGGCTTGGTTTCTCTGAAGAACTGAGGCTGGCCTTGGGGAATCAGGGGAGATGGGTGTAAGGTGAGATGGAGAGTAAGGGGGGGGCAGGGCACTGCCCTGCCAGAGGGTGGTAATTCTTAAGGGTGGAGGCATCAGGTTGGTCCAGTTCTCCTGAGGTGTCCAGTGAGCTGAGGCTGGAGAAGATGGGAGTGGGAGAGCCTCAAGACATACTGGGACAGGGCAGAGGTCTTCCCTGGCTCTGGAATGTTGGGAGCTGGAGGCACTGGGCAGCAGGATGTCCTCTGTGCCTTCTCCCTGTGATCTCTCCCCCACCCCACAGTGTTTGAGTTTATGCCATACATAGGCATCACCCTGGCTACAATCTTCATGATGCTGAGGCTTCCCAATGAAGCCAAGATACGCCAGGTGATGTGTAGTGGTGCGTGTCCCACTTGGGCCTGCAAGTCTGGCCTGATCAGGTGCTGCAGAGGGAAATCAGGGTAGGAAGTAGATTGGGGGGGGGGTTGAAAGAGGTGTGCTGTTCATCTGTTCTGAATAATTCTGCTCAGTTGCCTGCTTTGATTGGCTTCTGACTAGGTCTCTGGGGTGGAAAGGGGGTGAGACACAGTGGGTGTTTGTTTGTTTGTTTGCAGTTTTTGGCCAGGGTTGGTTTGAACCCACCACCTCTGGCATATGGGGCCGGCGCTCTACTACTTTGAGCCACAGGCACCAACCACAGTGGGTATTTTTTTAAAAAATCCTGGCTCAGAGGTTAGAAACTGTCACTTGACTCCATTTAGCTTGCTCTGTACGTAAGTCACTATGAAAGTTTTGAGACAGCATGTGCTGTGGTCCATTATTTCACTTCCAAGAAACAGTAGACAGTGTCCTTTCTGATTAACCTGGGCAAGTTGCAACCTTCTTAGTCCATGGGTGTTGCTGGGATGGCTTCATGTCTTTCCATCCCCATGGATTTTATGTTTCTCAATTTTTGTTTAACTCAAAACTTTCATAATGACCCTTGTAGCTGAGCATTTCAGGAGGCCAGGGAAGGGCAATGGGCATTCACATAAGAGATAGGAAACTGTCTTTATTTTGGCCTTGACTTGGGCAGGGCTTTGGTGCTACTTAAATCTGATCACCTTCCTAGTGTTCACTTAACCTTTCCCTGGGCTATACCCCCCTGGTGCCTAAGAAGGCTCATGCCCAATGTGCTTGCTGCCCTCTGCAGTGAAATCCCTGGAATGAAGGTAGAGGCTGGGAAGGCCCTGCCCCTGACGCCATGGTCTATCAAGGGAGGGGTCAGACACACCTGTGTGCTCACATCTCACCTCCAGAGGTATGGGGGTAATAAGGAGCTGTGAGGGGCTGGAAGGCACACAGCAAGCTGCTAGAGGTAGAGATGGGGGCATCCCCCCCACAGGCTTTGTTTTGCCTCTGTTCCCTCTAACTCCACCTGCGTCTCTCCTTGTGGCTGATAGCCATGGAGATCTTCTGTGACATGGTGCAGTTTTACCTGCGGCACCTGGAGGACAGCGTGTACCCTGTGATGACTGAGGACCAGTTTGCCCTGAAGGTGTTCCCGATGTATTGCTACTTTGTGACTGTGTGGCGGAGGCAGCACAACCCTGAGGTGAGATGGGCCCTTCTTATACTCCCTCTGGTCACAGCTCCCCAGCCTGTGGGGCCGGGAGATGCTGAGAGACCACTGGGTCCAGCTTCATTCCCAGGACCCCAGAGCACAGTGACTTGATTTCTGGCAGAGCCAGGAAACTTGTGGATACTGAATGGCATGGACCTGCAAGCTTCACTTTTCAAGGCTGGCCTTGGGAAAGGCCCCTGCGGAGTTCTGGATGGAGGCAAGTGATCATTCTGAGAACACTGGTCACATGCTGGGTGCCCTCCCTCTGTCTTACCTACAGAAGCTATTTCCATATCAACTCTATGTTGTAGGACTATTTTATTAACACAAAGGGTTTCCTTGAGGAAACTGAGGCACAGAGCTGTAATGTGCCTGCTTGAGGTCACCCAGCTGGTAAATGGGACTTAGACTTGGCAGTCCAGCTATACTGCCTTAGCCTTGCTGGATGAGGCCCCAAAGTTTCTTCTGAATTCCTTTCATCACTTGTCCTTTTATTCTGGAGATGTGGGTAAAATCATAGGCTTGCTGGGTGAGAGGACCTGGGACAATAAGTTAGAGAGCTCACTTCCTGTGGCAGGTGAAGCTGGGGGTCATCAAGTCCCTGAAGCCCATGCTGAATCTCCTTCTGCCCAAGGATGACCTGCAGGAACAGGTCTACAACTACATCCCCCTGCTGCTGGCAGAGTACCAAGGGGCACGGAGGCCCTGTTCATCACACAGGCAAGGCCCTACCACAGCCTTGGGTGGGAGACCCAGGGAGTTTGCAGCTCCTAGGTGTTGGGGGGAAGTGTCACCTGGGTGGAAGGTGGGGATGTCAGATATTCTGGCATGGTGTCAGCAGATCTAACACCTATGGCCTGTGAAGGGCCGCAGAGCCCGGCATCTTTAGGGCTTATGGGAAATCAGTGCTGTCATTCCAGAAGGAGAGGACCAGGTTCTGAAAAGTCTTGGAGGCCATGGTGAGGTTGTGACCTTTGTGTTCATTTTTTAGGGTTGCTATAGCCTGTGGGAAACTCAAAACAACACAAATTTATTCTCATAGTTCTGGAGGTCAGAGGCTCAAAACCAGGTGTCACTGCCTTCTCAAGGCTCTGAGGCAGAAAGAATTCTTGTCCCTACCAGCTTCTTCTGGCCCCAGGTGTTCCTGTGGTAGTGGTGACATCACTCTAATCTCATCCTCCACTGTCACATGGCCTCCTCCTCTCTGATTCTGTGTCCTCTTTTCTTCTTGCAAGGACACCCACTTTCCATCCAGGATGACTTCACCTTGAGTTCCTTAACTAATTACACCTGCAAAGACTTGATTTCCCAATAAGGTCACATGCTCAGGTTCTGGGTGGACATGGATTTTGGGAGGACACCAGTCAATTCCTGACAGCCTTTGACCTGAACATGGCTGGGGCTGATGTGCTTCATAAGGGGTGACTTGCATACAAATGGGGCGCTATAAAAGCAAGTGGAGAATGAATAAAACTGATTTAGGAACCATGTGTGGGTCATTCTGGCTAAAGAATGGGATTCCCATTTAGGAAAATAGGAGAGAGAGATGAAGAAGGCCTCAACTGCCACACTCCTCCCTAGGTAGCACTTCCTGGGCCTTGGGATTGGTCTGGGGGCTGGGTGTAGTGGGGCTGGGTGCATTGGGGGCTGGGTGCAGTGGAGGTGGATGCAGTGGGGGTGGTTGCAGTGGAGGCTGGGTGCAGTGAGTGGGGTGTAGTGTAGGCTGGGTGCAGTGTGGGGTGAGTGTAATGCAGACTGGATGCAGTGTTCCGTGGGTGCAATGCAGGCTGGGTGCAGTGCAAAGTTGGGTGCAGTGGAGGTGGGTGCAGTGGGGGCTGGGTGCAGTGGGGGCTGGATTCAGCAGGTGTGGGCTAGTGTCTTTCTTTCTAATCATCTCCCAGGGGATGCTTATCCCACTGGTCAAGGGGTCCACTGAGTAGCAAGGGACAGAGTTTGACCTTGAATTGGCGGAAGGTCAACAACCACCATTTGCCCATCCCTTGCAGGACCTTGAGTTGGTGGAAGGTCACCTGCCACCATTTGCCCATCCCTTGCAGGTCTTGAGGCAGATCCTGGAAATGTCAGTCACCACCAATACCCCTGTGCCCCAAATGCAGCTACATACCATTTTCACAGAACTGCACATGCAGGTGAGGCCAGCAGGCCAGCTGGGCGAGGGCTTTCTGGGGATGGATCAGCAGGAAGAAGAAGCAGGCCGCTTCAGAAAGTCACCTGATCCCCCACTCGACTCACTTGTGTGCCTCTGTGTCCCACTGGGGAGTGAGGCTGTGGTACCCATGTGGCCCCAGGCATGGGAGGCTGGGCTGTTCCTGCACCTGTGCCCTGTAAACTCTCCACCTCCCTGCACGTCCCTCCCCAGGTGTGCACCAAGGTCCTGAGCCAGCATCAGTACAGCAACCAGAACCTGGCAGAGATAGTGCACTGCTTTGTGGCCCTGGGTGAGGCTCCTCTCAGGGTGCTCCCTGTCTGCCCCCAGATTTGTGGGGAGCCCTTGCCTCTCTGAGTGCTGGACCTGCTGTGGGCCCGGTGGGTGTGACCAAAGTCATCCTTCCATCCTGCAGCTCGTTCCTACCCCAAGGAGCTGATGAAATTCTTCTTTAGCCAGATGGAGATGAGTAAGGAGGCCAGACCCAGGCTCCATGGTGGCCACAGCTGGCTCAGAGTGAGATTGAAGAGTGCAGAAGAGGGAAGAAGGGCTGGGGCTACAGAAAGCACAGCTGCCTTCCATACACAGCTGGGCTGTGGAGGGAGAGAAGGGGAAGCTTGCTCTGCATCTTACCCACGCCTGACTAGATCCCCGTGCCAGGGCTGCTGAGATGAAGCAGTACACATTAGAAAGGGGAGAGGGACCCTGTGTCTCTTCAAGGCTTCACTGTGGCTCTTGGAAGGGCATGCTATGCAATGGACCCCTGGGTGGGACTGGGGTGGCAGACAGAGTGGGAAATAGCTAGGTGGCCCCTAGGGTGCCAGATACGAATCCCCCTGCCCTGGAGCCGACCCCAACCCTGGCACGCTCACTGTGCTGTCCCCTCAGGTAAGGATAGCTATTCTCCATATCATTGGCCAGTTGGCTCTATCTGGCTACCAGGACAGGATCAAAGGTTGGGGCCTGAAGTATGTGTCTGTGCAGCTGACCTTATCCACCTACAAACTGGTGAGTGATCCCAACATACATGCAGACCATGGAGTAGCTGGCCTTTGGAAATGGGTTCCAAAGTGATGAGGGAGGGATGCCACTTAGTGCCCATGAGTCTGTGGCTGCACATCTGTCCCCGGGGTAAGTGCACAGACACACAGTGAGCCTGAAGGTAAGGATGTGTGCAGTCCCACAAGCAAAAGACCCATGCACAACTCTGAGCATCCTGAAGACCCAGTATCTGGGCATGGAGCCACTGAAGGGGTGATGAGACCACACCTGAACCACATCAAGCCCCTGCTAGCCCACAAGTGGGAACGCCATGGCTCTGTTTTCCAGACAACCGCCAGGAGAACTTATGTCAGAGGTATTTGGAGAAGAACATGGTCCACAAATTCACCATGGACACCATGAAGATTTTAACCTCTTCTGTCAGTGGGATGACCAATGTGAGTGGGCCCTGCCCACTTGCCATGCTGGGTCTGATGGATCCTGACTTCAGGCTGAGGGCAGGAGAGCCAAGCATGCCCCTAATCCTGCACCTTTGCTTCTTCCATTCCCATTCTTCCTCTTTTGATTGCCTGCAAGAATTCAACACCCAGTTCCAACACCAGGTCCTTGATGGGAACTTACTTTTCATTTCTATGCCTCCAGAAGCCACAGTAGTGCTTGGTACACAGCAGGTATCTCTTGTTGCCCAAGATATGCCTATTACTTTTAAAGCTCCTTTATGTTAGGCAGGGGTGTATGTGTGTATAAAAAAGTGATTTTCATGATCAAATTCTGTAAACATTCATCGAGTTCCTACCATGTGAACAGCATGACGATGTGTATGAAGAGGGCTTAGTACACCCCCCAGGAGTTTTCAGCATATAGAAGAAACAAAAGCGTCAATTTTGAAGGGCAATAAAATGTGATATAGCAATAAGATAGGAAAAATTTACTCTAAGAGCATCAAGGAGGGAATGAGGCCAAAGACTAGCTGTTTCCTGTCCAGTGGCAGCTTATTGTGATTCCAAAGACAGTGAAAATAAAAATCACAGCTGCATCCCAGGCAGCACTGCAGATAGCAGGCCCTGTGCTAGGTGTGCAGCATGTCCAATCCCAATTATCCCAACATGCTATGGGGCAGGTTCTCCTATTTTATTGTCCAATTTGTAGATGAAGAAACTAAGGTCTAGAGGGACTCATTTGTTTGCTCAAGGCCTATAACTGGTAAACAGTAGAGCCAGGATTAGAACACCCTTTCCTATTCATCATGCTGCCGTTCTGGGGGAACCCAGGAACCGGGGGAGTCTAATCTTGGCAGCTGAAACAGGTCAGGCCACTGTGCTTGTTAGCTGGTAGTCCAAGAGCTTCACTCTATACTCCTAAGGATGTGGATGGAGTGAAGGGGACCCACAATCCACTGGGGATGTTGAAGGCTCGTAAGGCCCTTCAACAGACCAGATGAGACCTGCCCATGTTGTTGAGGATCATCTATGGTCTATGGATTTCCATTGTATCTACAGGATACTTTCTTGGCAGTACCTGGATTACTCTTTGACTCAGTGCTGGGTACTCTCCCCTAGCTGAAGTGACACATAAAACCAACCATCACAACTGGTAGGCTCAGTGGGACCATCTCCCCAGTGTACAGTTGCAGAAGACTTGGGAGCAGAGGGAGCGCCTTGATGAAGATAATGGAGTGGGGTTGTTATGAGGCTGGCAGGGGCAGAAACTGGGCATAGTGCATGCTGGGCCTGGCAGGGACTGGCTTGTCATCACAACAGGGTCAGGGTGATGTAAGTGCCCCTGACAGAGACCGGGGTTGGTGGTGGAGCCAGTTCAGAGCTGAGGCTTCTGGTGATCAGGGGACAGCTCTGAGGAACTGAAGCTGAGCTGAGTCCATGGGCGCAGCCTGACACTCTGCTTGGCTTGCTGGGACACCCCAGCTAATCCTGGATCCTCTCTCCCACCTGCACCCCAGGAGTTTTGGGTGAGGCTCCTGTGTTCTATCATGGAGACAGACAACATAGAGACCTTGACCCCCATCTGTGTCAGCCTCACCAACCCTGCTGATGGCCAGCTCCACGGCGAGGATACAGAGGCCAGAATAGCAGGCAAGAGTAGGCATGATGTGCAGCCTCCTTGAACCAACTAGGGGAATGAAGATGGGCTCCTTGTGTCATAATGTTCACCCCACACATCCTCAACCCCCATTCCCCTATTCCTAGAAGCATCTGGAAGTTCACTAGACAGGTAAAATATATAGCTTACCCTTATCATGTCTGAGGAGATATTAAGATTATGCACACTTCTCCTTGGTGGTCCATTCCTCATGTCCTCTCCCACCTGGCCTACACCCCTGGCCCAGACCCCACCCTGGAGAGCTCCTGGCCCAGCCTCTCTCCAGCTGTGACCTTCCTGGGCCTCTTCTCTGCCCAGCCTCTCTGAGTCAGCTGGAGGAGCTACAGCCATTCCATCTCCAACCTTGCAAGTCACCCCCACCAGAGGCCAGCTGGTGTGAGCACTGTCAACACCCATGTTTGGTACAGTCCCCCACCCTAGGTCCAGGGTTTCACAGGGATGTGCATGGCTGGTGCAGAGGTGATTCAGGGAGGCCTCTAGCATTCAGAGACAGCAAACGGCACAGCCTTCTCTCTGACTTTGATCTGAACAAGTCAGCCAGATGACACACTGAGGCCTTCTTTGTGCCTTGCTCACCCCACCCTTGGGGCTAGCCCCCCTCCCAGGCCCCTGAACCTCAACTTCACTGCAGGCTTGTCCCTACCGCTGCTCATCTGTCCAAGCCCTTCCAGTTGGCATGGGCTCATTGACTTTCAAAGCCTGCAGAGAGACAGGAGAAAGCACAGGGGTGTCTAATTACTGTTGGCTCAACAGAGGCCAAGATTCACAGTAGGAAACAAAACACTGTTGTGGCCTGTCCACTACGAAATGGGCATGGCCTGAAAACAGCACCTTTTAGACCTCAGCTGATGAGCGCAATTCTTCCCTCTTTCTAGGATAAGTCAATTATGAAATTTCTTTATAGAAAAATCTTTTTGTGACCCTGTTCTCCCTTGTGGTGGTGGGGCAATGAGATCATGTTAGGGAAGCACCTTCCAGGGCAAGGACCTCTTGAGGGGCTAGGAATATGGGGCCACATCCTGGTATTGGCTGGCAGCCTCTCTGAGGCTGTATCTCCTTCTTTCTCAGTGGACCTGCCTCCACCTCAGAAGTTGCTGGCCCATCTTCTGGTGAGTAGCTGATCTGCACTACTGGGCCATGCCCTGTGGCACCTCACCCTTGAGCTCCTAATTCCAGAGCCCAAGGGTAGGAAGGACTCAGGGTACAAGGAAGGAGCCAGACAATTGACAGGACAACTCCAACAGGACAGAGCGGTCCATGTCCTGTCATCCTTCTTGGGTAGATGTGTCAGGGCTCAAGCTCAGACCTGCTCCTAAGCTCAGACACTATGGACTCCTCTGTCCATAGTGTCTCTGGGGCACTGCCAATGGTTTGCCTACACCTGGGGGTGGGCTCAGTACTGGAACCAGGAGTGCTCCTCTTCATGGTAACTGTGGATGCTAATCCACGTTCCACTGAGGCCAGGGCTAGGGAGGGACCCTACCCTGGACCCATCACTTCCTCTCTTTCCTGCAGTGTCCTAGCTGGGGCTCCCCCTGGAAAGCCTGAGCTCTGTTTGCAACCACCCATCTTGCCCAGCTCCTCCTTTTGTAAGTGAACACAGTGAGCTCCACTAGAGCCTTGGTGCCCTTTAGGTGCTGATGTCATCACCCTACAAGGGGGAGGGCCGTGGGGTGGCCATGCTCAACCTCCTAAGGACCTTGAGCCAGAGCATTGTGCCCACCATGGCTGACATGTGGGAGCAGGAGATCCCACAGCTGGTCCAATACCTGGAAGGTGAGGTGCTGGGGGAACCCTCCCTGACTCAACCTTCCACTCTATTCCTGTGCTGGGGTCCTGATCATGTGGCTTGAACAACAAACACAAGAGCCAAGGCTCAGGGTGGACCCAGGCAGCCTACTTTGGCTCTGAGAATGGCTGATCAGTTTGGAAAGGTGGGGCCAGAGTGCAGTATATGGTGGGCTGGTCCTTGGATGTGTTCTGGATGATGCCAGACCAAGGAGGCTGACTCAGAGTTGGACGCAGCAGGTGTGACCATGCCTACATTCCTGCATAGCACACTGAGTTCACTTGGAACCAGAAGGCCTGGGAGGACAAGCTAATTCAGGTGAGGGGCTAGTATGCTGCACGGTGATGGAGGAGGGAGATGGGTAGTGGATGGCAGGACATTGCATGAGATTGGCAAGAGAGGAGTTTAAGAGCCGCTAAAGGACATGTTCTCCTGTCAAAGAAGATTTAAGGAGTACAAGGTCCATACTTTGTCCGTCAGTGGGGAGAACTGAGAGACCTTTCCACACAGGGGAGCCAAATGCTCGGGAAAGCAGCAAGCACTCTTCCTGCCACCCTCAGACCCACAGATCATTAGCACTGGGTCAGGGATCTATGGACTAAGTAATCTAGACATGGGGGAATGGGAAACCAGAGAGGACAAGTTGTTATTCAAGGTCACACAGCATTCCTAAAGCCCAGGCAAGAATGGGGTTAGGGGCCCCAATGTCTTCTTCCTCCTCAGTTTCTGAGAAACTCCCTCAAGAAGACCTGGGGTTCCAGCTGGAACCTGCACCTGGGCAAAGAGCTGAGCAACCAGATTGAGAGCTTTGATAGCGCCTCTCTAGAGAAGGTTCATCTTCACAGGGCCGGAGCAGTCTGGGCAGGGAGGAGACTCCAGGGAAGGTAAACAGGGTCATGCTGTGTGTGTGAGGCCAGCTGGACCTGTAGCTATTTATAGGGTCCTGGGAG